>NC_058080.1:71747889-72070582 GCF_014858855.1 Bufo gargarizans
TCTCCATCCTCCTGATGAATATGTCCTTCATCATTTTTGTATAAATTTCTGTATCGACCCCCATTGCTCCCTGATCACCTACCACACCCGGGGATCCGTTTTCTTGTGTCGCAACTTGGGACTCTAGCACTGTATTTTTCTGCTTCTGTAGGGGGCTAGAACCTGGAGAACTTGGGGCCAAGAATTTACTTAACCCCTGTTGTTTCGACCCAACCTCTAATCCTGTCCCTGACCTCCTACTATTCGCACCTGTAGGGGCACGTTGTTCGTCTTTTTTCTTTGGGGGCATCCTTCCTCCCACAACTCTCCCCCCCCCCCCTTCAATAACAGATCTCTACCCCCCTCAACCGTTACTCATAAATACAAATAAATACAAATATGGGGTCAAAACCTAGACACACAATAAATAAAATCAGTGACCGGCAGGTTCAACAACCCCAAATATCCTTGCAAAAAATGTGACCCCTTCAGAAGCAATTGCATCAATACCTAGGGAATACCCAAAGAAGGAAAAGGGGGGACAGAAGGAGAGAAGGGAAAGAAAGAGAAAAAAAACAAAAAAAACACCAGCTTTCCAAGTAACAAGCTGTAACAATTATCTAAAAACCAGATATTTTAAACATTAGATCCCATGCAGGAGTATCCAGGCGTCCAGTTAACATTAGCGATCGTCCAGGTTAATTAAGAAAAGTTCTGTAATGTCATACAAGATTAGGCCTATTGCACACGGCCTTTTTTTTTTCCCCGTTTACTGGCCGTTTTTTGCGTTCCGTATACGGTCCGTATACGGAACCATTCATTTCAATGGTTCCGCAAAAAAAACTGAATGTACTCCGTATGCATTCTGTTTCCGTATTTCCGTTTTTCCGTTCCGTTTTAACATAGAACATGTCCTATTATTGCCCGCAAATCACAGTTCGTGGCTCCATTCAAGTCAATGGATCCGCAAAAAAAACGGAACACATACGGAAATGCATCCGTATGTCTTCCGTTTCCGTTCCGTTTTTTCCTGAACCATCTATTGAAAATGTTATGCCCAGCCCAATTTTATCTATGTAATTACTGTATACTGTATATGCCATACGGAAAAACGGAACGGAAAAGCGGAACAGAAACAGAAACACAACGGAAACAAAAAACGGAACAACGGATCCATGAAAAACGGACCGCAAAACACTGAAAAAGCCATACTGTCGTGTGCAATAGGCCTTAATCTTATTAGTATCTGTGTGGAAAAGGAAAAAAGAAAAAAAAATCCACCAGTTGTTATTCTTATATTATAGTTCTTGAGAACCGCGGATATTGAAGCGGGATCTTGTCTGGAACCGTTCTCTTGATATTAGTCGGGTAGAGGAGGAAAGGAGGAAAAAAAATAAAAAATAAAAAAAGGAAAAGGCACAACTCCAGAACACTGCAATAGCGCAACAGGTGCAGGAGAGGGTTGTCATGCAGAAAGTTAGTACTTAGTTAGTCCGCAACATAGGAGGTAGTTAGGGAAATTAAACCCCAAAGGGCAATCCAGGGAACTTATAGCAGGAAACAATATCGTAGTATAAAGGCGATTCTGCTGAATCAAAGTCGTTTTAAATGAGATATAATATCACCAGCCACAAATCTTCACTCCTTATCACTGATTCCTGCTTTTCCTTCCTCTCCGATTGTTCCGCTTTCCACAAGGGTTACCCTGTTATAAATACGTCTGATAGTTCAGGGCATCCCATCACCTCCAATCTCAGCTCTTCAAACCCCCTCCTACACACCATGTGCAATGATAGCCCAGCAGTAGCAGAACCCCAAGCCCCAAGCTCACTCCAGCAGTGGGCTCATAGGGACGTAATTTAACAGCCCGAAAATCTCCAAAGAGACCGTTCGGACACCAAACTTATTTTTAAACTCCTGAGGATATCGTGCCAGAAGACGATATAGACACTATAACGTGTCACGCTGCACAATATCGGCACTCCAGCTCTCCTCTAGTCGAGGGCTCTCACCACCCCAACATCGATGTCCTCCTCCTTCTCGACTGGCAGCGGTCTCCCATTACAGGCAGGCGCGTCCTCCGTCAGAGTTCGCCGGTCACAGCACGGCAGCGGGCAGAAGCTAGACCGGACACAGCACGGCAGGCGGGCAGGAGCTACCAACACCGCAGCAGGCGAGCGGGCCTAGAGGGCAGGCGGGAGACGAGGGGGGCGGAGCCTAGCGTCCTACGTCAGATGCTCCCATGCTCCCGTACTGGTTAGGTTAGGCACTTACTGAACGTATAATTAACGGGGTTGTTCAGCCATGGAGTGTTTTTTAGCTGCTTAGAATGTTATAAAATAATCCTCCACCTCCCGCTTCCCCATTCACTGGACACAGAGAGAGAGAGAGAGAGACCAGGAAGTACAGAGACCAACAAGGATGTGGAAAGCAGTGGAAGGAGAGCTATTGGTGTGTGTTCAGAAGCTTGTGCTTTTTATTAATTTAGCTGTATTAATTATTTGACTATTAAAGGTTATGTTTTATGATAATAGGATGACACATTGGATTTCATCTCCCAGACAGGGAATTTTGTTTGAAAACCACAGATGAGACCTCAAAATGAATACAAACTCTAAACCCCCAATTTAATATAGACCTCCAGACCAGACCCAAAGTCATACAGGCCTCAAATCAGTCTTCAAATTCATACAGGCCTCAGATCAGACCCCAAATTCATACAGACCTCACATCAGACAAAAAATTCACATAGACCTCAGATTAGACCCCAAATTCATACAGACCTCACATCAGACAAAAAAATCCCATAGACCTCAGATCAGACCCCAAATACAGACCCCTATTGCCTGCTGCAAGACAATAAGGCCCTTTTTAAACAAATGTAATTACTGTTTCTCCGCTCCCATCTAGTGGTGAACCTTGGCGATCACTTTTACCTACTAAAATAATAATGATCCTGGATGATGTCACTTCCTTAGAAGTGCAGCATCTCTAGAAGTGCGGTTAAAAAGCTGAGTCGAAGAGCAGAGTGGGCTAAGAAAATAAGGTTGATACAGGATCATACAGCTCTGGAAGACCACAAGGAACAATAACATTTAGCTGGTTTCAGAGCAGGCCGCACTTGGGCCTAAGTTGACATTGCATACTAAAAGAGCATTGCTGCAGGGGAGACATTTTATGCCAAGAGAACAAAATTGAGTCACCCTAAAGTTAAGTACTGATTTAAGCCTCATTGACACGTTCACGTCCGTGCTCAAATCCGTGAAAAGGGGGTCAGTGATGCATCCGTGAAAGTGTTCGTGAAGGATCTGTGTTGGGTCCGTGTGTGCGTTTTTTTTATGTCTGTGTGTAATCCATGTTTCACTGCCACTGAACAGCTGAAAAATAATTTTCACAGCATCTCTTCCTAATGATCCATGAAACACGGATGGCATCTGTGTTGCATCCGTGGTCTTCACTGTCCCATAGGCTATAACGGGCATGATGGACAAAATAGAGAATTCTTCCATGCTAAATACACAGACCGTGGTAAAAAAGTGATGTATGAGTACACACATTAAAATGAATGGGTACGTCTTCTGTCCGTGGAAAACACATACAGCACACGTCCGTGGAATACTGACGTGTGAATGAGGCTTTACTGTGCATGAAAGGTGACTATATCCATGTGGCAATATATATATATTAGAGATGAGCGAATTTCTACTTATGAAATTCATTCACACTTCATTTGGTGGTAAAAGGTGAATTGCTTTATGGATTCTGTCACAAAGCGCGGCCAGCACTGTAACACGTGCTGCCCCTGCTATCACATGGCCCCTAGTGGCCTAAACGCTCAATGCCTTCCAATATGTTTCAGACCGCAGATGGTCCACTGTGGGGATGCGATCGGTGAACTGAAACCGCTGGAATTTGGGCAGCAAACAGGCTAGGAGGAAGCGTGCGGACTACAGAAAACATACACTACGCAATATGTAGGTAGACTGCCACCATCCCTTGTAACAGGGCAAGGGAAACCCTTGACTAAACACGACAACTATCCGGGTAGCGACTCTTCAGAAACGGCTAGGATTCGTTCTGCGGTGCTCAGAGCAGGTATGAGGCTGAAGAAAATGACTTTAACGTCATTTATTATACATACAATACATACAGAAATTATTAAAAATAACAATGATGGGGAAGGATAGTCCAGTGTAAAATAAAAAGGGAAAACAGATGAAAGGGAATACTTAGTTTCAGAAGAAGAATGTCCTTTGTGGAAAGTCCAAGAAAGTCAGTTTGTTCCAGAATAAAAAGTCCGGTAAATATGGCTGCCAGCCGACCTTGGTCCTCGTGGCTGGCTTCTTCAGATGATGTTACACAAGGGAGGACTCCCATTAGATTTCACTCATGGCCTTATGAAGGGTCCAGCTGTTAGGGCGGGATCTCAGGCTCAGCCCCTGGGCTGGTGCTGTTATTCGGAGGGAAGTTCAATCCCAAAAATATGACATTTTCATATCGTAGCACACGTCCGTCGCACACAACTAATAATGACAGATTTACAATCCTCTGAAAATATCGATCTCATTGACACTATACATGAGAACTATATCATATTCGGTTACTGAGATGTTTAATAACCTGGATGTGGCTTATCCCAGCGGTATATGTTTTATATCAGAATACTCAGCGGATCCTGACCAACAAAATGATATACTTTACATATCTATCCTATGGATGATATTCGTACAAAGGGGTAAAAATCATATGACCTATTCATTTTCCATTGGTGCCAGTCTGACTTGCAGGCCCTCTATCAGTGACAGACTGAAATGTTCTTGTCAGGTGTCGGTTCGCACCTAGCTGTGAGATTTCTGCAGCAAGGAAGTTCTTTGTGTAGGGTTAATTAGGAAGACTAGCTGTAATTACATTAAGACAACAGTTTGTAATTACAGGAATTGAATTTATTTTTATTTCGTTATCTGCTGGGCATCAGGAATTGAATCTGTAATTCCTAGATCCGACAATCAAAAAATCGATTGACTGCGTTTTATTTCCGGATATCTTGCGGTTTCTTGCGGTTCATCCGTGACAGATTCCGTTACCATAACGCAATTCTATGACGGAATGCCTTTAGAGGCTTTAGTTATGCATTCCATCATAGAATTGCGTTATGGTTTGTGGTAACGGAATCCATAACGCAATTCACCTTTTACCACCAAACGAAGTGTGAACAAATTTCAAAATATGAAATTCGCTCATCTCTAATATATATATAGCAAGTGTTCAGCAACTGTGAACAGCACAACACTAATCTGTGATGGTGGGTGCCAGCGGCTGATGAAGCAATCCAGGCTTCAAAAAGCAATTTAAATCCAGGAAATCCACGCACTTCCTTCAGTAAAAACGTCTAGTGTTTATTCACCAAAAATACAACGTTTCGGTTCACACAATGGAACCTTTTTCAAGCAGTGATGTGAAAGGGGAGTGCACATAACATATTTATAGCATCTTTCATATCAATCAATCAGTAACATAATTAAGTGCAATAAATAATATAATTCATCAAAGTACATGTCATGATTCGAAAATACATGATTAAAAAGCAAGTGAAATTTATAATACACATTTAAATGACTTGGATATGTGTATCCAAGAGCCCGTGTTAGTTAAAGTGACCGTGAATCATATTTCATATAGTTACAGCAATCAACAGTGCCCAGGTGATGTACATAATTAACTTGATTAAAAACAATAACTGAGCGTTCGTGACCGGATCGGGATCCAAGCGGCACACGAGGGTCTGGCGTGGTGCAAGCACAACTGCGCCTGCGCGGCTTCTCCTAGTAACGGCAGTCTTCTGTGACCTGCAAGTCAGCTGATCGGAAGTTAGGAAGTCAGGTGATCGGGATCCTCGAGTCACGTCAGGTAGGGATGAGCGAACTCGAACTGTATAGTTCGGGTTCGTACCGAATTTTGGGGTGTCCGTGACACGGACCCGAACCCGGACATTTTCGTAAAAGTCCGGGTTCGGGTTCGGTGTTCGTCGCTTTCTTGGCGCTTTTGTGACGCTTTCTTGGCGCTTTTTGAAAGGCTGCAAAGCAGCCAATCAACAAGCGTCATACTACTTGCCCCAAGAGGCCATCACAGCCATGCCTACTATTGGAATGGCTGTGATTGGCCAGAGCACCATGTGACCCAGCCTCTATTTAAGCTGGAGTCACATAGCGCCGCCCGTCACTCTGCTCTGATTAGCGTAGGGAGAGGTTGCGGCTGCGACAGTAGGGCGAGATTAGGCAGATTAACTCCTCCAAAGGACTTGATTAACTGATCGATCTGCAGCTGTGGATCATTGAGCTGCTAATCCTCAATTGCTCACTGTTTTTAGGCTGCCCAGACCGTTTGTCAGTCACATTTTTCTGGGGTGATCGGCGGCCATTTTGTGTCTTGTGGTGCGCCAGCACAAGCTGCGACCAAGTGCATTTAACCCTCAATGGTGTGGTTGTTTTTTGGCTAAAGCCTACATCAGGGTGAAGCTGTCACACCAAGTGCATTTAACCAGCAATAGTCTGTTCATTTTTTGGCCATATACAAAATCAGGGGCAAGCTGCGCCTGTCACCAAGTGCATTTAACCCTCAATGGTGTGGTTGTTTTTTGGCTAAAGCCTACATCAGGGTGAAGCTGTCACACCAAGTGCATTTAACCAGCAATAGTCTGTTCATTTTTTGGCCATATACAAAATCAGGGGCAAGCTGCGCCTGTCACCAAGTGCATTTAACCCTCAATGGTGTGGTTGTTTTTTGGCTAAAGCCTACATCAGGGTGAAGCTGTCACACCAAGTGCATTTAACCAGCAATAGTCTGTTCATTTTTTGGCCATATACAAAATCAGGGGCAAGCTGCGCCTGTCACCAAGTGCATTTAACCCTCAATGGTGTGGTTGTTTTTTGGCTAAAGCCTACATCAGGGTGAAGCTGTCACACCAAGTGCATTTAACCAGCAATAGTCTGTTCATTTTTTGGCCATATACAAAATCAGGGGCAAGCTGCGCCTGTCACCAAGTGCATTTAACCCTCAATGGTGTGGTTGTTTTCTGGCTAAAGCCTACATCAGGGTGAAGCTGTCACACCAAGTGCATTTAACCAGCAATAGTCTGTTTATTTTTTGGCCATATACTACATCAGGGGCAAGCTGCGCCCGTCACCAAGTGCATTTAACCCTCAGTAGTGTGGTTGGTCAAGCTGTGACACCAAGTGCATTTAACCAGCAATAGTCTGTTCATTTTTTGGCCATATACTACATCAGGGGCAAGCTGCGCCCGTCACCAAGTGCATTTAACCAGCAATAGTGTGGTTATTTTTTGGCCATATCCCAGTCTAATTCTGTCACTAAATCCATACCGGTCACCCAGCGCATAAATACTAGGCCTCAAATTTATATCCCGCTAAATCTCTCGTTACCGCTGTCCTGTTGTAGCTGGGAAAGTTATTTAGTGTCCGTCAAAGCACATTTTTTGTTCTGGGTTGAAGTACAATTCCCAATTTAGCAATTTCATAATTTAGTGGTTTCTGCTATATCAGAGCTATTTGAAATCTATCCCTAAAAGGGTATATAATATTCAAGGTGCACATTGGGTCATTCAGAATAACTTCACACACACCCGCTACTGTGTATTTTCAAGTCTAATTCTGTCACTAAACCCATACCTGTCACCCAGCGCCTAAATACTAGGCCTCAAATTTATATCCTGCTAAATCTCTCGTTACCGCTGTCCTGTTGTAGCTGGGAAAGTTATTTAGTGTCCGTCAAAGCACATTTTTTGTTCTGGGTTGAAGTACAATTCCCAATTTAGCAATTTCATAATTTAGTGGTTTCTGCTATATCAGAGCTATTTGAAATCTATCCCTAAAAGGGTATATAATATTCAAGGTGCACATTGGGTCATTCAGAATAACTTCACACACACCCGCTACTGTGTATTTTCAAGTCTAATTCTGTCACTAAACCCATACCTGTCACCCAGCGCCTAAATACTAGGCCTCAAATTTATATCCTGCTAAATCTCTCGTTACCGCTGTCCTGTTGTAGCTGGGAAAGTTATTTAGTGTCCGTCAAAGCACATTTTTTGTTCTGGGTTGAAATACAATTCCCAATTTAGCAATTTCATAATTTAGTGGTTTCTGCTATATCAGAGCTATTTGAAATCTATCCCTAAAAGGGTAGATCATATTGAAGGTGCACATAGGGTCATTCAGAATAACTTCACACACACCCGCTACTGTGTATTTCCAAGTCTAATTCTGTCACTAAACCCATACCTGTCACCCAGCGCCTAAATACTAGGCCTCAAATTTATATCCCGCTAAATCTCTCGTTACCGCTGTCCTGTTGTAGCTGGGAAAGTTATTTAGTGTCCGTCAAAGCACATTTTTTGTTCTGGGTTGAAGTACAATTCCCAATTTAGCAATTTCATAATTTAGTGGTTTCTGCTATATCAGAGCTATTTGAAATCTATCCCTAAAAGGGTATATAATATTCAAGGTGCACATTGGGTCATTCAGAATAACTTCACACACACCCGCTACTGTGTATTTCCAAGTCTAATTCTGTCACTAAACCCATACCTGTCACCCAGCGCCTAAATACTAGGCCTCAAATTTATATCCTGCTAAATCTCTCGTTACCGCTGTACTGTTGTTGCTTGGAAAGATATTTAGTGTCCGTCAAAGCACATTTTTTGTTCTGGGTTGAAGTACAATTCCCAATTTAGCAATTTCATAATTTAGTGGTTTCTGCTATATCAGAGCTATTTGAAATCTATCCCTAAAAGGGTATATAATATTCAAGGTGCACATTGGGTCATTCAGAATAACTTCACACACACCCGCTACTGTGTATTTTCAAGTCTAATTCTGTCACTAAACCCATACCTGTCACCCAGCGCCTAAATACTAGGCCTCAAATTTATATCCTGCTAAATCTCTCGTTACCGCTGTCCTGTTGTAGCTGGGAAAGTTATTTAGTGTCCGTCAAAGCACATTTTTTCTTCTGGGTTGAAATACAATTCCCAATTTAGCAATTTCATAATTTAGTGGTTTCTGCTATATCAGAGCTATTTGAAATCTATCCCTAAAAGGGTAGATCATATTGAAGGTGCACATAGGGTCATTCAGAATAACTTCACACACACCCGCTACTGTGTATTTCCAAGTCTAATTCTGTCACTAAACCCATACCTGTCACCCAGCGCCTAAATACTAGGCCTCAAATTTATATCCCGCTAAATCTCTCGTTACCGCTGTCCTGTTGTAGCTGGGAAAGTTATTTAGTGTCCGTCAAAGCACATTTTTTGTTCTGGGTTGAAGTACAATTCCCAATTTAGCAATTTCATAATTTAGTGGTTTCTGCTATATCAGAGCTATTTGAAATCTATCCCTAAAAGGGTATATAATATTCAAGGTGCACATTGGGTCATTCAGAATAACTTCACACACACCCGCTACTGTGTATTTCCAAGTCTAATTCTGTCACTAAACCCATACCTGTCACCCAGCGCCTAAATACTAGGCCTCAAATTTATATCCTGCTAAATCTCTCGTTACCGCTGTACTGTTGTTGCTTGGAAAGATATTTAGTGTCCGTCAAAGCACATTTTTTGTTCTGGGTTGAAGTACAATTCCCAATTTAGCAATTTCATAATTTAGTGGTTTCTGCTATATCAGAGCTATTTGAAATCTATCCCTAAAAGGGTATATAATATTCAAGGTGCACATTGGGTCATTCAGAATAACTTCACACACACCCGCTACTGTGTATTTTCAAGTCTAATTCTGTCACTAAACCCATACCTGTCACCCAGCGCCTAAATACTAGGCCTCAAATTTATATCCTGCTAAATCTCTCGTTACCGCTGTACTGTTGTTGCTGGGCAACATATTTAGTGTCCGTCAAAGCACATTTTTTGTTCTGGGTTGAAATACAATTCCCAATTTAGCAATTTCATAATTTAGTGGTTTCTGCTATATCAGAGCTATTTGAAATCTATCCCTAAAAGGGTATATAATATTCAAGGTGCACATTGGGTCATTCAGAATAACTTCACACACACCCGCTACTGTGTATTTCCAAGTCTAATTCTGTCACTAAACCCATACCTGTCACCCAGCGCCTAAATACTAGGCCTCAAATTTATATCCTGCTAAATCTCTCGTTACCGCTGTACTGTTGTTGCTGGGCAAGATATTTAGTGTCCGTCAAAGCACATTTTTTGTTCTGGGTTGAAATACAATTCCCAATTTAGCAATTTCATAATTTAGTGGTTTCTGCTATATCAGAGCTATTTGAAATCTATCCCTAAAAGGGTATATAATATTCAAGGTGCACATTGGGTCATTCAGAATAACTTCACACACACCCGCTACTGTGTATTTCCAAGTCTAATTCTGTCACTAAACCCATACCTGTCACCCAGCGCCTAAATACTAGGCCTCAAATTTATATCCTGCTAAATCTCTCGTTACCGCTGTACTGTTGTTGCTGGGCAAGATATTTAGTGTCCGTCAAAGCACATTTTTTGTTCTGGGTTGAAATACAATTCCCAATTTAGCAATTTCATAATTTAGTGGTTCCTGCTATATCAGAGCTATTTGAAATCTATCCCAAAAAGGGTATATAATATTCAAGGTGCACATAGGGTCATTCAGAATAACTTCACACACACGCTTCTGTGCATTTCCAAGTCTAATTCTGTCACTAAATCCATACCGGTCACCCAGCGCCTAAATACTAGGCCTCAAATTTATATCCCGCTGAATTTGAATACAATACATTGGGCCAAATAATATATTTGTTGTTGTGGTGAACCATAACAATGAGAAAAACATCTAGTAAGGGACGCGGACGTGGACATGGTCGTGGTGGTGTTAGTGGACCCTCTGGTGCTGGGAGAGGACGTGGCCGTTCTGCCACATCCACACGTCCTAGTGTACCAACTACCTCAGGTCCCAGTAGCCGCCAGAATTTACAGCGATATATGGTGGGGCCCAATGCCGTTCTAAGGATGGTAAGGCCTGAGCAGGTACAGGCATTAGTCAATTGGGTGGCCGACAGTGGATCCAGCACGTTCACATTATCTCCCACCCAGTCTTCTGCAGAAAGCGCACAGATGGCGCCTGAAAACCAACCCCATCAGTCTGTCACATCACCCCCATGCATACCAGGGAAACTGTCTCAGCCTCAAGTTATGCAGCAGTCTCTTATGCTGTTTGAAGACTCCGCTGGCAGGGTTTCCCAAGGGCATCCACCTAGCCCTTCCCCAGCGGTGAAAGACATAGAATGCACTGACGCACAACCACTTATGTTTCCTGATGATGAGGACATGGGAATACCACCTCAGCATGTCTCTGATGATGACGAAACACAGGTGCCAACTGCTGCGTCTTTCTGCAGTGTGCAGACTGAACAGGAGGTCAGGGATCAAGACTGGGTGGAAGACGATGCAGGGGACGATGAGGTCCTAGACCCCACATGGAATGAAGGTCGTGCCACTGACTTTCACAGTTCGGAGGAAGAGGCAGTGGTGAGACCGAGCCAACAGCGTAGCAAAAGAGGGAGCAGTGGGCAAAAGCAGAACACCCGCCGCCAAGAGACTCCGCCTGCTACTGACCGCCGCCATCTGGGACCGAGCACCCCAAAGGCAGCTTCAAGGAGTTCCCTGGCATGGCACTTCTTCAAACAATGTGCTGACGACAAGACCCGAGTGGTTTGCACGCTGTGCCATCAGAGCCTGAAGCGAGGCATTAACGTTCTGAACCTGAGCACAACCTGCATGACCAGGCACCTGCATGCAAAGCATGAACTGCAGTGGAGTAAACACCTTAAAACCAAGGAAGTCACTCAGGCTCCCCCTGCTACCTCTTCTGCTGCTGCCGCCTCGGCCTATTCTGCTGCTGCCGCCTCGGCCTCTTCCTCCGCCTCTGGAGGAACGTTGGCACCTGCCGCCCAGCAAACAGGGGATGTACCACCAACACCACCACCACCACCTCCGTCACCAAGCGTCTCAACCATGTCACACGCCAGCGTTCAGCTCTCCATCTCACAAACATTTGATAGAAAGCGTAAATTCCCACCTAGCCACCCTCGATCCCTGGCCCTGAATGCCAGCATTTCTAAACTACTGGCCTATGAAATGCTGTCATTTAGGCTGGTGGACACAGACAGCTTCAAACAGCTCATGTCGCTTGCTGTCCCACAGTATGTTGTTCCCAGCCGGCACTACTTCTCCAAGAGAGCCGTGCCTTCCCTGCACAACCAAGTATCCGATAAAATCAAGTGTGCACTGCGCAACGCCATCTGTAGCAAGGTCCACCTAACCACAGATACGTGGACCAGTAAGCACGGCCAGGGACGCTATATCTCCCTAACTGCACACTGGGTAAATGTAGTGGCAGCTGGGCCCCAGGCGGAGAGCTGTTTGGCGCACGTCCTTCCGCCGCCAAGGATCGCAGGGCAACATTCTTTGCCTCCTGTTGCCACCTCCTCCTTCTCGGCTTCCTCCTCCTCTTCTTCCACCTGCTCATCCAGTCAGCCACACACCTTCACCACCAACTTCAGCACAGCCCGGGGTAAACGTCAGCAGGCCATTCTGAAACTCATATGTTTGGGGGACAGGCCCCACACCGCACAGGAGTTGTGGCGGGGTATTGAACAACAGACCGACGAGTGGTTGCTGCCGGTGAGCCTCAAGCCCGGCCTGGTGGTGTGTGATAATGGGCGAAATCTCGTTGCAGCTCTGGGACTAGCCAATTTGACGCACATCCCTTGCTTGGCGCATGTGCTGAATTTGGTGGTGCAGAAGTTCATTCACAACTACCCCGACATGTCAGAGCTGCTGCATAAAGTGCGGGCCGTCTGTTCGCGCTTCCGGCGTTCACATCCTGCCGCTGCTCGCCTGTCTGCGCTACAGCGTAACTTCGGCCTTCCCGCTCACCGCCTCATATGCGACGTGCCCACCAGGTGGAACTCCACCTTGCACATGCTGGACAGACTGTGCGAGCAGCAGCAGGCCATAGTGGAGTTTCAGCTGCAGCACGCACGGGTCAGTCGCACTACAGAACAGCACCACTTCACCACCAATGACTGGGCCTCCATGCGAGACCTGTGTGCCCTGTTGCGCTGTTTCGAGTACTCCACCAACATGGCCAGTGGCGATGACACCGTTATCAGCGTTACAATACCACTTCTATGTCTCCTTGAGAAAACACTTAGGGCGATGATGGAAGAGGAGGTGGCCCAGGAGGAGGAGGAGGAGGAGGAGGAAGAGGGGTCATTTTTAGCACTTTCAGGCCAGTCTCTTCGAAGTGACTCAGAGGGAGGTTTTTGGCAACAGCAGAGGCCAGGTACAAATGTGGCCAGCCAGGGCCCACTACTGGAGGACGAGGAGGACGAGGATGAGGAGGAGGTGGAGGAGGATGAGGATGAAGCATGGTCACAGCGGGGTGGCACCCAACGCAGCTCGGGTCCATCACTGGTGCGTGGCTGGGGGGAAAGGCAGGACGATGACGATACGCCTCCCACAGAGGACAGCTTGTCCTTACCCCTGGGCAGCCTGGCACACATGAGCGACTACATGCTGCAGTGCCTGCGCAACGACAGCAGAGTTGCCCACATTTTAACCTGTGCGGACTACTGGGTTGCCACCCTGCTGGATCCACGCTACAAAGACAATGTGCCCACCTTACTTCCTGCACTGGAGCGTGATAGGAAGATGCGCGAGTACAAGCGCACGTTGGTAGACGCGCTACTGAGAGCATTCCCAAATGTCACAGGGGAACAAGTGGAAGCCCAAGGCCAAGGCAGAGGAGGAGCAAGAGGTCGCCAAGGCAGCTGTGTCACGGCCAGCTCCTCTGAGGGCAGGGTTAGCATGGCAGAGATGTGGAAAACTTTTGTCAACACGCCACAGCTAACTGCACCACCACCTGATACGCAACGTGTTAGCAGGAGGCAACATTTCACTAACATGGTGGAACAGTACGTGTGCACACCCCTCCACGTACTGACTGATGGTTCGGCCCCATTCAACTTCTGGGTCTCTAAATTGTCCACGTGGCCAGAGCTAGCCTTTTATGCCTTGGAGGTGCTGGCCTGCCCGGCAGCCAGCGTTTTGTCTGAACGTGTATTCAGCACGGCAGGGGGCGTCATTACAGACAAACGCAGCCGCCTGTCTACAGCCAATGTGGACAAGCTGACGTTCATAAAAATGAACCAGGCATGGATCCCACAGGACCTGTCCGTCCCTTGTCCAGATTAGACATTAACTACCTCCCCATAACCATATATTATTGGACTCCAGGGCACTTCCTCATTCAATCCTATTTTTATTTTCATTTTACCATTATATTGCAAGGCTACCCAAAGTTGAATGAACCTCTCCTCTGCCTGTGTGCTAGGCCTAAATATATGCCAATGGATTGTTGCAGTGGTGGCTGACGTGAAGCCTCATTCTCTGCTATGACATGCAGACTGATTCTCTGGTGACATGAAGCCAGATTGTCTGTTACGGGACCTCTCTCCTCTGCCTGGGTGCTGGGCCTGAATTTATGACAATGGACTGTTGCAGTGGTGGCTGACGTGAAGCCTGATTCTCTGCTATGACATGCAGACTGATTCTCTGCTGACATGAAGCCAGATCCTCTGTTGCGGGACCTCTCTCCTCTGCCTGGGTGCTGGGCCTAAATTTATGAAAATGGACTGTTGCAGTGGTGGGTGACGTGAAGCCTCATTCTCTGCTATGACATGCAGACTGATTCTCTGCTGACATGAAGCCAGATTGTCTGTTACGGGACCTCTCTCCTCTGCCTGGGTGCTGGGCCTAAATATCTGACAATGGACTGTTGCATTGGTGGCTGACGTGAAGCCTGATTCTCTGCTATGATATGAAGACTGATTCTCTGCTGACATGAAGCCAGATTGTCTGTTACGGGACCTCTCTCCTCTGCCTGTGTGCTAGGCCTAAATATATGCCAATGGATTGTTGCAGTGGTGGCTGACGTGAAGCCTGATTCTCTGCTATGACATGCAGACTAATTCTCTGCTGACATGAAGCCAGATTGTCTGTTACGGGACCTCTCTCCTCTGCCTGGGTGCTGGGCCTAAATTTATGACAATGGACTGTTGCAGTGGTGGCTGACGTGAAGCCTGATTCTCTGCTATGACATGCAGACTGATTCTCTGCTGACATGAAGCCAGATCCTCTGTTACGGGACCTCTCTCCTCTGCCTGGGTGCTGGGCCTAAATTTATGAAAATGGACTGTTGCAGTGGTGGGTGACGTGAAGCCTCATTCTCTGCTATGACATGCAGACTGATTCTCTGCTGACATGAAGCCAGATTGTCTGTTACGGGACCTCTCTCCTCTGCCTGGGTGCTGGGCCTGAATTTATGCCAATGGACTGTTGCAGTGGTGGCTGACGTGAAGCCTGATTCTCTGCTATGACATGCAGACTAATTCTCTGCTGACATGAAGCCAGATTGTCTGTTACGGGACCTCTCTCCTCTGCCTGGGTGCTGGGCCTAAATTTATGAAAATGGACTCTTACAGTGGTGGGTGACGTGAAGCCTGATTCTCTGCTATGACATGAAGACTGATTCTCTGCTGACATGAAGCCAGATCCTCTGTTACGGGACCTCTCTCCTCTGCCTGGGTGCTGGGCCTAAATATCTGACAATGGACTGTTGCATTGGTGGCTGACGTGAAGCCTGATTCTCTGCTATGATATGAAGACTGATTCTCTGCTGACATGAAGCCAGATTGTCTGTTACGGGACCTCTCTCCTCTGCCTGTGTGCTAGGCCTAAATATATGCCAATGGATTGTTGCAGTGGTGGCTGACGTGAAGCCTGATTCTCTGCTATGACATGCAGACTGATTCTCTGGTGACATGAAGCCAGATCCTCTGTTACGGGACCTCTCTCCTCTGCCTGGGTGCTGGGCCTAAATTTATGAAAATGGACTGTTGCAGTGGTGGGTGACGTGAAGCCTGATTCTCTGCTATGACATGCAGACTGATTCTCTGGTGACATGAAGCCAGATCCTCTGTTACGGGACCTCTCTCCTCTGCCTGGGTGCTGGGCCTAAATTTATGAAAATGGACTGTTGCAGTGGTGGGTGACGTGAAGCCTCATTCTCTGCTATGACATGCAGACTGATTCTCTGCTGACATGAAGCCAGATCGTCTGTTACGGGACCTCTCTCCTCTGCCTGGGTGCTGGGCCTAAATTTATGAAAATGGACTCTTACAGTGGTGGGTGACGTGAAGCCTGATTCTCTGCTATGACATGAAGACTGATTCTCTGCTGACATGAAGCCAGATCCTCTGTTACGGGACCTCTCTCCTCTGCCTGGGTGCTGGGCCTAAATATCTGACAATGGACTGTTGCATTGGTGGCTGACGTGAAGCCTGATTCTCTGCTATGATATGAAGACTGATTCTCTGCTGACATGAAGCCAGATTGTCTGTTACGGGACCTCTCTCCTCTGCCTGTGTGCTAGGCCTAAATATATGCCAATGGATTGTTGCAGTGGTGGCTGACGTGAAGCCTGATTCTCTGCTATGACATGCAGACTGATTCTCTGGTGACATGAAGCCAGATCCTCTGTTACGGGACCTCTCTCCTCTGCCTGGGTGCTGGGCCTAAATTTATGAAAATGGACTGTTGCAGTGGTGGGTGACGTGAAGCCTGATTCTCTGCTATGACATGCAGACTGATTCTCTGGTGACATGAAGCCAGATCCTCTGTTACGGGACCTCTCTCCTCTGCCTGGGTGCTGGGCCTAAATTTATGAAAATGGACTGATGCAGTGGTGGGTGACGTGAAGCCTCATTCTCTGCTATGACATGCAGACTGATTCTCTGCTGACATGAAGCCAGATTGTCTGTTACGGGACCTCTCTCCTCTGCCTGGGTGCTGGGCCTGAATTTATGACAATGGACTGTTGCAGTGGTGGCTGACGTGAAGCCTGATTCTCTGCTATGATATGAAGACTGATTCTCTGCTGACATGAAGCCAGATTGTCTGTTACGGGACCTCTCTCCTCTGCCTGGGTGCCGGGGCCTAAATATCTGAGAATGGACTGTTCCAGTGGTGGGTAACGGGAAGCCAGATTCTCTGCTATGATATGAAGACTGATTCTCTGCTGACATGATGCCAGATTGTCTGTTACGGGACCTCTCTCCTCTGCCTGGGTGCTGGGCCTAAATTTATGAAAATGGACTCTTACAGTGGTGGGTGACGTGAAGCCTGATTCTCTGCTATGACATGAAGACTGATTCTCTGCTGACATGAAGCCAGATTGTCTGTTACGGGACCTCTCTCCTCTGCCTGGGTGCCGGGGCCTAAATATCTGAGAATGGACTGTTCCAGTGGTGGGTGACGGGAAGCCAGATTCTCTGCTATGGAACCTCTCTCCAATTGATTTTGGTTAATTTTTATTTATTTAATTTTTATTTTAATTAATTTCCCTATCCACATTTGTTTGCAGGGGATTTACCTACATGTTGCTGCCTTTTGCAGCCCTCTAGCCCTTTCCTGGGCTGTTTTACAGCCGTTTTAGTGCCGAAAAGTTCGGGTCCCCATTGACTTCAATGGGGTTCGGGTTCGGGACGAAGTTCGGATCGGGTTCGGATCCCGAACCCGAACATTTCCGGGATGTTCGGCCGAACTTCTCGAACCCGAACATCCAGGTGTTCGCTCAACTCTAACGTCAGGCATTGCTACGACAACCATCACGTGACTAAGGTTTGCTGCCCTCGGATACAGCTGGTGGGATTGAGCAATCTCAATAGCTGTTGATGACCCCGTAGGTAGAGCAGTTATATCTGCACCTGATGTCTGTATAATAATGATAGTTCAAAGAGAGATGGTGCCTCCACTATCCGGAACTCCAGATTTACACTTTGGGAAGAACGTAGCTTCCAGAGTGAATCAGTAAGGTGTAGTATAAAAAAATGAATTTCAAGAGTCCCTTATTGACATAATGTTTTATAGGGTTTACCATAGCAACTACTAAGACTAGGAGGATTGCTGGGACTTGCAGTTCTACTACAGCGACTTTTTTCTGACTGATTCTAGGGAAGTATAGACTATATAGTAATGTGATCATTTTCTGTACACATTTCTGCATATTGTATATAAGTTAAATAAAATAAAGGTGGTTAATCGCTATAGATCACAGACTGATAAGAAATGCTGGGACTTCTACCAATAATTGACTTCCTTAAAGAGAGACAATGTGCAGTAATCAGTTAGAATTCACGAGTACCTTAAGGTATATTTACACGGGGCGATGAATGGTAAAGTTAAGTGACGAACGAGTCCTTTCTTGGTGTGGTGAACGTCTCAACAATGACCCTTTAGATGCGCCGATTATCGTTCACCAGGGGCGTCATTAGGTCAAAACGGATGTTTTGACCAGTGCCCCGAATGATTGCTGGCCCTGGCAGGGCCAGCCGGCGCTCTGACTCTCCTGCACTACACCAACCCCTCCACTCACATATATTTAACTGTAAACTGTAATCCTAATCCGCCTGCAGACTTAACGTTTAACTTGAAATCAGCCGGTCATCTCATTACTAGATTCTTAGCTCCTGTAACAGCAGGCAGTGCAGGCGGCGCTTGCTCACTGACGTCAGGCGCCTGCTCCTCCCACTATGCGGCGCAGGCTTGTGTCGTCAGTGAGTGAGCACCGCCCGCACTGCCTGTTACTGGAGCTGACTAGCTGAGAGTAAGATAGAGTAAAGACTAGAGATGAGCGCTGATTTAAACTGAAAGTTAAAGTTGCAGGATACGGATTAGGATTACAGTTTAAAATGTTAATGTACACTCCTGTGAGCGGCGGGTGCAGTACGCCGCCCTGCAGGGTATTGCGATAGTGAGGTCACGGTTAATAGGCAAGCGAGGGTTGCTCTTGGTTACTCACAGTTTATGGGAGACCCTGGGCAGGCGTACAGCAGTGATGGAGAGGCTGGCACAGGAGACCTCTGGGGCACTCTCGGTGTACAGGGACCAGGCCTGATGGTAGATGAGGTTCCCTGGATGTTGCAGGTGTTTAATGTGCCGGGGGCAAGGTCCCTTTAAGATTCGTGACGCTAGTGCCGGTAACGGTGGCACACCGATTTATAGTAGTAATAAGTGAGGAACACGATGTTGTGGTGAACCAAACTTCCTTTACTGGAAACAGTTAACTTTGTACAGTCTAGATTCAGTTCCACATGGCAGCAGCCATCAAAAGCAGGCTTTTACATCAATGGCAGGTACAATGTTCTTTGCAAGATTCTCAGAGGGTAAAAACACTTACAGATCAGGCTGCACCTTTTCCTCAGAAATCCTGTGCACTATTCCTCAGAACTCCCGGCTGTCTCAATCCCAAGGCCCGTATGCCCCAATGCTGGTCTTATCCTTGGTAGAAAACTTCCTCAGGTATATATCCTTGCTTAAGGTAAATAATCCTTCTGCCCTTTAGCTCCTCTCAGGTTGGCTGAAATACTCTTCTGCTTTGCTTATGTTGTGGGAACTGCAGGTTTCTCTCAGGAGGCAAACTCTTCCCCTGGTAACAATCTTCTGAGCTAACTCTGGCTCAATATCCTCAGGCAGGCTGGACTGCTTCCACTAGCCTCCTGGTGGCAACTAGAAGCCTGGGCTGTCTAGCTGCATGTCGGGAGGAGGCCCTCAGCTTGTCTCTGGCTAAGATGCCCTCTCACTTCTGTCTCTCCACAGACTCCTGACTACACAGACTCCCTCCTCCCTGTCTGGGCCTAACTATATATACTAGGGGTTCCCTAGCTCCCTCTAGTGTCTAGGATGATGAACTACACCCTAATAGGCCTGCTACACACATCACAGGGAAAATACACATAAATATATATGAAAATACATTAAAATGGACTGTTAAATACAATGCCACTGTCCCTCAGGAGTAGGAGAACCACGTGGCCTAATTGACCCTTGTGTAATGCCCACATTTACCTAGTGGGACACTACACGGGGAGGGGGATCTGTGGATGGCACTGTTATGGGGAAGGGGATCTGTGGTGGATGGCACTGTTATGGGGAGGGGATCTGTGAATGGCACTGTTATGGGGAGGGGGATCTGTGGATGACACTGTTATGAGGAGGGGGATCAGTGTGTGTAAAGGTACCTTTATTGACATACTGCCTGACTATGGTGACTATAGATAGATTAGACCAGGAATGCCCAACCTGCGGCAAAACTACAACTCCAGGCTGCTCTGGATGACACTGTTAAGGGAGTTGACTGCTGTGGAGGTAACAGTTCAGGGGGCAGGTAGGGTGGCCATTAACGCCACCCTCAAAAGATGGACTTTAAACCCCCGCCCCTAGGTCCCGCTAAACCATGTCCCCAACCCTGGTTAGGCCACGCCCCATCCCACTCCGCAGCCAAAGGGGATTGAAAAAATTAAGGTAAAAATCAACTTCTGTCAGCTGCAGGGGTTGGGGGGAACGGTGACTTTCTCCCTGCAGCTCACGCTCAGACAGCACAGTGCTGCTGTCTTAGAGTGAGCTGTTCAAAAGGACATGCCCCCGAGCTGGTTAGGCCATGCCACCTCCCACTCCTCAGCCGACTGAGACTGAAAAAATGAATTTAAAAATCAACTTCTAGGTCCCGCTAAGCCACGCCCCTGATCTGGCTAGGCAACGCCCCCTCCACTCCTCAGCTGACAGGAATTGAAAAAATGAAGGTAAAAATCAACTTCTGTCAGCTGCAGGGGTGGGAGGGAGGGTGACTTTCTCCCTGCAGCTCATGCTCAGACAGCACAGTGCTGCTGTCTGAGAGTGAGCTGTTCAAAAGAACATCCCTGTGTCCGTCCAGGCACTGTGCTGGATGGAGGACAGGGAGTCTGAAAGCCGGACTGTCCGGCCTAAAACCGGACCTCTCGCTACCCTAGGACAGGCTGCTGTGGAGGTCACAGTTAAGATGACAGTCCGCTATGGAGTAGAAATGGAAGGCCACAGCAGCGTCTCACCAAAAAGCTTCTTTATTTAGGAACACTCCTCATAACAGGTCATACAGAGCAGTTTGCAGCAACGTTTCGGCTAAGCATAGCCTTTGTCATGCTTGACAAAGGCTATGCTTAGCCGAAACGTTGCTGCAAACTGCTCTGTATGACCTGTTATGAGGAGTGTTCCTAAATAAAGAAGCTTTTTGGTGAGACGCTGCTGTGGCCTTCCATTTCTACTACATGCCATTGGACCGCTTTGGATCTGCGATCTCCTGCTCAGCTGTTGCGCTATCACCATTTTGTGCTCTCCAGACGCCGCACGTGTTGCTGCTCCTGAACACATTTATTTTACCAGTCCGCTATGGAGGTCAGTGTTAAGGGGCAGATTGCTGTAGAGGCCACTGTTAAGGGGACGGGGTTTTGTGGAAATCACTGTTAAGGAGATGGGGTACTGTGGAGGTCACTAATGAAGGGGCGGCCACTGTGGAGGTCACTGTTCAAGGGGCAGGCTGCTGTGGAGGTCACTGTTACGTGGGCGGGATGCTGTTGCGGTCACTGTTAAAGGGGCAGGCTGCTGTGGAGGTCACTGTTAAAGGGGCGGGCACTGTGGAGGTCTATGTTAAGGGGACAGAGAACTGTGGAGGTCACAGTTAAGGGGACGGTCCGCTATGGAGGTCAGTGTTAAGGGGCAGGGTGCTGTAGAGGTCACTGTTAATGGGCGGGTTATTGTGGAAATCACTGCTAATGAGACGGGGTATTGTGGAGGTCACTAATAAAGGGGCGGTTGTAGTAGAGGTCACTTTTAAAGGGGAGGGTGCTGTGGGTGTTACTGTTAAGGGGGCAGGCCACTATGGAGGTCACTGTTAAAGGGGCGGGGTACTGTAGATGTCACTGTTATAGTGGATACTGTCGATAACTTTTAACGACACACATTAACATTAAATGAAATAGATGAAATATACTCGTGCGAAGCCGGGTCCTTCTGCTAGTGTTCTATAAATGTAATGGTTACACACATTTCTGGCTATGCTAGGACTTCAACCACATCTTCCTGACTGCTCCTATACAGATATAGATGGCTGCATATAGTTTAAAGTATACATTAGAAAGCATTTCTTCCCCCTAAAGCGGTTTTCTAATGACTAAAATAAATACATTAAAATTATTCATACAGGCATCATATAGTACATGACAATCTCTTTCTAACAAAGCTAGAACCAGCCCTGTACCTCACATGGATCCAGAGATCTCCCCATTCATTGCTCTGCTAGATTTGTATCAAGCTGACAGCTGAAGGGGAGTGTCTTTTCTGTTGCAGCTCAGGGGGAGTGTCTCAGCTCTCCCTATCACAGCTCAGGGGGCGTGTCTCAGCTCTGCCTATCACAGCTCAGGGGTGTGTCTCAGCTCTCCCTATCACAGCTCAGGAGACAGTTGAAGGATGAAACTGAGCATGTGCGGCCATCTCAGTGAGCAGGACAAAGACATAAAAAATTACAAAAACAGCAGGTGTCGCTATACAGATACATTTTATTGAATAATTTATTGAGTGACTATGCTAAATTTTTAATTCCATGCAATTACTAATGTATTCAGATCAAGGTGCTGGTTTAAATACTTTTCATTAAAATTTGGCTGCTATATAATATCTGAACAGCCAGGCAGAGGCCATTGGGTAAGAAAGTAAGAAAAGTGTTTGTTTCTCTTACAGTACATGCAGTACCACATAATCACTTAGAGATGAGCCCATTTTCTAAAATTCACTTCTTTCTGATTTGTCTAAATCGACCATGAAATTCAATTCGGAAAATCTTTTTTTATATTCTCTCTCTTTCTTCTCTCCTCCCTCTCGCTTCAAAATTCAGCCAAATTGTTTCTCAGGAAGTTCTGATTCAGACGAATCTGATGTTTTTGAAATATTCGGGTCAAAATTTGATTCTGTAGAACCTATTTGCTCATCTCTATAGGATGTGCTTGGACTAACAGTTATACCAATACCAGTCTTGAGCGAATCGAAGTGTCCAAAGAGGACTTCGATCCGAATTTCAGGGAGAATTAGATTAGCTGCGAAGCCAAATTTCCTTGTGCTTCATGGTAACAAGTCGATTTTGCCTAAAATGGGGTAAAAAAAAAATCCTACTTAGCTCATTCATTTGATCGCGAAGAGCCCGCCACCGCCATCTTGATTGAAGATCCCGCGCTAAATCTCGTGCACTGAGATGTATGATGTCACCACGCCGGCTGACGTCATTCACGCGCCTCGCAAGATTTTGAGCTGGATCTTCAATCAAGATGGCGATGGCGGGCTCTTCGCGATCAAGTGGAGGAGGTAAGTATGATTTTATATATTTATTTATATATTAATGTCAGATGTCGCGATCAGCTATGAAAGGGGCATCTGAGGGGTATAATGACGGGAGGGCGGCGCAAACCCTGTTCCTTGTCATTGCACCCACTACTTACAAAGAAATGCGCTTTGTGATGAAGTCATTCATCACAAAGCAAATTGTTTTGAAAAATTTGGCAAAGCAGCTAAATCAACATTTATAAAATTTCGCTCATTAAGGCATTACTATATACCCCTTTGAGATCTCTGATTCTAGCCTGTCTTAAACGACACTGTATAGAAAGCCATAGCATTAGCTAGATGTTTGGTTTTTCCGTAGAAGACACCATATCCCCAGATGACAGTTATCGTTATTATTCCAATAATAATACTTGCAGTCTCTATTGTCATTCTGCATTTAGGAGTCATTTTCTTTGCTTTTTGCCTGTGAATGTGAAATGTTTTACTGGGGATATGGAAGTGGAAAATACTGTACCAGTGATCTTGATATGTTCAGAAGGTTTTAGGTCATAGGCAGCAGAACGCTGCCACACACAGCCACACAATCTGTGCACAAAGTGGGTGTTATACTGTTCATGGCAAAGGAGTGTAATAATGCGTCTGCACTGTAGCAGGGAGAAGCTTTATGTGTGTGCCACAATAATGTCATTACTATCTAAAACCTGGATAAAACATGACTGATGGAGACACTTTCATGTGAAGCAGAAATAGCCCAGCACTGTCTGTGGAGGGGGTGGAGGATACTGCTTGCCTTTAGGCATCAATGTATGTCCTTCAGATCTAACTTGGGGCTGGCTGCATCTGGAGTGACGTTCCTGCTGTGTCCTAAGGAATTCACTGCCACCCACCAGAACCACAAGGCAGGTATTTTTCACTGTGCAAGTACCTGCTACAATGAGAGAGTTAATGGTTAGACTGCAGCAGAGGAGATTGAAAGGCTACATGCAAGGGAATCTCTAAAATGTGCTCCAGAATGAGGATGCAATCTGGACTTTTCATGTTGGATGGATCCCACCCCAGCAAGTTTCTAAGGTCTGAGAGCAGCTAAAGAGTGCCAGTCCAAGGAAGTGAATTGCAAGCTCTTGGTAATAATGTATAAGGAGGCACATGGATCTGGAAGCTGGTCTGTATCCAGCTGTGCTCTTGCACCCAGCTGGGTTGTTTTCTGCAATTGTGCCATACAGGCAGCACTGAGCATAGACTGCAAGATCTCTAGAGAAGAAGACAAAGCAGGGGGCTAGAAGAAGATTGCTTCACATGGAGGCTACCTGTCCTGCTGCCCATCCCACCAGGGTGGCACTATGGGTTCTGTGGTGCCCCTATTTCTGCTTGGAGAGGAGTAACACTGCATAAAGTATCCAGAGATGGTAATGAATAGGAGCCTTTTCCAAGAAGTGCAGCAAAGAAGGGAACTGGTGGCAGGACAAGTAGTCACAGGGAGTCTTCTGTCCCTTCTCATCTTCTGGACCCTTTTCGGTAACATCTTGGTATGTACAGCTGTAATAAGATACAGACATTTACGTAACAGAGTAACCAACAATTTCATTGTGTCTTTAGCTGTCTCTGATCTTCTGGTAGCCCTCTTAGTGATGCCCTGGAAAGCTGTAGCAGAAGTTGCAGGACACTGGCCATTTGGAGTGTTCTGTAACATCTGGGTGGCTTTTGATATTATGTGCTCCACAGCTTCCATCCTCAACCTGTGTATCATTAGTGTGGACAGGTACTGGGCAATCTCCAGCCCCTTTAGATATGAGAGGAAGATGACCCAAAGAGTGGCAATGCTGATGATCAGTGCTGCATGGACATTGTCTATCTTGATTTCATTTATACCCGTTCAGTTAAACTGGCACAGGAATAGGAAAGATATTCCAGAAATGAATAACCAGACTGCAGAAAACTGTGATTCTAGCTTGAATAGGACGTATGCAATCTCTTCCTCCCTGATCAGTTTTTACATTCCTGTAGCTATTATGATTGTCACCTATACCAGGATCTATAGGATTGCCCAGATTCAGATCAGGAGGATATCAACATTGGAAAGAGCAGCTGAACATGCCCAAAGCTGCAGAAGCAACCGTGTTGACTGCAGAAACCACCATAATAGCCTAAAAACTTCTATCAAAAAGGAGACAAAAGTTTTAAAAACCCTGTCTATAATCATGGGGGTCTTTGTGTGTTGCTGGTTACCATTTTTCATATTGAACTGTATGGTTCCATTCTGTGACAATTCTGGAGACCCCAAAGCTGGACTGCCTTGCGTCAGTGAGACCACTTTTGACATTTTTGTCTGGTTTGGTTGGGCTAACTCTTCTTTGAACCCTATCATCTATGCTTTCAATGCTGATTTTCGCAAGGTCTTCTCTAGTCTTCTGGGATGTGGACAATGGTGT
This sequence comes from Bufo gargarizans, assembly GCF_014858855.1. Classification (NCBI taxonomy): domain Eukaryota; kingdom Metazoa; phylum Chordata; class Amphibia; order Anura; family Bufonidae; genus Bufo; species Bufo gargarizans. Next base: position 71,773,597 of record NC_058080.1, read on the forward strand.
TCTACCACCCATGTTGAAACAGTCAACATCAGCAATGAACTAATATCCTACAACCAAGATACTATATTCCACAAGGATATTGTGACAGCCTACGTCAACATGATACCCAACGTGGTGGATTGTATAGATGACAATGATGAGACTTTCGATCGCATGTCTCAAATCTCACAAAACTCTGCAAACATTGAGATGGCCACTAGTTCAATGTGTGACCTGGACTGTGACACAGAGATTTCACTTCATAAAATTACCCCTTCCATGCCAAATGGCTTCCATTAAAGCACTGTTTCTCTTGTCTGGTTCTAGTGATATTATCATTTGGTGCCAGCCCATCACTCATTCCCGTGCATTTGAAATAAGTAAGTTATGATGACACTATAGTATATCCGTATTAAAGTTATGTGAGTGTTTGTGTGTTTTATATATGGTAGTGATATCAATGTTTCATTAATATGTAGGAGAACTAGACCTCTTTCTGAGCATTTTACTGAGATTCAATCATATTTAACCTACATGGGTCATAGATGCTTCTGTCTTCAATGTAGGATGGTGTCCTCTCTACATATGGTATAGTAATAACCAAAATGGTATTGGGGGCAATCATAAAACAGACAACTGCTTTTGTTCTTGATAGTGATGAGCGGCAGGGGCAATATTCAAATTCGCAATATTTCACGAATATTTGGTAGAATATTCGTCATATATTCGCAAATTCAAGATTATTTTCTTGATCGCGAAAAATTGGTAAAATACAGGCGTGGGTCACTATAGCTACATTTTTCAAGCTGCTAGAAGATTCCTGAGACTGGAGAAAATGGTTGGCACGGCAGAACATTACAATAGCTTTATATGCAGATAGAGTGCCCCAATATATTCGCAATTGTGAAATCGGCACTAATGATACGAATATTTTGGCGCAATACGTTAAACTTCACATTTTAAAAGGTCTGACTACTTATTAGTGATTGGTGCACTAAGTATTGTTGTGAACTTGTGACATCACAGCACTATGTCTGTATGTATGCATGTATGGACAGCAGAACCTATCATCTACACTATATCACTATCTAACCCACACTGACTATCTCCCACTAACTGTATGTAATATATATATATATATATATATATATATAAACTATCTAGCTATCTAATGTAATGACACAGGAAAGCACAGAGCGCAGCAATGACCCTGCTCTCTCTAAGATCTGCAAATTGCTGAATGCAAGGGCTGCTGGGAGGTTCTTATATAGTAAGGGGTAGGCAGCTTTCCTATTGGTTGCTAGGGATGTTGCTAAGCTCTGACAAAGATATTGCAGCCTTCTCATTGGCCCACAAGCAAGAAGGGAGGTTACTGATGAAAAAAAAATTATCTAGAATATTCGAAATTGCGAATATATATAACCATATTCTAAATATTTGCAAATTCTCGAAGTGCCGATATTCACGATTAATATTCGCTATTCGAATATTCGCGCCCAACACTAGTTATTCATTTAGTTTTACTTGCACCTCTTTATATATATACTGTATATATGCCCCATGAAATATCATCCACCTGCTTTGTAGTGAAACCACAATGGAACATTTGATACATTGCTATCTGCCTTGCATTATCGTCCCTCCAGATGTTATCAAGCTTCGCAATGACTCCCTATCACTCAACTAAAAGGTTATGTAAGACCCAATGTTATATAAATGTAAAAGCTAAATGAGATTCCCATCTGCTATTTAAAGGGTTAAAGCGGCTCACAATAAGGCATCCACCGCTATAATCACTTATTGCTGTCTGTGAGACTGAGTAATCCCTCCGTAAAGCTGCTCAGTGTTTCTAAAACACATAATACCAAAAAAGCAACTCATGATACAAAGCCCTATATGCTGCAGAACATTACCATCCCCCACCTCCAACCCAGCAGATCTAGGAATCACTGGGGCAGTTTTCGATGCAGTTTTTTTGTGTTTTTTTTAAGTCAAAACTCTGAGAAGTATATTAGGTAGAACGATGCATCTCCTCTCCTTTGCATTCACTTTGCATTTGTGTTCACAAATCTGCATACTTTATATGATTCCTGCTTGAGGTGGTTTCACATACTGCCGTTTTTTTAAAGGCTATTGTAGTTTTTAGATATTTTTTTAATTCCAAGCCATGAGTGGAATCAAAAGGAATGGGAAATATAATAAAGGATATAAAAGTCTCCTTTTTGCTGGATCCTTTTCTGGTTTTCACTGCATCAAAAACTTATGTGAATTCACCCTAAGGCTACATTCACTTTACCGCTGTGTCTGTTTCGGCACAGCCGCACACCGCCCGATCCCCATTGACTATGTTGGGATCCGATGGAGATCTGGTGGTGTCTGGCATAAATGGTGGCATGCAGAGGCATTGCCAATTTTCGCAATCAAGTAAATAATGACTGGAGATCCCGAATTTATGACGAATATATCGCAAATTTGAATAGTGCCTATGCCGCTCATCACTAGTGGCTATGCAGGATAGAGTGTACTCTGCCAGGACAGACTACAGGAGTACACATCGGAGATGTGAATGTAGCCTAATGTACACCCTACATTGATGTCTGTAGTGCTCTACCTCATACAGTTATTGGTTCCATTGCTTTAATTAATCAAGTGCTCTTACATATAAGGATATGGATATACAGTGGATATAAAAAGTCTACACACCCCTGTTAAAATGTCAGGTTTCGGTGATGTAAAAAAATGAGACAAAGATAAATCATTTCAGAACTTTTTCCACCTTTAATGTGACCTATAAACTGTACAACTCAACTGAAAAACAAACTGAAATCTTTTAGGTGGAGGGAAGGAAAAATATAAAAATAAAATAATATGGTTGCATAAGTGTGCACACCCTTAAACTAATACTTTGTTGAAGCACCTTTTGATTTTATTACAGCACTCAGTCTTTTTGGGTATGAGTCTATCAGCATGGCACATTTTGACTTGACAAGATTTGCCCACTCTTCTTTGCAAAAACACTCCAAATCTGTTAGATTGCGAGGGCATCTCCTGTGCACAGCCCTCTTCAGATCACCCCACAGATTTTCAATCGGATTCAGGTCTGGGCTCTGGCTGGGCCATTCCAAAACTTTAATCTTCTTCTGGTGAAGCCATTCCTTTGTTGATTTGGATGTATGCTTTGGGTTGTTGTCATGCTAAACGATGAAGTTCCTCTTCATGTTCAGCTTTCTAGCAGAAGCCTGAAGGTTTGGTGCCAATATTGACTGGCATTCGGAACTGTTCATAATTCCCTCTAGCTTAACTAAGGCCCCAGTTCCAGCTGAAGAAAAACAGCCCCTTGGCATGATGCTGCCACCACCATGCTTCACTGTGGGTATGGTGTTCTTTTGGTGATGTGCAGTGTTGTTTTTGTGCCAAACATATATCTTTTGGAATTATGGCCAAAAACACCTTTTCCCACATGCTTTTGGGAGACTTCAGATGTGTTTTTGCAAAATGTAGCCTGGCTTGGATGTTTTTCTTCGTAAGAAAAGGCTTTCGTCTTGCCACTCTACCCCATAGCCCAGACATATGAAGAATACGGGAGATTGCTGTCACATGTACCACACAGCCAGTACTTGCCAGATATTCCTGCAGCTCCTTTAATGTTGCTGTAGGCATCTTGGTAGCCTCCCAGACCAGTTTTCTTCCAATCTCTTCATCAATTTTAAAGGGACGTCCAGTTCTTGGTGATGTCACTGTTGTGCTATATTTTCTCCACTTGATGATGACTGTCTTCACTGTGTTCCATGGTATATCTAATGCCTTGGAAATTGTTTTGTACCCTTCTCCTGACTGATACCTTTTAACAATGAGATCCCGCTGATGCTTTGGAAGCTCTCTGTGGACCATGGCTTTTGCTGTGGGAAGCGACTAAGAAACTTTCAGGAAAGACCAACTAGAGCAGCTGAACTTTATTTGGGGTTAATCAGAGGCACTTTAAATGATGGCAGGTGTATGCTGACTCCTATTTAACAGGATTTTGCATGTGATTGCCTAATTCTGAACACAGCTACATCCCCAGTTAGAAGAGGGTATGCAACAACATTATTTTAGGTTTTTTGTTTTCTTCCCTCTACCTAAAAGATTTCAGTTTGTTTTTCAATTGAGTTGTACAGTTTATAGGTCACATTAAATGCTTTATCTTCGTCTCATTTTTTTACATAACAGAAACCTGACATTTTAACAGGGGTGTGTAGACTTTTTATATCCACTGTACATATAGTGACCGTGTACAAGTCCCGTTTTGTGTGAATGTCAAAAAAGATCTATGTATTTGTTTCCTTCTCAAGAGCAGTTTATTGCATCATGATATATTATTGACTGTGACATTAAATATTAATTTTATAATTTATTTTTAAATTTTCTTATATAATGATACCCTTTATATCAATTGGGGTTGCAACTGTGTGGGATAAGATAGGCTACCAATTAAATGGAAACGTGAAGTGGCGTAGCTCTAGGCAGGACAGAGGTGGGAGTTGTACCCAGACCCTGGTGCCTAGAGCTCCCCCCCCCCCCCCATCATGACAGGACACCAGCTTTGGAAATGACAAGTGATGGCTAGGAGGACATGTACTGTTTTTGCCCTCGGGCATCAAGTTCTGGATCTAGGAGCATGTGTTGCCTTTGCATATGTTAAGTCACAACATTTGATGAAGCTAACTGAGCTGAGGCTGATGGTGGTGTTGTCAGGGGTCTGGGCAGGTTAGTCAAGGTCTTCCATTGACTGTAGTTCCAACAAAGGGGTATTTTTCTGGTGAACCAAGAAGCTTCTTCAAGCTGTTGGGGTAGAACTGGATGTGGTGGCCCCGTAACCCTGACATGAGCTGTAGCGGATTTTTACTTATTAATTATAAACTGATTGTAAATCTTTGCTTACTGTTAATGTCTGTATGTTTTTTGTTGGTTACCACCTAAGCCATTAACGGTAAGCAACCAATTTACAACCTCTGGTTCTACCCTTAACAAAAACCTGTGGCTTCTAGCTGCTGCAAAACTACAACCACCAGCATACTCTCATTGCCTAAAGTAGTTTGGCAACATTGATATCTCATTTAGTGATCTTAGCATTTTGCTCAACAATAGGAAGTCAATCCACGAAGCTCCTGATTGATACTGACTCATTTGGCTAATGGAGCCTAATAGTGAATAGAGGATTCATATTCACGAGGGGAGCACTACCACCATCATTTCAGCCTCCCACCACCTCTTGTTCCAGTGACTTACAGCTGCCCTGTATCTACATCTATTCCCAGTGGCCAACATTTTTTTTTTTAGAGAGGAATGGGAAGAAGACAGAGGAGGACTCCCTTCTTGAATACAGAGAAGACTGGTAACTCTCGGTTCACTGTATTCTTTATTCTCATCTATGAGGCACATAGCACACATTTTTGTGCAATTTTGGCTAATACTAAAGCCGTGGGCAGACTGAGAACCTAAAGTGGCCCTGATGGACGGTGGGCCAACACAAGTAGACAGGGACCACAGGAATAGGTGGGGCAACAATACACAAATGCAGCACAAATACGACCCAGCAGAACCAAATACCACAGTGCAGCACATAATACTGCTACCCTCACAGCAGTATTCAACTGTATCACCATGCTGAGGATGGCGATCAGGAGGGCACCTGCGGCTGCTGACCAAGTGCATAGATACTTGATGCTTCTACCATTAATTAATTCTGAGAGGATCTGATCATTATGTAAGGAGGGCTCAGGCAACCCACTGGACATTGGCCACCCGGGATTTGCCTGTAGGGTCTGTGGCCGACCCCGCTCCTGAGTAGAGAGGACCTGTGCAGATACTGTGCTGCCTTTACTTATGACAACAGATCCAGTAGTCAGATAAACTGCAAAGCTGGTTATAAGGCTAGTTTCACATCTGTGTTTAACTGATCAGGCAGAGTTCACCAGATCCGGCTTAGCTGGCCATTATAATGGGATTCGGCAGGGATCAGGCCCGTTTCCGCCAGGGTTTCGGCTGGACTCGAAACACTGTTTTCACTGTTTTTGTCCGCCCGATACTTAGCTCTCATGCTGGAAACCAGCCGGATCCCATTATAATCAATGAGAAACCAGCTGGATCTCTTTATATTCAATGGAGTCTGGCAGTGAATGGCAGTATGTGGCTAGGCTGGATCCGTTGTACTCCGGCAGAGGAGCAGCCTGACAGATCAGTTAAACGCTGATGTGACACTAGGCTAACCTTTGAAGTGTCAACACGTACCTTTTTTTCCATTATTGCTACTTGGAAAATAGGTTGATTGATTGCACAGGTTGTGCAAAAAAGAAGAAAAAAATGGTTAAATGAATAAATTTAAGATAATTTGAGCTAATCTCTGCGGGTTACAGATGGTCTTAATTGGTTCTTATACAGGGTCTAATGATAAACAATATACATTTTGGTAACGACAAGCTCTTAATGATGACGCCATGCTGTGCCTGTAATTATTATTACAGATGATCTATATATTACATGTAATCATTTACAGGGGCCCTGGCATCCAGCAGAGTTCACAATCTAGTTTTCATGTCTTCAGCACACACAATTTCATATGAATCTGATTAACCTACCAGCGTGTCTGCAAGCTCACACAATGAGGAGAAGCATGTTCAAATTTAATAGGGAAGAATGATCATCTAGAAGACATAGCCGAGTTTATTACTAATTGTAATCTGTATCCTTTAGTACTGCCCAGTGAATCTGTCCTTTTTAATTCTCTGTCAGGAAAAGATGATTTATATGCAAACCTTGTATTTGGGTCTAATGCATAGCGAATAGAGATGACTCACATCATGGAGCTAGTACAGAAGAGGATTGGCATATGTCTTCTTGCCACCAGTGATGTCATATGCCCCAATATTTGATAACACCCAGCCGTGTAGGTTGTTAATATACTATAACCTGTATTATTGTTATTTCATTACTCATCGCTGTACACAGGTTATCATCACTCACCGTTATCCTTGCCCCCAGCACTCTCTTGTTTTATATGTGGGCAGATTTCTATAAAGGTTAAGGGTACTGTCACACTTGCGTCGAGTTCCGTCCTAGAGCTCTATACCGGAAAAGAACTGATCAGTTTTATCCTAATGTATTCTGAATGGAGAGCAATCCGTTCAGGATGCATCAGGATGTCTTCAGTTCAGTCACTGTACGGTTTATGGACGGAGGCATTTTCTCCGTCCAATATTCCGGAACACTTGCCGGATCCGGCATTATTTTACATTGTAATGCATTAATGCCGGATCCGGACCAAAGTGTTCTGGAAAAATGGATCCGGTTTTGCAGTCTGTGCATGCGCAGACCTTTAAAAATGTGAAAATGTGAAAAAGATAAATACCGGATCCGTTTTTCCGGAGAGACTGGAGAGACTGATCCGGTATTGCAATGCATTTGTGAGACGGATCCGCATCTGGATCCGTGTACAAATGGTAATCGTTTGCATACAGATTGTCGGCAATCGCAAGTGTGAAAGTACCCTAAAAAAAGACACATTAGAAAAAAGCATGGGTCTTATAGAGTATGACTGCAGGATCAGACTACTCAAGTTTTGTTTGTAGTCTGTTACCATGGAGCCCCATAGCTCTGCATGGGAGCTGTACACAAATAGTAACTTTTTCAAGACACAAAAGTTGTTTTATTTTTTATTTTGTAATTAAATCCGGTGGACATGGCTAGAGATGAGAATGGCTATCAAAAATTTGATTCAGTTGCTTTGCTGAAGTTCAAAAAGAAATTCAATTTGTTATGAATTACTTCATCATGAATCGAATTCCATTGTATGTAGCAGGTGCAATGATGGGGAACGGTGATGTCACTTTCAACGCTGCCAGTGGCTAATGTGGAAGTTACACCGAGGAGTAGACCAGTCCATTTGCTGCATTAAGAAGTCATTGACTGCTTTTTTATGAAGTCTCCCTATGCTCTCAATATGCTCTCCCTATAGTGTGTAAAAACTCTCCCTAAAATCTCCCTACACTCTCCCTATTCAATATTCCACAATTAAAATTTAGCAACACTGTTCCTAGCGCTTGTCATGTCTCTTCCTATGCTCACAGGGGGTTAGATGCTGATTGGCTGTCTGCATGGCATTATCGGTGATCTCACATTCCTGGGCTTCTTACTTTCACTTTGTAACACATATAGCCACCATTTTAGTAAAAAAAGATTTGTTACAATGAAGCGCAAGGGAATTTAGATTCGTTGCAAATAAATTTTTTCCTAAACTTCGGATAGAATTCCACTTGGGGTGCTTCGATTCGCTAGTGACAACACACAGCTTTGCATAGGTGATATCCTGGAGGACCACTGTGAACCGTGCCTAGAAGGGAGGGCGTGGACAAGGTGGAGGATGAGGAGGCAGAGAAGGACATTAGCGCAGAAATCCCAGCATTACAATGCAGAGGTGGCATTGCCATCACCTGGCCAAGTTGCTGGTGTGCCTGGGCCAGAGCGACATTTAGCCAATGGGCTGTGAACGACGTATATTTTCCTTGACTATAGTTACAAATCCATACGTCAGTGCCCTCTGACTGGCCCACTTTCTGCTCAATGTATGTGTGCAGAGCAGGTACAGCTTTTTTGGAAAATAAATGTCAGCTTGGGACTCTCCACCTTGGGTGGACACAAGTCATCAGTTTCCTGAAATGTGCAGAGTCAACTACATAGAAAGGGAGGGACTGTAGTACTAGCAACTTGGCCAGGTGCACGTTCAGCTTCTGCGCTGTTGGAGGAGTGCACCTGGCCAAGTGCAGTCTTTTTGCAATCGCCTGGGTGATCAATTGCTGTTGAAGTAAGTGACAAGAAATAGGCATAAGAGGAGCATCAGGAGTAACAGATGTCATTGAAATCAATAGGAAAGAATGACAGCTTCCTTCTACTGATGTTAATGAGCCCTGACTGCTTGAGAGGGGGTTCAGGCTGGTGGGAGATGCAGTGGTTGCTACATCAGGCTGTAACACTAAATAAGTGGTACGGTTTTCCGTTGCCACTTTATGGTAACTCTCCATGTGTTGACAAAGGTCGGTCATGCCAACATTAGCACCCTGGCTGCACCTCACCTTCTGCCCGCTATCCCCCAGTGACTTGGTAAAAAATTCCCACAATGGTGAGTATACCGTTTTCTCTCCACCACTGCGTGATTCCTGACGCTGCTTTTATGAACCCATGAACTTGCAATGGGACACCTCCCCCCAGGGCCCTCTATATTGCGTCCCAGTCATGGTGCTCCTACCTGGATACGGCTGGACCCCAGGCTTTGGATCCAAAGCAATCCAAAGCAATAAATAGGGGGAATAATTGAAGGATTTGAAGAAATAATTTCAGTCCAGACCTTGAGATGAAGTTCAATGGCGACTTTACTTGCATAAACGTTTCTCCAAACAGTTTTCAGATTTTGTCTTAGTTCCAGCAGGCTTTAGCATTAAACTGGCAAGCAAACTCAACTCTGCTATATCTTTCTCTCGCTCTGCTGTACTGACAAGCTCACTTTGTGTCTTTGTTTCCTCTTTATGCTGCACTTCACTCTCGTAGTCGGAGTTATGTTCAGCCAAAAAGTAGGTTATAATCCTGGCAGCTCCAACATGGAGTCTCAACCAGACCAAACTAGAACTGCTCCATCTCATTCTGGTAGCAAGCAGGACTGGCCCACTTCTGCCCAAAACAGGGTGAATGGAATGCTAAGTTCCATTCTTTCTAAAGATGCCTCTGACATTTTTGCTGCTATCTGCTGGTGAACCAGGCACATTACATGTAATAAACAGTTACATGACAAGATTATGAATGCACATCGTGGAGGACCTGGAAAGACATACATAGGATGACATTATATTAGCCCATTAGAGATAGTAGCAGGGTGCAGTAGTTGTAACACCACTCTGGGGTGTTACATACTGGTAGTGTAGTTTCCCGAGTAGCAGACAGTGTACCCCTCCCGCGTTTGGCTCAGATCTCCCACTGTTTCCACCGCGCTGCCTCATTGGCACGGTTCGACATTGCTGGCTCATGGGTATGCTCCCACCCTCGACCCCTGATGATGACGATGCCTCCTCTTCACCTAGGTCCCATGTACGATCGTCTACATAATCATCTACATATGTTTGCTCATCACTTGTGTCACCCTCAACTGTCTCTTGTGCACGTCCCTGACGTCACACAAAATAAGCTCCCACCCGCCTGCCATCAACGGAGGTACGCCGAAACGCGCGTTGGGGTTGGCGCCATCCTGGAGGAGACTCAGTATGGGTAATTTTCCGATGTCCTCTTGATTATAGGTGATGATTTTTTTGCATTAGCACTTTACTTTTCCATGTATTGCATTAATTGACTGATATATGGACACTATCTGCTGTATGTTTCCTCCAGTGATGTAGTCTTTTATCTCCTGCACCATATTTCTTTTTAATCATGTTTGTGAAATATATGTGATTTTGTAATAAAGCATTAATTAAAAATCGGAGCAGATCCGGCGGCTATCATTACTTGGCTAGCAGAAGGAGCAGCAAAAGAAAGAGGCAGGTTCAGGACAGGTGAGGGCAGAGACGCAGTTTCTTGGCCATGCCAACTAAGCGTGGTGTCAGACGAACCCACTACTCCTGGCTGTCTGTATCTGTTGTCATTTGAGATGATGTTGAAGAACGAGTCAACCATTCCAGTACAGCTAGATTGTTGGTCAAAACATGACCGCTGGATTACAGTGGCAGCTCTAGCCTGTTACTGCGGCTGCTACCACCCCCTTCTGCTGCTACTTCTGCCGACTACAGCAACATTTGCCACTGCCAGTTTCTTTGGAGGGCCCAGGCAACAGTGTACAGTAACTGTATCACTAAAATACCAGATTAAAGCATTATTTACACGTCAGTGTTTTGTTCAGGAATTTCCATCAGTGATTGGAGCCTCCACAGACATAAGGTACAATGGAAAGATTTGCACCTGTTCCGTGTTTAGAGCCGCACCTGGTTTTGGCTCCAAATTCCTGATGGAGATCACTGATCGAACACTGATGTGTGAATGAGGGCTAACTCTGAATGTAGGTGCACTAGAACGTGATGCACACGGTGATATATCACACCTGCCTTTAATACTGAGGCACCCTAACTGTATCACTAAAATAATGGAGTAACTCTGATTGTCGGTACACTAGAAGGTGATGCACATGGCTATATACTCTCCCTGCAGTCTCCCTCTCCAATATTCTTCTATTAATTGCTTTCAGCGACACTGTCCCTAGCGCATGATAGTTATGAGCGGGAGGTGCCATATTCGATTTCGCGATATTTCGCGAATATTCGATTGAATATTTGTGTTATATTCGTCGAAATCGAATATTCGTAATTATTCCAATTATCGCGAATAATATGCGATTTAATTAATTACGTATTGCGATTTTTCTTTTGATAGTATAAAGCAATGTTCCTATGACTAATTGACTATGGCTAGGCTAATATGTGTATTTTACGAAATTTCGTAATATTGCACTAACTTCGTCTTTTAGAATATTATGAATATTCTAAAAGACGAAGTTAGAGCAATATTACGAAATTTCGTAAAATACACATATAGATTGTAATTTAGCTTATATAATCCTTTTTTTTTCTCTATTTTTTTTTGCCTCTTCTGAACTTAAGTTTTGTAAAATATGTACACTATAAAAAAATTACTATAGCAGTATATTAGCTAAATTACAATCTATATGTGTATTTTACGAATATTCGTAATATTGCTCTAACTTCGTCTTTTAGAATATTCGTTATATTGCTCTAACTTCGTCTTTTAGAATATTACGAATATTCTAAAAGACGAAGTTAGAGCAATATTAAGAATATACATAAAAAGTTGAAATCGCAATTCGATTATTATAACTTGAATTAATCGGATTGCGATTTCAACTTAGCACTGCTATATTCCATATTAGGCTAGAATTAACGAATATGGAATATAGCAGTGTTAAGTTGAAATCGCAATTCGATTATTATAACTTGAATTAATCAGATTGCGATTTCAACGTAATTCTCAAATCCGACAGTACATTCTAGTATATGGAGACGTTCCCATGGTGATGGGGACGCTCCATGAGCACGGAAGTCGGCAGAAGCGGCAACGGGCACTGACTGGAGCAGCCAGGAAGCCAGGAAGCCAAGGGACAGGTAAGAACAACTTTAGGGAAGTGGGAAGTGGGAAAGAAAAAAATATAACAATAAAAAAAAAAAAAGAAGAATATTCGATTTGGCGAATATATAGAACAATATTCTAAATATTCGCGAAATCTCGAAGTTGCGATATTCGAGAAAAAAATTCGCAATTCGAATATTCGTGCTCAACACTAGCGCATGAGCACTTGCCACGTCTCTGCCTATGCTCAGCTCACAGGAAAACGGCGGAGACCGCACAGGATGATGGTTTTATAGGGTTGTGACATCACAGGTGATGGCTATCAGTGGATTGGATGGCTGCATGGAATTATGGGTGATCTCGTGTTCCCGGGCTTCTTAGTTTCACTTTGAAAAACTGATTTGTTACCACGGAGCGCAAGGAAATTCAAATTTGTTGTGAGTTGAAGTTTTCCTAAACTTCAGAGCGAATTTCACTTTGAATGCTTCCACTCAACACTACTGACGTTCACATCTATCTATCTAATATCTCTCTATCTATATCATACCTCTAATTATGCTTTATTATTTATGCATTTAATGCTATACATGGATATACCGATAGCTTCCCTGCATAATTATGTTAGGGGTTGAAATGCTCTTCAGCAGAATATACATATAATTTACAATAAATACAGTATACTATACTTCTTGGCATGTATATAGGGATCATGTTTATTTATTTTATGCACTTATATAGCGCCACTCTATTCTGCAGCGCTTTACAGACATTAGCATCCAACTATCCCCTATGGGGCGCACAATCTAAGGTCCCTATCGGTATGTCTTTGGAGTGTGGGAGGAAAACGGGGAGAACATACAAACTCCACACAGATGTTGTCCTTGGTCAAATTCGAACCTAGGACCCCAGAGCTGCAAGGCACCAGTACAAACCACTGAGCCACCATGTTCCATGAGGAATTCCGACTGTACACATAGAATTCTTGTTTTCTTTCTTTACAAATCTATAGGGGTTATTTTATGTATGCTTAGGGCATGACTGAAAGGATAGCACTCCAAATGTTATCAATTATCATACATACAGAACAAGACAGCCTTGGCCAACATACAGTACCAAGAAAAACACTGACGTGTACTGTATATTGAAGAAAAGGATCTGGCGTACACAATGAAGCATGAAAGACTCTACAACAAAGAGGAAGGTAGGGGGAAGAAAACTCATTATTCCAGGTTAACGTGTTCCTCTTACTATCGGAGGATATTCACATTGAAAGTTGACTCTATAGACTGAGCATTAAATAATTGCAGTTATGTATAAATGATTCTCCCGGGAATTACTCCACACAATGCTGAATGAGACCTGAAATGAATCTGACGAGTGTCTGTATTAACTGCCTCATGGCTGCAGTGTAGCACAACTCCGTTCTTTTAGTAGTGGCTGTGCCAGGTTTCATAGCTCCATCCCATTCAGCTGTAATGATTTGTCCTGTGTCTGCAATAATAACAGATTGTGATGCAATGAAGAGTGCAAAGCTGAGCAGCAGTACTCAATGTCAGGCAGCAACGGCAAAGGCAAATACAATATTAGGGTGTATAAAAAACAAAACTGCGATCCTAAGGCAAGGGCTGCATGGCGACACTGGTCGTGGCCATGATTGCTAAGCAGCGGTGATCGCATAGAAATGAATGGGATCATCGCTGCGGCAGTCGCATGAAATCCAACACTGCCGTGGCTATCTCATTCATTTATTTGGGATCACCGCTGCTCAGCGATCCTTGCCGCGACAAGTGTCATGCGATCAGTGGCGCCGTGTAGCCCTTGACTAATGGTGTTCCTTTATTGGAAGCAGTGGTGTATCTTGGTTTTGTGCTGCCCTAGGCGAGACTAAACTCGGGCACCCCCCTAATATAAATTTGACCCACCCCTTCCTGTCACGGCCAAACCCCTTCTTCTGTAAACCCCACCCCTTCCTCTTTAGGCTCCACCCTTTCCTGTTTTGCATAACAATATTAAGAAATTTATCACAATAACGATATATATATCGCAAGAAATACCAGTTTAAAAGAAAAAACACAAGGGGACGTTATACTGTATGGGGCAGCCTCAAGGAGACGTTATACTGTATGGGGCAGCCTCAAGGAGACGTTATACTGTATGGGGGCAGCCTCAAGGAGACGCTATACCGTATGGGGGCAGCCTCAACGAGACATTATACTGTATGGGGCACTGGGGCAGCCACAAGGAGACGTTATACTGTATGGGGGGCGGGGGCAGCCACAAGGAGACATTATACATACTGTATGGCATTGGGGGCAGACATAAGGAGACATTATACTGTATGGGGGGCCGGGGGCAGCCACAAGGAGACACTAAACTGTATGGGGGATTGGGGGCTGCCCGGCTGCCACAAGCAAATGCACAGTGCACTGTGTCTGTGTCATAAATAAAGGTGGGATGTCAGACTATCTATGGTGACCCTGGCCTCTCCTCGAGGCTGCCCCAGGCCATACAGTCTGTATGGGGCAGCCTCAAGGAGAGGCCAGGGCCACTATAGACAGTCTGATATCATACCACCTTTATTTATGAGTCTCACTCTCACTGTGAACCTGCAGTATTTGCTTTTTAACTCTCTTGTCTCACTCTCACTCACTCCTGTTTGCTCCTCTGCCTGGACCTGGTCCTGGTCCTGGTCTGGACACTCCTCGCAGGGTAGGTAGGCCAGGAGTCAGGCAAAGTGGCCAACTGTGTGAGGAGGGAGCCGGTCTGGGCAGAGGGAGGAGGGAGGAGGGAGGAGGGGGGAGGAGGAGGGAGGAGGGGGGAGGAGGGGGGAGGAGGGAGGAGGGAGGAGGGAGGAGGGAGGAGGAGGGAGGAGGGAGGAGGGAGGAGGGAGGAGGGAGGAGATAAGTCACTCCTTCACTATGCGGCGCCGGCGATGCTGCCGCTCGCAGCGGCATAGTGAAGGATCGGATCGAACAGGCAAGTATTTGTGTAGGCAAACAAGGCATTTTGCCGCCCCATTGGCAAGTGCCGCCCCAGGCAAATGCCTTGTTTGCCTCGCGATAGATACACCTCTGATTGGAAGTGGATAACGTAACTACTATGGAGCCCAGGGGGGGGGGGGGGGAGGTCTTGGAACTTAAACCTTCTCTTTTTGATGTGAAAACACAGAATGTTTTGCAGCTACCACAAACCACAAAGAGGGTGAGCTCAGTGCAAACAGGTGATGAATGCGTCAATTTCACTAAACTGTAATTACATAAATTCTAAAGCAATGAGCTCCCTCTAGTGGCGGCTGAAGGAAGACAGTTTTGTAACCGATGGGAAGCAGTGTTTAATCAATGTATTTATGCTTGTTGTCTGGTGAGAAATATGGTGTTCAACATGGGTGCTATGTTTATTTAGCATATTCCACTTTTTATGATGACACTTTTTTAAATAAAAATTTTGTCCAGTTAATAATAAAAAAAAACTGTAAGTTCATCAGAAATCTGTGGCATTGCTCTTTGTGTTTGGCATTGCTTGGGAGTGATTGATGCATGCATACTGGGAAGCTGGGTGGGGCAGTAAGGCCCATACTAAATTTTGCTATGGGGCACAAGAGATCTGTGTATGCCCCTGAATAGTATCCCTCTATAAAACCCTCATAAAGCCACATCTTGAATTTGCGATTCAGTTTGGGCTGCACTTTCTAAAATGGATATTGGAGAGCTGGATAGGGTAGAAAGGCGATCAACTAGACTATTACATGGGATGGGAGGTCTCCTTTAAATAAAGGCTTAAAAGGTAAGGCATCAGCTTGGGAAAAAAAAAATATGTCTTAGAGCAGGGACGCTAAACCTGTGGCCCTCCAGCTGTTGTAAAACTACAACTCCCACCATGACAGCTGTTGGCTGTCTGCGCATGCTGGGAGTTGTAGTTTTGCAACAGCTGGAGGGACTAAGGTTGGGCATCCCTGCCTTAGAGGTAATCACATTTATATGTACATACATGTCGTATAAAGAGTTGTGTGGTCAATGAACAAGAACTGGCACATGATTTTTTCTTTCCAATAAATGTACATAAGACCAGGAGACATTCATTATGTGTGGAGCAAAGGCGACTATGTGGAGGCTATGTACACCTTTAGGGGCAATTTTTTTTTATGATTGCATTATACTCATTTTAGGGTTAAAAATCTTTTTTTTTTCAATTTTTCAATATACAGCAGCTTTGTCATAAGGAGTTAACTTCTGCCTTGCTATAAGAATCGTACTTTCAGTTTTACTGTGTGCCGTAATCTAATAACCCTTATCTCTAAATTACTAATAGCTCAAAAACACTTATTTGAGCCACATTCTTATCAGTAAAATAAAAATTTAGATATAATGAGTGTTTATAAGGTCAGACAGAGATCAGAGATAGAAGCCATCAGTTAAGCTGCCTGAAGGAACACAGTAAAAATCCTGATACTACTACTAGAGAATCTGAAGGTTGCAAAGGAGAAAAAAGGCACAAAAAATGATTTTTAGCTCAAAATGAGATCTATTCAATAATAATAAAAAAAAATTGACCACAAAGATCAATTAATAGTTATTGGTGTTGACGGTTATAATTAATGTTGTATAATGGAATGAAGAAAGGTTGAAGTTGATGGACCTGTGTCTTTTTTTTAAATCTATCAGTCTATGTAACATGTTCTGTATGAACAGAGCATCATTTATTCTGGTGGGATCAAAGAAATCCAGTTCAGCAATGTGTATCCAACCAGGTGCGTTAAAGTTTATGAAAATACTATACAAACACTGCAGTAAAATAAAATGGAAAGCCGAAGTTGGAAAGTACAAGAGGCAAAAATTAAGCCCTGGTTGGCATGTAGAGATTCAGTAATAAAATCCCACTCCCCAATTCTGTTATTCACTTGTTGTCTTGTAGAACTTGAGTCTTAGATGGCCATTTCTAAAGTAATGTGAAGCAAGACCCAGAGGAGCTGGTGCAGAGGATGGGAGTGGTAGTGGCCCTGAAGAAGTGTCCCACGGTATACTCCCTCAGGCCATCATTCTCTGGGGATCAGTGCAGTAGAAATGTAGTATTGAAGATTGAGACCAGAATTAAGGGGGTTGTCTCACTTCAACAAGTGGCATTTATCGTGTAGAGAAAGTTTCTACAAGACACTTACTAATTTATTGTCATTGTCCATGTTGGTTCCTTTGCTGGCTAGACTCATTTTTCCATCACATTATACACTGCTTGTTTCCATGGTTGCGAACACCCTCCAATCCAGAATCTGTGGCCATGCTTGCCTACTATAGAAAAAAGCACTGTTCTTTCTGGTAGTCGGGACCATAGGAGCGCACATAGGCCGGAGCTTTTTCCCATAGTGTGCAAGCACGGCCACCAATGCTCTATTGAAGGGTGGTTGTAACCATGGAAATGAGAAGTGTATTAAGTAATGGAAAACATTTTCTAGCCAGCAAAGGAATCAAAATGAATAATAACAATACATCAGTAAGTGGCTTGTATTAACATTCTCTACAAAATAAATGCCATTTGGTGAAGTGACACAACCCCTTTAACCTTTGCAAAGTCTTTTTGCTAAGTGCAACGTAGAAGTTCAAATACGTTCAGTAGCAGCAGATTTCAAGTGCAAATCTTTTGGCACTAGTGAGGATTATGGAGGATGGTTGGATGAAGATAATTTAGAACTTAGGTGGTACTAGTGGGCAGTGTTCTGTCACAATTAGTGGGGAGGGGAGGGGCATAATAATAACAACAGAAGGGGAAAGACAAAGAACTAGGCCTCAAGGTTAGGGAGAGGGCAATGGTCACCTCCTAGGAAACCCCTAGATCTGGCCCTGACTCCTGTCAGTATGTATAGATCCTGAAGGTGGGAAAATACATAATGTTGTAACCTAAACCATAGGAGCCCTGAAATGCCCTAGAGGTAGCGACAGGGAATGAGACTACTGGTTCCTTCCCAGCTGAACGAACCAGCGTCTCCCTGAAACCTAGTAACAACAAGCACAAGGGAACAAGCAAATACAAAGAGCAGTACAACTTATCTTATAGAAAATGAAATAGCAGGAACACCGGAAAGGTCCACACACCAACTCTTCCAAATCCAAGAAGAGAATATCAAACGCATGGTATGAAGTGTGAGACCAAACTAAATAGGGAAGCAGTAATGACCACAAGCTGCACCTGACAAGAGGTGTAGTCATTACCAAACAACAACACTGAGAATCAAGAGACCGTCAGTTAACCTCACTGCAGTCAGTCTCTCAGATCTTCTAATCTCTGTCACAGGAGGTACTGTGACAGTACCCCCCCCTTCTACAGGTGACCTCCGGACACCCAGGACCAACCTTATCCAGATTAGCCCTGTGAAAGGGATTCACAAGGCGACTAGCATTAATGTCAGATGCTGGAACCCACATTCTCTCCTCTGGACCGTAACCCTTCCAGTGAATGAGATACTGGAGAGGTCTATGGAGAATTAGGGAGTCCACTATCCTGGCGATCTGAAATTCAAGATTACCATCCACCATGACAGGAGGGGGTGGCAGGGAGGATGGTTCAGCAGGTTCAACATATGTCTTCAGTAATGATTTGTGAAAAACATTATGAATCTTTAAAGCCTGCGGAAGTTCAAGACGAAAGGCTACCGGGTTAATGATAGCAGAGATCTATTTATATGGACCAATAAACCTTGGGCCCAACTTCCAAGAAGGTACTTTCTACTTAATGTTTCTTGTCGACAGTCACACAAAATCACCCACTCTCAGGTCCGGACCACTCATACGCCTCTTGTCAGCCATTCGTTTATACTTCTTGCCCATTTTTTTTTCAGATTATTTTGAATTTTCCGCCAAATAGATGACAAAGAAGAGGAACATTTTTCCTCTTCAGGTATACCAGAAGTCTCAGTACCAGAAAATGTGCCAAACTGCGGATGGAACCCATATGCCCCCAAAAATGGCGACTTATCAGTGGACTCCTGCCTACAGTTATTTATGGCGAACTCGGCTAAAGAAAAAAAATAAGAGCACTCCTCCTGATTCTCTGAGACAAAACATCTCTGATAAGTCTCCAGATTCTTGTTAGTGCGATCAGTCTGTCCGTTCGAAAGAGGGTAAAAGGCCGAAGAGAAGGACATTTGTATCCCCAAGTGCAGAACGCCTTCCAGAATCTGGAAACAAACTGAGTCCCCCTATTAGACACCACGTCAGAGGGAATACCATGTAGCTTCACAATGTCAACAAACACTTGTGCGAGAGTTTTAGCATTAGGTAGCCCTGTTAATGCTATAAAGTGCGACATTTTATTGAAGCGCTCAACAACATCCAGAATCACAGTTTTTCATAAGGAATTCAGCAAATCTGTGATAAAGTCCATGGACAAATGAGTCCAAGGTCTGGACGGGATGGACAATGGAAGTAGAGATCTTGAAGGCCGAGTATGTGTCACCTTAGCAATAGCACAAGTACTACAGGCTGACACATAGCCCTCCACACATTTAAGCAACCCTGGCCACCAGAATCTACGAGAGATGAGATAGACCATAGATCTGTTCCCAGGGTGTCCTGTAAGAACAATACAGTGATGTTACTCGAACACCTTGTGCCGTAATTCCAAAGGAACAAACAACTTTCCCGGAAGAATCCGGTGCATCTCCCTGGGCCTCGAACACCTCTGCCTCAAGGTCGGGATAAAGGGCGGATATTACTACACCTTCAGACAAGTTAGGACCAGGATCTTCCGAATCGCCCCCCCCTTCCCCCCTTCCCAGGAAAGCTACGTGACAAGGCATCTGCCTTGACATGCTTAATCCCAGGGCGATAGGTGACAATAAATTTAAATCTGGTAAAAAACAACGACCATCTGGCCTGCCTTGGGTTCAGACGTTTAGCCAACTCCAGGTAAGCCAGATTTTTGTGATTGGTAATTACCGTAATAGAATTCATCGCTCCTTCCAACCAATGACACCATTCCTCAAAGCCAACTTAATGTCCAGCAATTCTCTATTGCCTACGTCAAAATTTCTTTCAGCAGCCGAGAGTTTCTTAGAGAAGAAAGCACATGGGCGCCATTTACTAGGTGAAGGAGCTTGCAACAAGACTGCTCCTACCCCTACCTCGGATGCGTCAACCTCCACAATAAATGGCTGTGACACATCCAGCTGCATCGGTATAGGAGCAGAAACAAAACACTTATTCACTGCTGAAAAGGCTTGTAATGCAGCATCAGACCAAACTGAGACATCCGAACCTTTCCTAGTCATGTCCGTTAAAGGTTTAACCACAGTCGAGTAGTTTAAAATTAATTTACGGTAGTAATCGCATAATCGCTTTCAGATTTTCGGGTCTATCCCAGTCCAAAACAGCATGGACCTTTTCAGGATCCATACGAAAACCTGAAGATGAGAGTAGGTAACCCAGGAATTGCACTTACGGAACTGCAAATACACACTACACCATCTTAGCATACAATTTATTCTCTCTTAGGATCTGTAGTGTTGATCGAGCACCGTAGTGCTCGGGGGCTCGGGCCGAACACATCGTGATATTCGGTTGCTCGACCGAGCACCCGAGTATAATGGGAGTCAATGGGAGAACCCGAGCATTAAACCAGGTACTTCCTGCTCTGAAGAGGGGAGGGTGCCTGGCTCATAAGAAAATGTCAGAAATTGTTGGTAACACCACCAAAATGGTTCTGTAACAGCATGGGGAGGATGTATGGATGCATTTTGGACTTGCTGGTCGCTGCTGGGAACTATGTTGTCCGAATAGTACGCCACTTTTACATAATGACAATAATACGCACAAAACCAAGAAAAAAAATTGATTTTAGAGAAAAAATTTATAGAAATCATTTTTTCCTGAATATTTACTTGTATATAAAGTGCACGTGCTGCCAAAAATTACAAGGAAGAGGCACTCCGATACAACCTTAGTTACACATAAAGGAGGGCATTATACACACCCTTTAAAAATTATGATTGATAGCCTGCTGGTGACCCTCAAAAACATTAGGAGCAAGGGCCTGCTGATCTGACCATCTAAAACATTATGGGTGGTGGCCTGCTGCCGCTTTGGTGACTCTAGTTAACCTGGCGCCGATGGCACGTCCCCGTGATGTCGACAATCCATTTGGATGTCTGGCCTATCAACTTTCGATGTAATTGTCAGCTCAAAACCATTGTAAACTACGGGTAATGGTAAATGTGTTTAATTCCGGAGAGGGAGCCTGAGAAACAGCTACCACATCCAAGGAAGGCAAGCGGATGGCGCGCAAATCACACACTCCCGACTCGTGGAGGTAGTGACGATAAATAACAATACAAAACTCTTAAGATGATCTGTTAATGGAATAAGTAATAAAAAATTACAGGGACTGTCACTGCGGTATTTTGGATGAGGAAACATTATACAGGAGAGGCCCTGCTGCCGCTTTGTTGACTCTAACGCCATCATAACTTCTGCCTGTTCGCACGTCCCTGTGACGTCCACAATCCATTTTCATATCTTCCCTATCAACTTTCGATGTTCTTTTATGCGCCTAACATGGTGACAACCGGTAATGGGGAATCATTGTTCGATTTGGGAGAGGGAGCCTGATAAACGGCTACAGTTACTACTTCAAAGCAAGGCAGCATGAGTTGCAAGCCTGCAGGTAATCTGACCCTGTAAAAGATTTTAGGTGTGGGCCAGCGGGTTAGCTGACCCTGTAAAACATTATATGCGAGGGCCTGCAGCTGAGCTGACCCTCTAAAAAATTCTATGCGAGGGCCTGCATGTGAGCTGACCCTGTAAAAGATTTAAGTTGCCCAGTAAAAATGTTTAGGTGCAGGCCTGCATGTGAGCTGACCCTTTAAAAGATTTTAGGTTTGGGCCTGCAGGTGAGCTGACCCTGTAAAAGATTTGAGTTGCGGGTCTGCAGGTGAGCTGACCCTGTAAAAGATTTGAGTTGCGGGCCTGCAGGTGAACTGACCCTGTAAAAGATTTGAGTTGCGGGCCTGCTGGTGAGCGGACCCACTAAAAAATTATATGTGAGGGCCTGCTGGTGAGGGGACCCTGTAAAAATGTAGATGTGAGGGCCTGCTGGTGAGCGGACCCTCTAAAAAATTAGATGTCAGGGCCTGCTGGTGAGCGGACCCTCTAAAAAATTATATTCAAAGGCCATATATGCGAGGGCATTATATGTGACGAATAAGCAATGCGTGTTGATATGACGGAAGAGGAGGATGAGAAAAGGAAGATTCAACATTATACCCTTGTTTGTGATGGAAGGGGGGCATGGGAATACAGTCTATTAACTACATTAAAAACAATACATGTAAGGTGCCTTCATGTTTATCAGCATTCCTCTGGTGGAGTCGAGAAGTCATGGTCAATCCAGGCCTTGTTCCTTTTTATATGAGTCAACCTGTCAGCATTTTCAGTTATAATGCCACCAGCAGCACTAAATACATGCTCAGACAAAACGCTGGCGGCAGTGCTGGAGACCATACCTCTAGAAGGATATTGATGCTTTGGAGAGAGTTCAGAGAAGAGCTACTAAACTGGTACATGGATTGCAGGATAAAACTTACCAGGAAAGATTAAAGGACCTTAACATGTATAGCTTGGAAGAAAGACGAGACAGAGGGGATATGATAGAAACTTTTAAATATATAAAGGGAATCAACTCTGTAAAAGAGGAGAGAATATTTAAAAGAAGAAAAACTGTTACAAGAGGACATAGTTTTAAATTAGAGGGGCAAAGGTTTAAAAGTAATATCAGGAAGTATTACTTTACTGAGAGAGTAGTGGATGCATGGAATAGCCTTCCTGCAGAAGTGGTAGCTGCAAATACAGTGAAGGAGTTTAAGCATGCATGGGATAGGCATAAGGCTATCCTTCATATAAGATAGGGCCAGGGGCTATCCATAGTATTCAGTATATTGGGCAGACTAGATGGGCCAAATGGTTCTTATCTGCCGACACATTCTATGTTTCTATGTTAATTCACGCTGAGAGGATGTACTGAGGGTGGTCTGGTTATCATCAACCTGTGTAATGTCTTCCCCTATTTCCACTTCTTCCACATGCAAAGCGTCGTCCTTAATTGTGAGCAGCGAGCGTTTGAGTGGGATGGTGATGCTGATAATAATGTTATCACCGCTCACCATCTGTGTTGATTCCTCAAAGTTGCGTAAAACCTCACAGAGGACAGACATCCATTCTCACTCTTCGCTTGTGAAGAGCAGAAGCTGACTGGAAAGGCGACGACCATGGTGCAGCTGGTATTCCACAACTGCCCTCTGCTGCTCACAAAGCATTCAAATCACGAAATGTTATTGCGAATATCAGCACTTCGAGAATTCACAAATATTTAGACTATAGTGCTATATATTCCTATTCACGAATATTCTAATCGCTAATTTATCGTGAATTTATTGCGAATATCGGCACTTAGCAACATCCCTAGCAACCAAGTTGCCAATAGGAGTAGTTTTGATTGCAAATTTTCGTATCGCAAATTTTCCAATTGCCGATTTTTCGCAATCAAGAAAACAATGACGAGATCACGAATTCTCAAATTCGCGAGTATATGACGAATATTTTCCCAAATATTCACGAAATATCATGAATTTGAATATTGCCCCTGCCGCTCATCACACTCGCACAACAGCCGGTGAGATGTCAATTTCAAGCACTGCTGCAGCGTTAACAGACCGGTGGAAGCTGACGGTGACTTGCGGAAATGTGCACACACGTGGAGCACCTTCACCAGTAGCTCAGGCAAATTGGGGTATGTTTTTAGAAACCGCTGAACCACAAGGTTAAATACGTGGGCAAGGCATGGGATGTGTCTAAGGTTGCCCAGCTCCAAAGCCGCCACCAAGTTACGGCCATTATCAGACACAAACATGCCTGGTTCTAGTTTGAGTGGTGACAGACACAGCTTAGTCTGGTCTCTTATCCCCTGCCACAGCTGTGTGCTGTTTGTCACCTAAGCAGATCAGTTTAAGCACGGCCTGTTGCTGCTTCCCCACTGCAGTGCTACACTGCTACCAGTTACTGACTGATGTCTGACTGGTGCTGCAAGATGATAATTCAGAGGTGGAAGTGAAGGAGGAGGAGGAGGAGGGGGGTTGGAGCCACTAACGTAGGTGGCGGCGGAAACCCTGATGGAATTGGGGCCCGCAATCCTTGGTGTTGGTAGCACATATGCCATCCCAGGGTACGAGTTTCTCCCGGCCTCCACAACATTCACCCAGTGTGCCGTCAGGGAAATGTAGCATCTCTGGCCGAAAGCACTTGTCCATGGTTAAGTGGACCTTCCTATTAACTGCGTTGGTCAGGGCACGTGTGATGTTAAGGGACACATGATGTTGTAAGGCCGGCACGGCACACCTTGAAAAATAGTGGCGGCTGGGGATTGAGTAACGAGGGAACGCCACCGACATCAGGCTGCGGAAGGCATCAGTGTCCACAAGCCTAAATGGCAACAGTAATTTGGAAAGCTGCGCATTTAGTGCTATGGCCTGTGGGTGGGTGGCTGGGTATTTTCGCTTGCGTTCAAATGCCTGGGGTAATGACATTTGGACGCTGCACTGGGAAGGGAAGTGGATGTGGTCGCTGATGGTGCTTGCGAAGGTCCAGGTGCAGGGCGGGAGGCATCCGGGCCTGCGTCTTGGACAGGGGATTGGCCAGCACCTAACACAGTTGAAGAGAAGGCAGTGGTGTGACCCGCAGACACAGATTGTGGACCCAGGCCCTCCTATTAGGGTGCTTCGATGACATGTGGCGGATCATGATGGTGGTGGTGAGGTTGCTAGTGTTCACGCCCCGGCTCATTTTGGTGTGGCACAGGTTGCAAACTACTATTCTTTTGTCGTCCGCACTTTCCTAAAAAAAAAGCGCCATATTGCCGAACACCTACCCCTTGGCAAGGGAGATTTACGCAAGGGGGTGCTCCATGGAACAGTTGCGGGCCTGTTCGGTGGTGCCCGCCTTCTTCCTTTTGCCACCCCACTGCCTCTTCCAGCCTGTTGCAGTGCTGAATATCCCTCCCCCTCTGTACTGCTCTTTGCCCCTGAAGAAGCAAGGCAGCGAAACCCGGGTCGGGCAGGATTGTGACGATCTACTTGTATTTTATGCCTTTTGTCTACTGATTTGTTGTAAGTAGAATAAAACCTTTTAAAGATAAGATTCTCAAGGGTGCTTCACTATTCTCCGTATCATCTTAAACCCTGTAGAGGAGGAGATCTGGGAGGATCGTATCCCTTGGCATTGAGGAGAGGATGGACACCCTTGTATCATTCACCTGTAACCGGAACACATAGTGTCCAGCAGCGCGGTTCCAAAACCTATTGATCTGACTTTGCCAGTGTGAAACCTACCGCACTATTCCGGGACCAGCAGCAGCGCAAGTACTTGTCTGTTTTGTGACATAGGACTGACCACTTTGCTATATCTGTATTCTACTTGCTCTGCTTGTTGCCACCTTCCCAGGTTGGGTCAGTGACCTCGTCGTCCAGCACCTCCTCTTCCTCACTCTGATCATCCTCCTGATTAGTTGACCTAACCACAATTGACAAGTGATTGACAACTGTGTGTCATCCTCTTCCTCAACCTTTTGAGACAGTAATTGCGGTTGAGTCATTGGCAACTGTGTCTCATCATCATCCACCTCATTACCACTCAGCTCCCCTAGCTTAAATCCCCTTAATGACCAGACCACTTTTTACAATTCTGCACTACACTACTTTCACGGTTTATTGCTCGGTCATACAACTTACCACCTAAATGAATTTTACCTCTTTTTCTTCTCACTAATAGAGCTTTCATTTGGTGGTATTTCATTGCTGCTGACATTTTAATTTTTTTTGTTATTAATCGAAATTTACAGATTTTTTTGCAAAAAAATGACATTTTTCACTTTCGGTTGTGACATTTTTCAAATAAAACTACATTTCTATATACATTTTTCCCTAAATTTATTGTTCTACATCTCTTTGATAAAAAAAATGCAATAAGTGTATATTTATTGGTTTGCGCAAAAGTTATAGCGTTTACAAACTATGGTACAAAAATGTGAATTTCCGCATTTTGAAGCAGCTCTGACTTTCTGAGCACCTGTCATGTTTCCTGAGGTTCTACAATGCCCAGACAGTAGAAACACCCCATTCACGTGTCTGCGTGAATAGAGGAGAGCATGTAAACATCACGCTTGTCTCTCCATTTCACCGCGAGCAGTTCTTCGTTACACAAGGCAGCCCTCTTCCCCTTGCAAGACGGGTGGTAACGAGCCGTTGGGGGAAGCCCCGGTGACTAGGTCGCGCGGTGCCACAGCAGCCAATCTGTTCTAAAAACAAATGCCTGAAGAGGGGCACACTTGTGTAAAAATTGTCCACATAAAGATGGTACCCCTTGCGAAATAAGGGTGACACCAAGTCCCAGACTGTCTTCCCACTGCTCCCCAGGTAGTCAGGGCAACCGACCGGCTCCAGGGTCTGATCTTTACCCTCATAGACACGAAATTTGTGCGTATAGCCTGTGGCCCTTTCACAGAGCTTATACAATTTGACCCCATACCGGGCGTGCTTGCTTGGGATGTATTGTTTGAAGCCAAGGCGCCTGGTAAAATGTATAAGGGACTCGTCTATGCAGATGTTTTGCTCAGGGGTATACAAATCTGCAAATTTGGTGTTTAGGTGGTCTATGAGGGGCCAAATTTTGTGGAGCCGGTCAAAAGCTGAGTGGCCTCTGGGACGAGAGGTACTGTTGTCACTAAAGTGCAGGAAACGCAGGATGGTCTCAAATCGTGTCCTGGACATGGCAGCATAGAACATGGGCATGTGATGAATTGGGTTCGTGGACCAATTCATGCTTTTTTGTTAGGCCCATGTTGAGGAGAAGGCCCAGAAAATTTTTAAATTCGGAAACTTGGACGGGTTTCCACCGGAAAGACTGGGCATAAAAGCTTCCTGGGTTGGCGGCTATAAATTGAGTGGCATACTGATTTGTTTCTGCCACGACTAAGTCCAAGAGCTCCGCAGTTAAGAAAAGCTCAAAAAACCCCAGCGCCGATCCGATCTGAGCTGTCTCAACCCAAACTCCAGACTGGGCAGTGAAAGGGGGAACTACTGGTGCGACTGAAGTTGGGGGCTGCCAATCAGAGTTTGCACCTCAGGGACTCTAGGGGCTCTATGGGCCTGTCTGTGCGGTGGCTGCGACGGGGGAACTACTGCACGTGCCACCGTACCAGCTTCAACTGCCCTTCTGGTGCTCGCCATTTCACCATGTTGTACGGAAGTGCTGGTACTAGGTCCAGGATGGGCTGCGCTGCTGGTGTATGCCTCACCACGTAATCCGACAGCGCCAGCCCCACTCTGC
This sequence comes from Bufo gargarizans, assembly GCF_014858855.1. Taxonomy (NCBI): domain Eukaryota; kingdom Metazoa; phylum Chordata; class Amphibia; order Anura; family Bufonidae; genus Bufo; species Bufo gargarizans. The sequence continues at coordinate 71,801,091 of NC_058080.1, forward strand.
TGCCCTTGAAGCGGATCCTGCGCAACCTGTGGTCTAGCAACACGGGGCCAGGTACGCCTGGTGGTATCAGGGACCTCAACCTCATCGTCCGAACTTTGGGTCAGACTGCCACTGCTTTCTACAGGTTTGTATTCTGACCCGCTGGATTCGTCAGATGATGGTTCCCATTCCTCATCCGACTGGGTCAGAAGCCTGTAGGCCTCTTCAGAAGAATACCCATTATTTGCCATTTGGGCAACTAAATTTAGGGGGTATTCCCTGAGACTACCCAAGAAAAAAAGCAAGCCTGTCTTACAAATGGGAGGCTAGCGAAGTACCGGGAGCCGCTGCGATTGATTAAAAATATCAAAACTGATTTATTTTTCGCCGCAGCGCTTGTAAAGTGATTGTGCAGTGATAAAAAAAAATAAAAAAATGTGTCACTGCGGCGGGGCGGGCGTGGGTGAACGCACGTGTGGGCGACCGATCAGGCCTGATCGGGCAAACACTGCGTTTTGGATGGAGGGCGAACTAAGGTGACACTAATACTATTATAGATCTGACTGTGATCAGTTCTGATCACTTACAGATACTATAAAAGTACCAATGCTGATTAGCGATAGGCTAATCAGCGAATCAGTGACTGCGGTGCGGTGGGCTGGGCGCTAACCGACGCTAACTACCTAACAAAGGGGCCTAAACTATCCTAAAACCTAACCGTCAATACTAGTGAAAAAATAAAAGTGACAGTTTACACTGATCACTTTTTTCCCTTTCACTAGTGATTGACAGGGGTGATCAAGGGGTTAATTGGGGTGATGGGGGGTGATCTGGGGCTGTGTGTGGTGTCTTGTGTACTTACAGTGATCTGTGCTCCTCTGCTGGGACCAACCGACGAAAAGGACCAGCAGAGGAGCACAGAGGCCATTTAGCACCTTATATTTATAAATATAAAATGGCTTTTGATTTGTTTTTTTGGAAAATCACCAGCCTGCCAGCGATGATCATTGGCTGGCAGGCTGGTGACGAAATACTCCTTGAACTTTTGCCGGCCCGCAATGCGCATGCGCGGGCCAGCTGTGTGCGCCATCTCGCGTCTCGCGAGATGACACACGGATGCGTCGACAAGGTATGAATCGTCCGCCTTTCGGAATGCGATCCTGCGTTAGGTGGTCCGGAGGCGGTTAAACACTAATTGCCGTTCCCCAGCGTCATGTTCTTGTGACTCTGGACGCTCAAGAGGTTGGGAATCGGGGCACAAGATCTCAGGTCCCTCTTCAAGCAAGCTTGGCGAGAGGGCCAAATCAATTAATGGCAATGAAAAGAGGTCCTCGGAATATATGAGTGTGGGATCACTTGTTTGGCCAGACTGTAAATTGTGGGAGGAAGGAGGATCAGGGTGAGGAATGTGTGGACCAGACTCCTGGCTACTGAGACTGGACTTGGTGGAAGACAGGGTGGTGCTTAACTGACTGGAAGCATTATCTTCAGCAATCCAACCGACCAACTGTTCGCACTGGTCCGACTTGTACAGTGTTGTCCTGCGCCGCCCAGCTAAGTTGGACATGAAGCTAGGTATCGTGGATGATTGTTTTTCTTGTGCTTTGGCAGCAGGCACAGTTTCAATACGCCCAGGGCCACATCCTCTGCGTGCACCATCAGCATCACGGCCACTTACCCATCCCATAATGCTCGCTTTATTCATAATAAATGTTATATGCACGCTTGACACACAAGATGCACGGATGTCACAGTTCACAGCAAGCACAGTATATGGAAAAAGTATGGAAAAGTATGGAAAAAGAAAAATAGATTTGACTTATATTTTTACTATCTCTTGTTCTGACACACACACGCTATTGCAGAGCAGATGTGACAATTCACTACAGACGCCGTTTATAGGCAAAGTGTGGATAAATTATGGAAAAAATATATAATTGTTTACGCTAATATTTTTCCCAATATCTGGGCCTGACACACAGACGCTATTGCAGCACAGATGTGACAATTCACTGCAGGGACCGTTTATAGGAAAATCAAAGATGGAATCTTATTGGTTGCTATGGGCACCTAAGCCAGTTTCCTTTACACCAGTTTTGATTAATCTAACCCTTAGTTTTATGGTTGTTATTTTATATTTGGTAACTGTTTTAAGCCCTTATATCTTGGTCTTAGATGCAAATATATCCACCAGAGGTCGCTGTCTCTCAGGGGTGACCTAGCCTCTCTATCCCTTAGCCCCCACATGGTATCTGGTACCATCTCCTGTCTTCTGACCGTTTTTGCACAACTTAATCATGTGTAAGATTTTAACTCATAATGTACGGTGTTTCTTGCTTAACCACTTCAACCCCCCTAGCTGAAACATCCTTAATGACCAGGCCACTTTTTACACATCTGCACTACACTACTTTCACCGTTTATTGCTCGGTCATGCAACTTACCACCCAAATGAATTTTACCTCCTTTTCTTCTCACTAATAGAGCTTTCATTTGGTGGTATTTCATTGCTGCTGACATTTTAACTTTTTTTGTTATTAATCGAAATTTAACGAAATTTCTGCAAAAAAATGAAATTTTTCACTTTCAGTTGTAAAAATTTTTTTTAAAAAATGACATCTATATATAAATTTTTCCCTAAATTTATTGTTTTACATTTCTTTGATACAAAAAAAATGTTTGGGTAAAAAAAAAATGGTTTGGGTAAAAGTTATAGCATTTACAAACTATAGTACAAAAATTTGAATTTCCGCTTTTTGAAGCAGCTCTCAATTTCTGAGCACCAATTTCATAGAACTTTTTATTTTTTGTCACAAGTTAGCGGAATATGATGGATTTTTTTTATTTTTTTATTTCCTTACAAAGTCTCATATTCCACTAACTTGTGACAAAAAATAAAAACTTCCATGAACTCACTATGCCCATCATGAAATACCTTGGGGTGTCTTCTTTCCAAAATGGGTGTCTTCTTTCCAAAATGGGGTCACTTGTGGGGTAGTTATACTGCCCTGGCATTTTAGGGGCCCAAATGCGTGCAGAGTAGTTTGAAATCAAAATCTGTAAAAAATGGCCGGTGAAATCCGAAAGGTGCTCTTTGGAATGTGGGCCCCTTTGCCCACCTAGGCTGCAAAAAAGTGTCACACATGTGGTATCGCCATACTCAGGAGAAGCTGGGGAATGTGTTTTGGGGTGTCATTTTACATATACCCATGCTGGGTGAGATAAATATCTTGGTCAAATGCCAACTTTGTATAAAAAAATGGGAAAAGTTGTCTTTTGCTGAGATATTTCTCTCACCCAGCATGGGTATATGTAAAAAGACACCCCAAAACACATTCCCTAACTTCTCCTGAGTATGTCGATACCACATGTGTGACACTTTTTTGCAGCCAAGGTGGGCAAAGGGGCCCACATTCCAAAGAGCACCTTTCGGATTTCACCGGCCATTTTTTACAGATTTTGATTTCAAACTACTTTGCACGCATTTGGGCCCCAAAAATGCCAGGGCAGTATAACTACCCCACAAGTGACCCCATTTTGGAAAGAAGACACCCCAAGGTATTTCGTAATGGGCATAGTGAGTACATGGAAGTTTTTATTTTTTGTCACAAGTTAGTGGAATATGAGACTTTGTAAGAAAAAAAAAAAATCATCACTTTCCGCTAACTTGTGACAAAAAATAAAAATTCTAGGAACTTGCCATGCCCCTCATGGATTACCTTGGGGTGTCTTCTTTCCAAAATGGGGTCACTTGTGGGGTAGTTATACTGCCCTGGCATTTTAGGGGCCCAAATGCGTAAGAAGTAGTTTGAAATCAAAATCTGTAAAAAATGCCCTGTGAAATCTGAAAGGTGCTCTTTGGAATGTGGGCCCATTTGCCCACCTAGGCTGCAAAAAAGTGTCACACATGTGGTATCGCCGTACTCAGGAGAAGTTGGGGAATGTGTTTTGGGGTGTCTTTTTACATATACCCATGCTGGGTGAGAGAAATATCTCGGCAAAAGACAACTTTTCCCATTTTTTTATACAAAGTTGGCATTTGACCAAGATATTTATCTCACCCAGCATGGGTATATGTAAAATGACACCCCAAAACACATTGCCCAACTTCTCCTGAGTACGGCGATGCCACATGTGTGACACTTTTTTGCAGCCTAGATGCGCAAAGGGGCCCAAATTCCTTTTAGGAGGGCATTTCTAGACATTTGGATCCCAGACTTCTTCTCACGCTATCGGGCCCCTAAAATGCCAGGGCAGTATAAATACCCCACATGTGACCCCATTTTGGAAAGAAGACACCCCAAGGTATTCAATGAGGGGCATGGCGAGTTCATAAAAATTATTATTTTTTTGGCACAAGTTAGCGGAAATTGATTTTTTTTTTTTTTTTTTCTCACAAAGTCTCCCTTTCCGCTAACTTGGGACAAAAATTTCAATCTCTCATGGACTCAATATGCCCCTCAGCGAATATCTTGGGGTGTCTTCTTTCCGAAATGGGGTCACATGTGGGGTATTTATACTGCCCTGGCATTTTAGGGGCTCTAACGCGTGAGAAGAAGTCTGGAATATAAATGTCTAAAAGATTTTATGCATTTGGATTCTGTGAGGGGTATGGTGAGTTCATGCGAGATTGAACGGATCCACAAAACACATACGGACATCTGAATGGAGCCTTACAGGGGGGTGATCAATGACAGGGGGGTGATCAGGGAGTGTATATGGGGTGATCACCCCCCTGTCATTGATCACCCCCCTGTAAGGCTCCATTCAGACGTCCGTATGTGTTTTGCGGATCCGATCCATGGATGCGTGGATCCGTAAAACACATATGGACGTCTGAATGGAGCCTTACAGGGGGGTGATCAATGACAGGGGGGTGATCAATGACAGTGGGTGATCAGGGAGTGTATATGGGGTGATCACCCCCCTGTCATTGATCACCCCCCTGTAAGGCTCCATTCAGATGTCCATATGTGTTTTGCAGATCCATGGATCGGATCCGCAAAACACATACGGACGTCTGAATGGAGCCTTACAGGGGGGTGATCAATGACAGGGGGGTGATTAGGGAGTGTATATGGAGTGATCACCCCCCTGTCATTGATCACCCCCCTGTAAGACTCCATTCAGATGTCCGTATGTGTTTTGCGGATCCGATCCATGGATGCGTGGATCCGTAAAACACATACGGACGTCTGAATGGAGCCTTACAGGGGGGTGATCATCCCATATAGACTCCCTGATCACCCCCCTGTAAGGCTCCATTCAGACGTCCGTATGTGTTTTGTGGATTCGATCCATGGATGCGTGGATCCGTAAAACACATACGGGCGTCTGAATGGAGCCTTACAGGGGGGTGATCAATGACAGGGGGGTGATCAATGACAGGGGGGTGATCAGGGAGTCTATATGGGGTGATCAGGGGTTCATAATGGGTTAATAAGTGACAGGGGGGGTGTAGTGTAGTGTATTGGTGTTTGGTGCTACTTTACAGAGCTACCTGTGTCCTCTGGTGGTCGATCCAAACAAAAGGGACCACCAGAGGACCAGGTAGCAGGTATATTAGACGCTGTTATCAAAACAGCGTCTAATATACCTGTTAGGGGTTAAAAAAATCGCATCTACAGCCTGCCAGCGAACGATCGTCGCTGGCAGGCTGTAGATCCTGTCTCTTACCGGCTGATCCTGTGAACACGCGCACCTGTGTGCGCGCGTTCACAGGAAGTCACGCATGTCGCGAGATGACGCGTAGACGCGTGACTCTGCCTTGAGCTGCCGCCTCCGGACCACGATCCTGCGTTAGGCGGTCCGGAGGCGGTTAAAGGGGTTATCCCATCATAGACAATGGGGGCCTATCGCTAGGATATGCCCCATTGTCTGATAGGTGCGGGTCCCACCTCTGGAACCAGCACCTACAAGGAGAACGGAGCAAAGAAAGTTGAGGAGGGCGCACCCCGTATGCGTAGCCGCCCTCCATTAATTTCTATGGAGCCGGCAGAAATAGCCGAGTGCTGGGTCAGCAATTTCCGTCGGCCCCATAGAAATGAATGGGAGCGGTGGCCGCTCCTGCGCTGAGCACTCCCATTCACTTCAATAGGAGAGGCGGGGAGCTGCGCCTGGTGGTGGACGGGGGTCCTCCAGCCACAACTCTCCCCGACTCCGTTCTCCTTGTAGGTGCGGGTCCCAAAGGTGGGACCCGCACCTATCAGACAATGGGGGCATATCCTAGCGATATGCCCCCATTTTGTAAGATGGGATAACCCCTTTAAATGAAACATGCACCAGATTTCATTTGTCTACATTCTCCTCTGCCCTCCTACTTGAGATCAAAATCTCTACTTTCCTACTGTTCCTTGCTTTTATGGAGATTTGTCCGCTTCAAGGCTAATCTAAAATCAATTGTCTCTCCTGCATCATCCATTTTTGGCAATCCTTTGCTCAAAAGGGTTCTTCAAGCCCTTAACTGGTGGGCCACCCACAAACTTGCTAGGATGCATGATTTCCTTATCCGTAATGTCTTTTTCTGACTTTACTACTATATTTGAATTCCCTGTAGCTGAAATGAACATTGCTAACCAAGTATTCTCTTTTCTATGACCGCTACATATTCCTTCTGACTCTACTGCAGCGACCGGGACCTCAGGGGAGCAATGGGTTAGTGTGGTGGGTGGTGGGTGTAGTAGTTGGTACTCACGGTTTAGCAGAACTCCCTGGGTCGGTATGCAGTGAGTGGAAAGACATCACCGGATTCCTTCGGGGCACACTCGGGTGTTAAGGGATCTCCTGCCAGAAGTTGGTTGAGGTGCCCTTGGTGGTATGGTGTTCCCTTGGATTCAATTGAGGTGTAGAAATGAAGAAGAATCAGTTTTATAAAGAAATGGAACATTTACTGATAATCAGTTACCTTGAGGTAGTCCCTAAAGCAACTAGAGAAAGGGGCAAAGACTGCAAGGGGCTACAATGACTTTGCAATTTTTTAAGAACGTAGGGCACCTTAAGAGATTAAGAGGTGTGGCTTAAGGACATAAAAGGAGGGGGAGTGGTGGTCGGTCTTACCTTCTGCCTTGGAAAAGATCACCTGCCCTCCCAGCCACATTTCTTTTATTTTAATAACTTTACCGTTTTACAGCATTTTCTGTTTTCTGTTTTCTGTTTTGCTGTTTTCTTCCTTCTTTTTTTCCCCGGATGTCACAGCTTTGGCGGTTTGAGGCACGGATAACAAGTTCTCATCAATATGCCCACTGCCTCTCAGCGGATCAGCATTCGCCCAAAGAGTTGAAGATAAATAAGAAAAGATGTTTGGATATGCAAAAAGTTTGTTAATGTGTTTTCTGTAATAAAGCTGTGGCCAACCCACTTGACCCACATTTGAGTATATTGGTTATTGGGTATGGGGAGACATGGGACCAGAGTGATATGTTAGTGGCGGTTTTTCAAACCTCGCAGTCATATAAAGCACATCACAGTTAGCTGTGGCTGTAATCCTGGTAACAGGCTCTTAGTGAGGTATACATTCTGGTCACTCTCAGGCTGTGGTAACTTCTGGCTGACTATCTTCCAGGTTTGGAGGATATATCCATAAACATCCCTTTTTTTTACAAGGCTGGTACATGTATCTTGCCTTCCTGGCTTACTCACAATTTCCAATAATACCTTCACACTGTCCATAGAAGAATATGACTCTGCTTACAGCTTGTACTTTACAGTAGAGTGTGAGCAGGTACCGTAGGCTAACTCCTGTCTCACATTGGGTGCTAATGGAGTCTATAGAGGTAACGCTCTCACCTCCACTAGGTTCACTTTATACTCACTCATACCACACTGGATCACATTTGTCCTTCTCTTAAGGCCTTTTGTTTACGCACAATTCAGAGGGGTAGTTTAATGTTAGCTCTTGCAGGTACAGCAGGTACAGTCCTAGCCTTTGTCCTCCACTTCATTTATCTGTACCATTTAGTCTGTCTGAGGCATCTGACTTCTGTGGGTCTGATGCCGGACGCAGCCTCCATTAGCTGGCGGCTATACATGTGCTGCCCTTGCTGCACTTGACACTGCACTCATCTGCACTGCTCTGCCACACCCTGTCATATATATATATATATATATATATATATGGTACCAATACCACCTAGGGGTGAATGGATGTAATTACGTGCAAGGTGTAAACAGCCTATTAGAAGGAATTACAGGAATATACATAAATATAATCACATGGCATACTGCAAATACCCATACATATACAGGGCACACTACTGTCACGAAGTGGGACACTGCACTACCCCTTATGCTCCATTCAGACGTCCGCAAATGGGTCTGCATCTGTTCCGCAATATTGGAAACGGGTCCGGACCCATTTATTCTCAATGGGGCAGAACCGGATGCAGAGAGCACACTATGTGCTCTCTGCATCCGCATTTCCGGAGTGCGACCCCAAACTTCTGGGATGCGGCTCTGCCAAAAAATAGAACATGTCCTATTCTTATCCGCAATTGCGGACATGAATAGGCAGTTCTATGGGGGGTGCCGGCCGGGTATATTGCAGATCCGCAATTTGCGGATCCGCAATACACCACTGATGTGTGAATGGACCCTTATGATCTTTTTGAAAGGACTGTCATATACTCTTTGTCTAAAATAAAGGGTTATTTCCAAGATTTTATAGTTTACTGAATACTGTGTCTGAAGGTAGCCATTTTCAAGACTGGTCCAAGACCGCATTTTGAGTTTAAAGAGGACCTTTTACCGCTCCTCACCTGCCTTTTTTAATAGCTTCATGAATGAATTGCTAGCAGTCTGCAGTAAGGGTACAGAGGGGTGGTAACCAGTTGGGGGTGTGTCTTGCACAGACTCACTCTATCCAATCAGTGCTGCGATTGTCAGTCTGTGCAGGTACACCCCCCCCCCCCCAACTGGTTACCTCCCCTCTGTACCCTTACTGAAGGCTAATAACAATTCATTTATAACTTCTAGTAGAAATAATAAAGGAATGGCACAACATAGAGCTATAAGAATAGATTCTCCAGAATTGTTATTACATGGGGAATGCATGAAGCTATTAAAACAGGCATGTCAGGAGTGGCGACAGGTCCTCTTTAAATTCTTTGTGCGCCATAAGAAGATGGCGACTGGCTGTCTGCCAGTTTTAGTGACTTGCTTAAAATGTAGAAATTAGTGGTCTTATGTTACAATAAGATAATCTGTGCTTCTGTTGGCAAATGACCAATTAGCCATAATTAGTTAAGAAAGGCATGACTTTAAGTATTAACCAATTATGAGTGTTATTTGATGTGTGTTAACCAATTATGATAATACTTTGAGAAGTTACACCCCGGCACACCCTGTTGGAAAGGGTATAAATAAATAAAGGGGGCTTGGCCCACACATGTTAGGAGTTATACCTGTCTGCTAACTGCAACGTCATTCACCTGCTGACACGTGGCTCGGTCCCCCCCACGTGACTAACCATTGTGTTAGCCACAACAATTGCCTTATATGTTGAGGTGGAAGAAGCATATAGGAACCAATCACTCTGTTACAAAATGGTTTTCCCAGTTGCTTACGATAGTTTTCAAGCTGGTCTCGACAGGACCAATCCAATAGTTTACAAAAAACTAGGAGCTATATGAAATGACACCTGTGATGCCTTTTGTAAACTTTGGGAACCTTGACTTTCCTCTTCCCACTCCACAAATTTTCTATACTGCCTTAGGGTCCATTCACACGTTCTTCCGGAACGGGTGCGGACGACCCATTAATTCTTTATGTGGCAGGAATGGATGCGGACAGCACACAGTGCCCTGAGTGTATACTACTTTGCATTAATAACAGTGATGAATTGATCATATCGCCTTTCTACGTTTGTATCCAATGACATGCCACTGAATAGATTTCACTGCGGGCTACTGTCGAGGGCCTTGTCAACAAGCATTAGAAAAATAATATTAAAAATTGCAGTCAAAATAAAAATTTATAGAAAGTAAATGTTATTGCATTTGCACCAAAGAAATAGAACTTACATAAAGCTTAACTTGTCCTACAAAAAAAATAATACAAAGCCTTACACAGCCACATCAAATAAAAAAAAAAATAAAAAATGATGATTGCTGGAACATGATGGAAAAAAAAAAGATTCATATCCTCAAGGCCAAAATCGGCCTGGACCTCAAGAGTTTAGTGGAATTATTGCAATCAAATGGTAAAATCACCAAATACAGTAGGGTTCATTTATTCTACTATACTTTATTGAGTGCAGTGTGGTGCTATCATGCATGCTACACATCAGACCACTGACTGATAAGAGGTGACAGCCTCTGACTTGTTTTTTATGAAAAAGATGGAAATGTCACCATTAAAAATGCATTATAGATGTTACTGAATGGTAAGGTGGGCTGATCCCTTGATCTCCTCATCAGAATGTCAAACTCTTCAAGTTCTGAAGGTTGTTATGGACAATGATGTTATCCGTGAAGTGTGCACGTGCCTGTGAAAGGGATATTACATTGTGAGCCTCCCTGAGAACAGAGACAGGACTGAGCGAATCCACTCCGCAGGATGAAATACAATACAGATCTCATGTTCCCTATGATATACAGTAGATGCATGTTCTTCCAATTGAAATTGTTTAGGATGTATCAGAGCTGCCATTTTGCACAACTGTTTTAACTGATGTTTTCTAAAAAAAAAAAAAAAAAAAAAAATTGTTGTCAAAAATGGCCCAGTTGGACTGAATGGGGGCTGTCGGTCAGTGAAAATTGCCAAATACGATGTCGGTGCAGTTGAAGTCAGGAGGGCATCTGCGGCTGCTGGCCAGGTGAGTAAGAGAGAATCAGATCATTATGAACCCGATTGCTTACCTTGAGAAGGGCATCGGCCCATTGGGAAATCTCCCTGTAGGGTCTATGGCCAATCCGCCCCTGTATTTGGCTACTGATCTGTGTGAGAGCTTTTTATTTTTATTTTTTCTGTAGAGCACACTATAATTTTATTGGTACTATTTTGACTTTCTGAAATCCTTTTATTACATTTTTTAAAAGGGCGCAGTAAACAAAAAATGGTGCTTCTGGCATTCACATTGAGGGATAAATACTTTTGTATTTTAATAGTTAAGACATTTTCAGACACAGTAATAACAATGATATTTATTATTGCGCTGTTCATTTTTAGATGTAAAATTGTAAATCGGGGGGCTTGAATAGAGGGAGGGCATCCATGACTTTTAGAGGAAAGTAGTTTTCACCATCGTCATTAGGCAGAGATTCTTTACTGTAAGGGTCCATTCACACATCCGTGTGTGTTTTGCGGATCCACGGATCAGCGGATCCGCAAAACACGGACAGCAGCAATGTGCAATCCGCATTTTGCGGACCCCACATTGCCGGCACTAAGAGAATATGCCTATTCTTGTCCGCTATTGCGGACAAGAATAGGACATGTTCTATTTTTTTCAGGATCAGAATTGTGGACCCGGAAGTATAGGTCCGCAATTCCGTTTTCGCAAAATGCGGAATGGAATTGCAGATGTGTGAATGGAGCCGAAGAGCAGCCAGTGACCATATAACTTTCTGACACAGAATATCGTCATGGCTAAATTGCTGAATGGCGTTTGGATGACTTTCTTGACAGATATCATTATACAAGTAAGGCTACTTTCACATTAGCGTTCCTTGCGGATCTGTCATGGATGTATTATGTCTTCTATAGCCATGACGGATCCGTCTTGAACACCATTGAAAGTCAATGGGGGACGGATCCGTTTTCTACTGTGTCAGAGAAAATGGATCCGTCTCCATTGACTAATGCCTCATTCACACAGTCAGTGTTTGGTCGGTGATTTCCATCAGTGATTTTGAGCCAAAACCAGGTGCAGATCCTTCCCTTATGTCTGTGAAGGCTCCAATCCTGGTTTTGGCTCACAATGACTGATGGAAATCACTGACCAAACACTGACCTGTGAATGAGGCTTTACATTGGCAGTGTTTTGGTGTCCGCCTCCAGAGTAGAATAGAGACTGATTAGAGGCAAACTGATGCATTCTGAGCGGATCCGTTTCCATTCACAATGCATTAGTGCAAAACTGATCCGTTTTGGACCTCTGAGCCCTGAACGGATCTCCCAAACGGAAAGCCAAAACGCCAGTATGAAAGTAGCCTTAGATGCACTAGATTACCTGAGACAGGTCATCAGTTTACTTAGATTGCCATAGGGGAATTGAAAAGAAATGTATTGCCCCCAATGGGAGGCAAATGACAAGTACTTCACATGCAGCGAACCAGAAGTGAGGGGAGGATGGCAGCAGTGGTGACAATAATGGTGGTAAAAGTACTCACAGTTCACGATGGCTAGCTCCACCATGGCGCTCCCTAGGGCCATACAATATCAGGAGGGTGTACCCTTTCTTTCCTTGGGGCACACCCTGGAGCTGGGGTGCCCTTGATGGTGAACAGTTTAGCTGGGTGCAAGGCAGTAGTACAGCTGCAGGGCTGGAGGATGGATGATGGAGTCAAAAATCAGGCCCATTAGTTGCAATAAATAAAGTATTTCTTTACTAAGTTGATGATGAGAGTAGTAATCCAGATAGTAGTAATCCAGATAGCAGACACAATTCCAAAGTATATCACAGTGTAGTTTTTTCTCCCAATAGCTGTGTATGGGCAGCAACAATGCTGGTAGTTGGGGTATTTCCTGACACTTTGCAGTCTCTCCAAAATAACCATATACTGTTCTTGTTAACCCTTTCTGCAATTCCTGGGGTGTTCAGATTTTAGAAACCGATGACCAGTCCATCTCAAAGTGTGGTAGGTGCAGAAGGCAATGGTCCTTTCCGCAGCATCATAGCCTGAATACCAAAAAAGAGCAAATACGGTACCTTGCTGATGGAATCCTGCACAGCCTGGATGGTTCTAGACCTTCTATAATGTATGGTCTCTTCTTTCTCTCAGGGGTATTATGATGATACAGTTGCTCTTTTGACAGCTGTAGTATAAGAGACAGAGGTTCTCTGGACTTGGGCCTGGTCTGTAGGAACTCTCACGTCCTACCTGTAGTTCTGCTCAGACTAGATTCCTCAACTAGCCAGGGGATGGATCCAGTCCATCACTCTGGAAACCTAACCACTCTGACAATGTCAACCCTATATTTTGACCATACATTGCTATTTGGGATACACAGTGCATATAAATATGTGCTTTAATAACAAAATCACAACATTTAACTTGGCAACATTAAAGGGCTCAGCAAATGGCAATTATCATGTAGGCAATGTTAAAGAGGACCTGTCTCTCCCCTGACATGCCTTTTTTAATAGCTTCATTATTCTATTAGAAGTTATGAATGAATTTCTAGCAGTCTGCAGTAAGGGTACAGAGGGGAGGTAACCAGTTGGGGGGGGGGGGGGTATACCTGCACATTCTGAAAATGTCAGCACTGATTGGATAGTCAGACTGTGCAGGTACACCCCCCAACTGGTTACCACCCCTCTGTACCCTTACTGCAGGCTGCTAGCAATTCATTCATAACTTCTAGTAGAAGTAATAAAGGCATGGCACAACATAGAGCTAAAAGAATAGAGGCTCCAGAATTGTTAGTACATGAAGAATGCATGAGGCTATAAAAGCAGCCATGTCAGGAGTGGCGACAGGTCCTCTTTAATGAAAAAAAATAAAAAATATGACTGGTGCAGCATAGTCCATTCCAGTAATGTAGTAAATCTAACAATAGATGTCCAGGACATAAAGGTTTAAAAACATCCACCTTTATTTGAAATACAGATTAAAAATACTTCAGGGCTGCTCAATTGTCAACGTGTTTCGATTGGTAAACACGGTCATGAGTAAGATTGCTTAACGATTGAAATGCGTTGACAATTGAGCAGCCCTGGTGTTTTTTCAATCTGGTGGATTTTTTTTGAACCTGTAAGTGCTGGGGATATATTGTTAGAGAAAGTTAATACAAGGCACTTACTAATGTAATGTGATTGTCCATATTGCTTCTTTCCTGGCTGGGTTCATTTTTCTATTACAATATAAACTGCTGGTATCCAGGGGTTATGGCCGCCTCTGCAGTGCAGTGTAGATACGAGGTGGACAGGAGATGCTACGCATGAGTAACTATGCACACTTCCACAGTCCTGGCCACCAGAGAAGCCGGCACTTTTTCCTGTAGTGTGCAAGCACGACCACCACTGATGAACTGCAGGGTGGTCGTAACCTCATGATACGAGCAGTGTATAAAGTGTATATTGCAAAGGAGGTAATGTGGACAATCACAATGCATTAGTAAGTGGCTTCTATTAACTTTCTCTACATGATAAATGCTATTTGTGGAAGTGGCACAACCAGGGCCGGCGTCAGCACCAGGCATGCCAGGGCAAGTGCCGGGGCCCACTGTTCCTTAGGGGGCCAACTCATTTCCTCACTTCAAAATTGCCAGCGGCCACTGTCCATATAAACATCACGCGACCTTGACATACTGCCGCTATGCTGCCTGCGCATGATGCCACTGCGCAGGACGCCTAGGCAGGCGGAGTGTCCGCGCGTGAGTACATCCTGTACTGTACTGGTGGGGTGGCATCAGCAGTAATTTACAAGGCACAGATTACATACTGAGGACCGATCCCAGCAGAGGCGGAGCTTATCAGCAGAAGACAGCAAAGCAGCTGAAGAAGCCAGGAGTTTTATTATGATCAGGTGACCAGTCACATGGGGGGGGGGCCTCAGCAGTGAGTGGTGCGGAGCTGGGCTGTGAAGGAAGGAAGTGGTGGGTAACTGGTTTCAGACAGACTTGTAGTTCTCTCGCTGCTGAGCCTCAGGCTAAATGCGCACGATCAGGATTGCGTGCGGATTTTCTGCTCTGATTTGCGTGACGAAAATCCGCACCATAGGTCATATACATTGTATGCTATGAAGATTTGAAATTCTCATGCACATGATTTTTTCTGCACAGATTTTGATCTATGGTGCGGATTTTATTTTTCCTGTCCAGATTTTCTCCATTCACTTCAATGGGGAGAGGAAAAGCCGTACCAAATCCGCATGCAAATCCGCTCCAATTGATGCAGATTGACCGCACAGATGTCCCTGAGAACACCTGCAGATTTCAGTGCGGATTGTCCACACATAGATCCTCAACATGTGCATTTACCCTTATAGTTCTCTGCCCTTATGCTCCTCCTCAGTATTGTCCTCTGGTAACCAGTTATGACACAGGCTGGACATGCTGAGCTTTGTAGTTCTCTGCCATACTCTCTACCAGTACAGTCCTGTGGTAATCAATAATGACAGGCAGGAACTGTGTGTGCAGACAACCAAGTGCAGGTACTAAAGTAATCTGATTCTGCTGCACACTGCCTGTGCATATATGAGGCTGCTGGACTGCTGATAGTAGTCTGCTGCAGCCTGCCATGCTGTGCCCCAAATTAAAATATCATCATATTGATATTTATTGGGCATTGGGGGCAGGCAGCAGCATAGTGCTATCAGCATTCATATTGATATTTATTTTCATATTCAATGTCTGTCTGTTTTCTTAGGAGGGTGTACAATAAAAACGGAATACTGGGAGTAGAACGGAGGGATTAAAACACTGGGTAGATAAAAAAAAAGTAGGGGCATAAGGATTGATTCACATATACCCACTCTGTTCATTGCCACGTGTGTTGTGCAAAATGCCACAAGGGGGCCCACTGAGGCATTATCGCCCAAGGGACCACATGAACCTGGAGCCGGCCCTAGACACAACCCCTTTGATTTAACTCTTTTAGCAATAATTTAACCCTTTGCAGTTGTCCTCTGGGGAACTGCACATGGAAGTTATTTTGGATCAGCCCTGTTAGATGACAAGTCGATCATGGCCGACTTTTGTATTATTATGTAAGTATGTTTGAAGTCATTCAAATAAGTTGCCTTCTACTTTCGTTCTAATTAGATCAAATACAAGGTCTTAACATAGCTGCCCTTGACCAACCAAGTGCAGTGTGGATTCGGGAAAACATCTGTCCCTTAATTAAGTGACATTAGATAATATCTCTCATTCCTCTGATTTAATTATACATATGCTTTAGGCTAACATTGTGTCTGCTATAATTATCTGTGTACATGCTGTAATAATGTACATCATCTGCTGTACAGAACAAAATGCATGGATTTCTATAAAAATAATGCATTGTAAAAAATATATTTTAAAATATATGGCAGCTAAATTGCATCCCAATCATTCTGCTTAAGCGCCTCCGGACCGCCTAACGCAGATGTGCGGTCCGGAGGCGGCAGCGCTGCGCACAACGAAGCATATACACGTCATCTCGCGAGACGCGAGATGACGCGCTATGCTGCCCGCGCATGCGCAGTTCGGGCCGGCATTTCGTAGAGGACCATTTCGTCATCAGCTTGCCAGCCAATGATCGCGGCTGGCAAGCTGATGATTTTCAAAAAAACCAATCACAGCGCCAGATAACAGATCATATTTGTAAATATGATCTGTTATATGGCTGCCTGCTCCTCTGCTGGTTCTTTTCGTCGGTTGGATCCAGCAGAGGAGCAGGCTTCACAGTGAGTACACCAAACACTACACTTTAGCCCCTGATCACCCCCCTGAACCCCAATTAACCCTTTGATCACCCCTTTGTCAATCACTAGTGAAAGGAAAAAAGTGATCAGTGCAAACTGTCACTTTTTTTTTTTCACTGTTATTGACCGTTAGGTTTTAGGTATAGTTTAGGCCCCTTGGTTAGGTAGTTTAGGGATCGGTTAGCGCCCAGCCCACCGCACCGCAGTCCGTTATTCGCTGATTAGCGTATCGCTAATCAGCATTTGTACTTTTATAGTATCTGGAAGTGATCAAAACTGATCACGGTCAGATCTATAATAGTACTAGTGTCACTTTAGTTCGCCCTCCACCCAAAACGCAGTGTTTGCCCGATCAGGCCTGATCGGTCGCCCACACATGCGTTCACCCACGCCCACACGTGCGTTCACCCACGCCCGCCCCACCGCAGTGACAAATTATTTTTTTTTTTTTATCACTGCACAATCACTTTACACGCACTGCGGCGATAAAAAAATCAGTTTTGATATTTTTTATCAACCGCAGCGGCCTCCGGTACTTCGCTAGCCTCCCCTTTGTAAGACAGGCTTGCTTTTTTTTTCTTGGGTAGTCTCAGGGAATACCCCTAAATTTAGTTGCCCACATGTCTAATAGGGGGTATTCTTCTGAAGAGGCCTACAGGCTTCTGACCCAGTCGGATGAGGAGTGGGAACCCTCATCTGATGAATCCAGCAGGTCAGAATACGAACCTGTAGAAAGCAGTGGCTCTCTGACCCAAAGTTCGGACGAGGAGGCTGAGGTCCCTGATACCACCAGGCGTACCCGGCCCCGTGTCGCTAGACCACAGGTTGCGCAGGATCCGCTTCAAGAGCAGCAGAGTGGGGCTGGTGCTGTCGGATTACGTGGTGAGGCATACACCAGCAGCCCAGCCCTTCCCTGGACCTAGTACCAGCACTGCCGTACAACCTGGTGAAGTAGCGAGCACCAGAAGGGCAGTTGAAGCTGGTACGGTGGCACGTGCAGTAGTGACCCCGTCGCAGCCACCGCAAAGACGTGCCCGTAGAGCCCCTAGAATCCCTGAGGTGCTGGCAAACCCTGATTGGCAGTCCCCAACTTCAGCCGCACCTGTAGTTTTCCCTTTCACTGCCCAGTCTGGAGTTCGGGTTGAGACAGCTCAGATCGGTTCGGCCCTGGGATTTTTTGAGCTGTTCTTGACTGCGGAGCTCTTAGACATAGTTGTGGCCGAAACAAACAGGTATGCCACACAATTTATCACCGCTAACCCGGGAAGCTTTTATGCCCAGCCTTTCCGGTGGAAACCAGTCCAAGTTTCCGAAATTAAAACTTTTCTGGGCCTCCTCCTCAACATGGGCCTGACAAAAAAGCATGAATTGCGGTCATATTGGTCCACGAACCCAATTCATCACATGCCCATGTTCTCTGCTGCTATGTCCAGGGCACGTTTTGAGGCCATCCTGCGTTTCCTGCACTTTAGTGACAACACCGCCTCCCGTCCCAGAGGCCACCCTGCTTTTGACCGGCTCCACAAAATTCGGCCCCTCATAGACCATTTCAACCTAAAATTTGCAGATTTGTATACCCCAGAGCAAAACATCTGCGTAGACGAGTCCCTGATACATTTTACCGGGCGCCTTGGCTTCAAACAATACATCTCAAGCAAGCGCGCCCGGTATGGGGTCAAATTGTATAAGCTCTGTGAAAGGGCCACAGGCTATACGCACAAATTTCGGATCTATGAGGGAAAAGATCAGACCCTGGAGCCGGTCGGTTGCCCTGACTACCTGGGGAGCAGTGGGAAGACAGTTTGGGACTTGGTGTCACCCTTATTCGGCAAGGGGTACCATCTTTATGTGGACAATTTTTACACAAGTGTGGCCCTCTTTAGGCATTTGTTTCTAGAACGGATTGGCGCCTGTGGTACCGCGCGAACTAGTCGCGTGGGCTTCCCCCAACGGCTCGTTACCACCCGTCTTGCAAGGGGGCAGAGGGCCGCACTGTGTAACGAAGAACTGCTCGCGGTGAAATGGAGAGACAAGCGTGACGTTTACATGCTCTCCTCCATTCACGCAGACACGACAATACAAATTGAGCGAGCAACCCGTGTCATTGAAAAGCCCCTCTCTGTCCACGACTATAATTTGCTCATGGGAGGGGTGGTCTTCAATGACCAGATGTTGTCTCCGTATTTAGTTTCCCGCAGAACCAGACGCTGGTATAAGAAGGTGTCTGTATATTTAATTCAATTGGCTCTGTATAATAGTTTTGTTCTCTACAGTAAGGCTGGGAGAACTGGATCCTTCCTCAAATTTCAGGAAGAGATCATTGAGAACCTCCTGTACCCAGGAGGTTCCATGGCCCCATCCACCAGTGTAGTTAGCCGTCTACACGAGCGACATTTCCCCAATGTCGTTCCTGGTACCTCAACCCAACCGTCACCCCGAAAAAGATGTCGTGTCTGTAGCAGGAGTGGAATAAGGCGTGACACCCGCTATTTCTGTCCTGACTGTCCTGACCACCCTGCCCTATGCTTTGGAGAGTGTTTCCGGAAGTACCACTCACAGGTACACTATTAGCATAGGGATCATCTCACCAGGACAGGCACACAGGGCTATTAGGGCCCATTCACTCACACAGCTGCTGCAAACGTCTCCTTTCACATGGGACAAAGTGCATAACGCACTTCGCCACATCTTTGGGCGATTTGCGCTTTGCACATTGACCCATGGGGAAGGAGAGGTTTGTTCTATAAAGGTAAAAAAAAAAAAAAAAAAAAAAAAACACCAGTAAGCAAAAGGGTTAATGTTCAGTTAAAAAAGTTAAAGTTTATGTGTTCTGTTGCAAAGTTAATAAAATTATTGCGTTGCGGCCTGGTTTTTTCTTTTTTTTCTTTTTTTACCTTCCAGGTGGACCAACCGATCGATTAGCTGCAGCACTGATGTGCATTCTGACAGAAGCATTGCGCTGCTGTCAGATTACACGCAAGTCAGTGTATGCGGCGCTGCAAGACGAGATTTTCTCCTCTGCAGTAACAGATACGTTTGCCGAGGCATACGAGCTGAGGAGGAGGCGGCATTCCTATGCTTTGGCAAACACTTTGTATATATATATAAAAATAAAAAAAAATCCCGGCAATGATTTATTCATCCACATCGATTGATGTGAATGGAGAAATCTGGTTTGCCAGGGCATACGAGCTAAGTGGGTATGGATGTTGGGCGGAGCTCCTGTGTCCTGGCAGACGCCTTTCCCCTCCATTTTTTTTTTTTGGCAGAGATTTTTTCATCCACATTGATCGATGCGAATGAAGAAATCTGTGCCGTTCATTTTTTTCTTTCAGCCCAGAGGCTGAACGGAAAAAAAAATCTCATTACCTGTATGCTCAATATAAGGAGAATAGCAGAAACTCCTAATGCTGGCCATACATGTAATGATTGCGGAGACCCTCAAATGCCAGGGCAGTACAAACACCCCACAATTGACCCCATTTTGGAAAGAAGACACCCCAAGGTATTTGCTGAGGGGCATATTGAGTCCATGAAAGATTTAAATTTTTGTCCTAAGTTAGCGGAAAGTGAGACTTTGTGAGAAAAAACAAAAAAAAAATTCCGCTAACTTATGCGAAAAAAATAAATTTCTATGAACTTGCCAGGCCCCTCATTGGATACCTTGGGGTGTCTTCTTTCCAAAGTGGGGTCACATGTGGGGTATTTATACTGCCCTGGCTTTTTAGGGGCCCTAAATCGTGAGAAGAAGTCTGGGATCCAAATGTCTAAAAATGCCCTCCTAAAAGGAATTTGGGCACCTTTGCGCATCTAGGCTGCAAAAAAGTGTCACACATCTGGTATCGCCGTACTCAGGAGAAGTTGGGGAATGTGTTTTGGGGTGTCATTTTACATATACCCATGCTGGGTGAGATAAACATCTTGATCAAATGCCAACTTTGTATAAAAAAATTGGAAAAGTTGTCTTTTGCCAGGATATTTCTCTCACCCAGCATGGGTATATGTAAAATGACACCCCAAAACACATTCCCCAACTTCTCCTGAGTACGGCGATACCAGATGTGTGACACTTTTTTGATGCCAAGGTGGGCAAAGGGGCACATATTCCAAAGTGCACCTTTCGGATTTCACCGGTCATTTTTTACAGATTTTGATTGCAAAGTACTTCTCACACATATGGGCCCCTAGAATGCCAGGGCAGTATAACTACGCCACAAGTGACCCCATTTTGGAAAGAAGACACCCAAGGTATTCCGTGAGGGGCATGGTGAGTTCCTAGAATTTTTTATTTTTTGTCGCAAGTTAGTGGAATATGAGACTTTGTAAGAAAAAAAATAAATAAAAAATCATCATCATTTTCCGCTAACTTGTGACAAAAATAAAAAGTTCTATGAACTCACTATGCCCATCAGCGAATACCTTAGGGTGTCTACTTTCCGAAATGGGGTCATTTGTGGGGTTTTTCTACTGTTTGGGCATTGTAGAACCTCGGGAATCATGACAGGTGCTCAGAAAGTCAGAGCTGCTTCAAGAAGCGGAAATTCACATTTTTGTACCATAGTGTGTAAACGCTATAACTTTTACCCAAACCGTTTTTTTATTTGCCCAAACATTTTTTTTTTTATCAAAGACATGTAGAACAATAAATTTGGCGAAAAATTTATATATGGATGTCGTTTTTTTTGCAAAATTTTACAGCTGAAAGTGAAAAATTTCATTTTCTTGCAAAAAAATCGTTACATTTTGATTAATAACAAAAAAAAGTAAAAATGTCAGCAGCAATAAAATACCACCAAATGAAAGCTCTATTAGTGAGAAGAAAAGGAGGTAAAATTCATTTGGGTGGTAAGTTGCATGACCGAGCGATAAACGGTGAAAGGAGTGTAGTGCCGAGTGCTCTGGTCATGAAGGGGGTTTCAGCTAGCGGGGCTGAAGTGGTTAAAGGGGTTCTCCAGGATATAAAAGAATGAAAATACTTAAATACTATTTTAGAATAAATATATTCACATTACTTAGAATGGCTTGTTTTGTCTAGGAAGCAATGATTAGGAGAAATAAAATGGCCACTGTTCTATCATTACACACAAAACTTGTCCTAATCACACAGGAGGACAAGTTACTTCACCACAATGAGCCATAGAGCTGCCTCATCCTCCTCTCTGCTCTGCTTGTCAGGAATCATGATCCTGAATACAGGTGAATCTCTGTGGGAATGGAGAAGATGAGGAGACATGAGAGGAGGGTGAGGTGTGGATAATGAGCAGCAACTCTTGTTACAGTCTCCATTACCACAGCAACACATTACCACAGTCTGTCCTGTCTGTCCTCTCTGTACTTCATGTCTCCTCATGAACTAAATTCCCCAGAGATTCAGCTAAAGTTCTTGTCCTTTGTATTCAGGATCATAATCCCTGACAAGTAAAGAGGAGAAGAGGATGAGGCAGCTCTTTATCTCAGTGTTGTGAAGTAACTTGTCCTGATGAGGGATCAGGACTGGTTTTGTGTGAACTAATAGGACAGTGGCCATTTTGTTTCCCCTGATGATTGCTCCCCAGACAAAACGAGCTATTATAAATAATGAAAGGTATTTGAGAATATATTTATAATAAAGTAATATTTAAGTATTTTCATTTTCTTAATTCCCGGTGAACCCCATTAAAGTGATCCATTTTTGCCCAGGGTAAATACACTTGCCTTCAGTGTTCCCTTTAAGTTGTGCGGTCATGCAGTCCCACCCTCGCAGAGCCTGTGTGTAGGCCCACTCACTGCTGCAGGTCCTCAGGTCACATGGTGGGCTGCATGCCCTGTGCCTGTTCCAAGTTCCACGGCTGCCCAGTCCCAGAACTCAGAACACCCACAAGCCATGTGGCCCACTCAAATCTGGCAGTGAGGCAAGAAGGGGCACTAGTTTTGAGCCCCACACACAATGTCAGGAGTTTATGAGCACTGTGGGCCAATTCTGACTCAATAACTGGGCTGTAAGTGTGAGGCTCTGCAGGCTGCATTCACTGTGTATCATCTATGTTCAACCAGTACTCACACCCAGGGACCTTATCAGACAGTGTCAACCCAACTGGTGAAGCATGTAGAAGAACTGTACTGAGATTCTTGTAGATTTACAGCAGTACAGCAGATAAAAAGATGATCTTTTGCCAGAGTTTATACCATGAGGTAGATCACAGTGAACTAAAGACAGGAAGAAGCGGAGGAGAAATAGAGAGGATAGCCAGCGGGAGGTAGCAGGGACAAACTGAATGGCATAACATCATTATATAATGAATAACACATAAGTCTGGGCATATGACAGGGCCACGTGGCTTGTGTCTTTTCTGGGTTCTGGTGCCATAAGGAGGGAAGAGACTGCTCATCACTGTGGTGAGAGACTCCCTAAGTATATACAGTGCAACCTGGTCTGCCGTGTGACATACCTCCCAACTTTTTGGGCATCGGACAGTCAAAGAGAGACACTTATGGTTCATTGTGTGAAAGTCAATTTTTTCCCCTGCATATTTATACACTTTAATAGTTTCCTATTGCACAATAGCGCAAAAATGATCTGAATATAGAAATGTCTAAAATCCAAATTGCATCAAATAATGAAAATAATATACAAGGTGCGGTCTAATATACAGATAGGAACACTTTCTGGGTCAATACTGTAAATGTAATAATGCAAATCTATATCACATCAAAAAGAAGGACATTTAAGGAGCAAAGAGGGACTGAGGGACTTGGGTCCAAAATAGGGACTGTCCCTCCAAAAGAGGGAAACTTGAGCTTCCTCAAACAGATGATTGGGAGGGGTGGCAGGAGTTGGACTCCCTCCAAATTCCCAGAAAAATCCCTTGAAAGGGGCAGTACACCAGATGCAAATAATTTTTCATTAGGATATATAAATTGGCCCGAAGGAGGACAGGCATGACGGGAACATATCACAGTAGCTGGTGAGAACTGATTACCAGCTCTGCTATGCATTGCTCTGGCTGTGTAGCTGCTGCCTGAGAGCTCAGCCTAGCTTAGTGACAGGACTGGATGAGGCAATGTGCAAAAACATGTCAATCAGAAAAAGAAAAAAAAATGCATGTAATGTGTAATAGCGCTCTCAAAGGTAATATGTAATGGTATGGATGTAGCAGAATGAAAAAGAACTATGACACTCCAAAGACATACTGATAGGGACCTTAGATTGTGAGCCCCATTGGGGAGAGTTGGATGCTGATGTCTGTAAAGCGCGGCGGAATATAGTAGCGCTATATAAGTGCATTAATAAATAAATAATACACGCCACAGTGATATCTTGTGACAAAAGATATTGAGAAACGTTGAAAGAGTCAATTAACGTCAACAGTTCAAATCTGGAGATGCGGAATGAAACCACGGAATGGTACCCTACGGAAGCACTACGGAGTGCTTCCGTGGGGTTTCGTCCCGTACTTCCGTTCCGCAAAAATATAGAACATGTCCTATCTTTTTGCGGAACGGCCGGATCGCGGACCCATGCAAGTGAATGGGTCCGCGATCCGATGAGGCTGCCCCATGGACTGTACTCGTGCATTGCGTGGGGATCCAACACCCGGGACCCTTGCACATCAGCTGTTTGAGAATGCATCGGCCCGCTGAGTAGCCTTCTCTCTGCTCACCAAGCACAGCTCTATCCATTTGATAGCGGCTGTGCTTATTATCGCAGCTCACCCCCATTTACTTCAACGGTTCCGAGCTGTGCCTAGGCCACATGACCGATGAACGTGACATCACATGGACTTGGGAAAGCTACAAGAATCTCAGGCAGTGCAATGACATGTTCATGAATGCAGGCATTTGTGACCACCTCATTGCACCACCTAAGATCCAATACAGGTGGTTACGATAACATCACTGTGACACAGTGTGATGATATAATCGCCAATGCCTTTAAGGGCTGGTCATGATGATGTCATTGCGCCACCTGAGACCCTGCACAGGAAGTCATAATGATATCATCACTACTGCCTGCGTAATTCTACTGCATTATAGGCTTCAGCTTATGAGGCTGAACGACGAGGACAGGAGCCACGGGCTCTGATGACAGGCCATAAACTAACTGCTATGCCTCAAAGGCATATCCACCTCTACTTAAGGGCGAGATGCTCCTCTCTCCTCATGGCAGATGAGGCTCTGATTAGTGGGTGTCATGAATCACCTGGGAACCTGTTCAAGAAATGGAACTTGGACAAGAAGCAGGTAAGTATAACTTTGGGCATGGGGGTAAATTGACATTTACACTAACTTTTTCCAACCCCATGTAATGCATCTAAAATAAAATAAAAAAATAAAAATATCCTTCTGTTTTGGATCTACAGTCCTGATGTTACCCCTTTCAATCAGCTCCTTAAAACTGTCTGTAGGTTAGCAAGAAGCAGGATGCAGATGAAAGGGAGTAGCACATGACTGAAGGACCAGACTACAAACAAGGTTTGCTTGTAGTCCGTAACCATAGAGACTCATAGATCTGCATAGGAGCTGAAGATGTTTTTAAGGGTGTATTCACACAGCCATGTTTGTTTTGTGGACAGCAAACTGTGGATCTGCAAAACACGGACCCTGGTCGTGTGCACCCTGCATTGTCGTGCAGACCCATTGACTTTCTGTAGGTCTGTGATCCACTTGTTGCAGCCAAAGATAGGACATGTCCTATCTTTTGCTGTGTGGCTGCACAGAGCCGGAAGCACAGAAAAAGATAGGACATGCTATTGGGCAATTTGTCCTCTATATATGTCACTGCTCGTATGGCATAATCATTAAATATGTCAATGTTTGTGTTGTCCATGTGGAGGAGACAATTCCACGTTTGCGCACCTAGTCACACAACCCTAACATTGCCCTCTGTGAATTATTGATGATCTTATCAGCTCTCACTGGATCTAAATCAAAAGGTCACTTTCCCCTGCTTCTCGTTCTCGATCTCTCCTTGGGACACTGCTGAGCGTCCTCCACTACTCGCAGTATCATATACACATATCTTATGTTCATATACCTGCATGCAGTGCCTAATGCTCATTAGTATGTTCTCCTGCCATGTCCGTCTCATTCATCATAGTTCATCTTCCTCTCTGTTGGTGTTTCAAAGCACCATGATGAATAGAAAGATGACATATCCTCGAGGCAAGCTGTCCGCCACCTCGCTTTAGCTACTATACAATGTGCATGGGTGAAGTGTACTTGCAGATGCTGCACAATGAGATGCCATAAAAATACAATTTTGAGAGATGGAAACCATTATTCCTCAAGTCTAACACAGCATAGTCTGCATGGATCAAAATACCGAGGAATGAAAAATAAGATTCTCATTTATGGAGAAACAGACCATTTTGATATATATATATATATATATATATATATATATATATATATTTTTTTTTTGCTATTGTAGTTAACTTCCTTCATTTATTTTAGCTTAGTTGCACCTGATTATGAGCCTCTAGAACTACAGACTTCAAAGCTAAAGGCTTGTGGCCCTTGTTCAAGAAATCACCTTGCCCCCCCCCCCCCCCCCCTTCCCTCAGTGCTTTGCGGCCAGGGGCAGAGAAGCACATAGCCTTCGTACTGCCTGAGACAAAAATTGAAATGGCCTTTCCCTTCCCCCATGCCAAATTCTTGACCTAACCCCTTGCCTCCAGCCAGAGGTGCAACTTGAACAGCATGCACTTTAGATAATACTGATGTCTTCTTATGCGGCCCAAGGGTCTTTGGGCCCCCTCAGGCTCAACAGTGAAAGCAATGGCCATGAAAAATGGATGCACAGTCCTATTAGTGCCCCTAGTATGCCCCCATTAGTGCCGACCTAGTATTATTTAAGTCTCTTTAGTGGGCTCCAATATCATGAATGCCCCCGTTAGAGGCATCCAGCATCATGAATACCCCCAGTATTATTATTATTTTTTTTTTTTTTTTTTTTTTTTCTTCATTATCCGCCTTTATTTATCATTGTGGTAATTAAATTAGCGCGCTCACCAGCGAGAACATTTTTTTTTTTTTTTTTTTTCCTTTTTATTGGGAAAACTACAAAACATTTACAATAAAAAATGTATTACAGTCTCTCAATTCTTAGTAACCCAAGTGATTATATGTGCATATGTTCCACTCATCTTTTCAAAATATTTAGAAAACCCTCCCCTCCCTCCCTCCCAGTTTGTGGTGCATCAAAGTAGGACCCTTATATATAAAACAACTTGATCTCAGCTAACCAGACCTCCAACCACCCCATATCCTGGTCCATTGATATTCATTTTCCCTCCGTCTGTATAAATTTTTTTCGTAGTTCATTACCTCCCCCCCAGTATTATTTAATGCCTGCAAAGTGGCCCCCAGTATTATGAATGCCCCCATTACTGGCCTCCAGTTTAATTTTCTTTGGCCCTCATTCTGCATGTGTCAAAGAAAATAAAATATTAATACTTACCTCCTCCATTTGCATGCACAGGGACAATCACTCCTCACTGGATGGAGCAGGAAAGGACCTTTACCTCCAGAGTGGGAGTGACAGGTCCTGCTGCATCCAGAAAAGAACGGGTGTTCCTGTGTGTACAAGTGGAGGAGGTATTATTACCATCTTTATTTTAACCTCTGAAAGACCAAGTGTACCTGTGACATGTCCTATTTTTTGACTCCTGCTATTCACTGGCCAAAAAATAAATAAAACTGCCATGTGCATAGCCTTATTGACTTCAATTAGTTCTAAAAACCGCCGTGTGATGGTTGTGTAAATGTAGCCTTAGAAAACTGTCTACTGACGGCTTATTCAGTGGTACCTATCTCTACTGACCCTCCACTTGGTCACTGAGGGATAGCAGGCCTGCCCTACACACTTTAGATCCAGGGGCGTAGCTAAAGGCTCATAGGCGCTAATGCAAGAGTTCAGCTTGGGCCTCCGTCCCTCAGTGCTTTGTGGCAAGGGCAGAGGTGCACCTAGGTAAAAATTCTGCTGCCTGAGGTTAAAATTGAAATGATCCCCCCTTCCTCATGCCAAATTCTCAACCTAACCCCTTCCCTCCAGCCCTACTGTTAAAGACATACTTGTAAAACATTACATACAGAGCTACAAACCATACAGGGTAATACAGCACCAAACCACTTAAGGGTGTATTAGACACATCGATCATGCAGATGATTGTACCATTGTAATGTCCTAAAAGGTAAAGTGGAAAATGTCTGACGACTGACCCTAAGAGAATTACATTTTTTGGGGCTTCTGCTTTGTAAAGCAGAGATGTGTATGCCGCAGGCATAATTCACAATCTCGTTGCTGATAGTATTCCTATTATTTCTGAGGTCATAGCAGCTAATACATTTCCAGAGCAGTTGTTATAAGACTCAGTGGAATCACCTTCAGCTGACTTCCCCAATGAGCTCCAGACATCTGGTGTATTATTTACAATAGCTATCTGGAAAATACTGTGCAAATTAGGAAAACAATTTAAATGAAGCTGAGTTTATTGTCTGAAATATCATAATACGTAAAGTGGTTTTCCGGAAGTAAAACATTGATAACATACAGTATTCAGCAGTCGGACCACCACTGTTCCCGAGGGTCCCGTTCCACCGATCTGGTGGCGTGGGTCAGGTATCCGCCCTGATGCTCCATCCATTCTCTATGGGACTGCCTTAGATAGCTGAGTATAGATAGCACTTTACTATTTCCAGTGGGTCCATACAGAATGAATGGAGCTGCAGGGCACATGATCGACCTGCCACTTAATCAGATAGAAGGAATGAGACCCTCGTTGTCAGTATCGTAGGGTACCCATTAGTCAGACCCCAACCATTAGTTTGTTATAACTTCAAAAATTGGCACAACTCCTTTAACCAATCTTACCTAGTAGAGCTGTATTATTGCCCATAAGCATAAGAAAACACTATAACTGGTAGTACAAACTAATGGGGGCAAAACCCTAAAAATATAGCACCATCATTAATGCTGAATGCTTTGTGAAGGTGTATATCCCATATACTGCCCCTAAATCTCCTATGGACCAGACTTCAATTGGACCGATTTGCCTTTCCCATGGACAGATTGGACCTTTAATATGACTGGCATTGCAACAAGACATTTGCAACGAGCACCTCCCTCTAGGGCCCTCTATATAACGCGTCCCAGGTGCAGGAAATGCCGAGTGGTGTAATGGTGCGGCCCAAATGTCTCTTTATGTGTGTCACTGTGCTCCTACCTGGATACGCCTGGACCCCAGGCTTTGGGTCCGAAGCAATAAATAGGGGAAATAATTGAGGGATAAAAGAATAACTTGAGTCCAGACCTTAAGATGAAGTTCAATGGCGGCTTTACTTGAATAAACGTTTCTCCAAACAGTTTACAGGCTTTGTGTTGGTTCCAGCAGGCTTTAGTATGAAACTGGCAGGCAAACTCAACTCTGCTCTATCTTTCTCTCACTCTGCTGTACTGACAAGCTGACTTGGTAACTTGGCTTCTTCTTTATGCTGCATTTCACTTTTTAGTCAGACTTATCTTCAGCCAAGGAATAGGTTAGAATCCTGGCAGCTCCAACATGGAGTCTCAACCAGCACAAACCAGAACTGTCCCACCTCCTTCTTGCAGGAAGTAGGAAAAGCCCACTTCTCTCCAGAGGGGGGTTAGAATGGAATGGTAAGTTCCATTCCAGCTAAGTACAGCTCTGCCGTGTTTGCTGCCATCTGCTGGTGAACCAGGCACATTACATGAACATAACAGTTGCAAACAGATTAGGAATGCACAGTGTATAGGACCTGGACAGAAATACATAAGATGACGTTTTGTTAGTGCAATAAAGACAATAGCAAGGTGCAGGAGTGGTACCCCCACTCTGGGGTGTTACACATTGCTCTTCTTCCTTACAAGGAATGGTGCTGGGGGCAGATTTAATACATCCAGACATATATCAGCAGCACCATTATGGGAATACTTATATAAATCAATGCAGTGGGGATTGGGATGTTTGCTTGTAAAAACTACAGTTAAAAGGAGTTGTCTAGTTAAGAAAACCTAAATACTACATATAAAATCTGAATATATTGTGGGGATTCGCTTTGGTAGGCAGGGTAAGCAGACGCAGTACAGAGGCAAAAAACAAGGTTTAAATCAAAGTTCAGTGTTTATTCACACATAGCCAGAAAACAAGCCAAAAGAAAGTGTTCAGGTTTGGTGCCTGTTCACACCACACAAAGTTCACAGTGCAAAAAGACGTCACCTGGTCAGCAGATGATTTTCACCCAGAGTCCGCAGCAGTCTTTAGGGGCCTGTTTCCCCAGCCTATGGCTCACACAAACAGATCCCTCAGTGTCTCAAACCACAGACTCCTCAGCTCCTCTGTCATGGAGGATAATCCACCCCCTGAACATGCTGGCTGGGTTTTTTATATTCAAGCCAAAACCCGGCCTGGAACCGTGGGGAACAGCCACCCACCCTGCTCTTTGGCTGCTCCCAATAAGAACCGGCCCGGATTGGCTTTACAGCCATTCTAACAGTTGAAGTGTCAGATTGCACTACAGACCTGACACTTCAGGAAAAAACCCGGTTCTTACCTCACCGAGGCCAGGAACCTCGGTGACACGTATCTTCCGTCAAAGACGGCTGCTTGTTCCTTCTTACAATATGAAATCATTCTCCAACCTGTTACCAGGTATTATCCCCTCAACGTCACATAATATGACGGCATTATCTGGCTAATCAGCCTCCAGATGTCCTCCGATATTCATCCTCCTCAATTGCCCCTCAGTAAAGGGTATATTAGACTGCCAGATTTTCTGGCAGATGATCGCTAACGAGCGTTCCTTTGAATACATGTAATACGGCTTCCAAATGCCTGATGAATGAGCAAAAGCTAATTTATCGGGCAATTGTGATTATTAATCATGCTTAAAAATCACAATGGTGCAGGTGGCAGATCGCGCTGTGTAATACTGTAATCGTTAACACAAGGTATTAAACCAAATACATGGAAAAATATTTTGAGCGCTATTTCACCTCAATTAGAGAATCAAGGCGTTATAGAGTTATGTATGAATAAAACAATGTGGACACTACACTAGCAGTAGTATTAGACAGCTTTTTTTCACCCCAATTAGTGCAGGATGGTGTAATAAAATTACTTATCTATTACCCAAAGGGGACACTGTTCTATTGGCTCCTGCACTTTCCCTATGCTCTCCCTATAGTGTGGATAAAGTCTCCCTATGATCTCTCTATTATCTCCCTACACTGTCCCTGTGCTGTCCCTAAACTTTTCCAAACTGAAATTTTACAAATAAAGGCTTTCTTAATTACTGTCCCTAGTGCCTGTCACACCTCTCCCTGCACTAAGTTCACAGTAAAATGGTGGAGACCGGGCAGGATGAGGCTTTTTTTTCTGAAATTCAGATCGAATTCCACTTCTTTA
Organism: Bufo gargarizans; assembly: GCF_014858855.1. Lineage (NCBI taxonomy): Eukaryota > Metazoa > Chordata > Amphibia > Anura > Bufonidae > Bufo > Bufo gargarizans. Next base: position 71,832,037 of record NC_058080.1, read on the forward strand.
ACTTCGATTCGCTCAACACTAGTGGTCACAACAGGAACAGTAGGTAGTTTTAAAAAGAGCTTAGATCAATTCTTAAAAGTAAATTACATTAATGTTTATAAAAATGTGTATAAATCTAGGTTTCACTCCCTTTTTTCTAAAATTCACATCTCCACCTATCCTTGGTTGAACTTGATGGACTTATGTCTTTTTTTCAACCGTATTAACTATATTATACAAGAAAGAAAGTAAAGGTGAAACACAGAAATGCCTATTCCCATGATCAGTGACACATGATACTTCCTCTATAACACCACTGTAACGGATTACCTGGCACCCCGACTGAGTACCTCAGTTTACGGATGCGCCTAGCGTTTTCCTGAGGCTTCCAAGCACTCTGGCAGACACCACAATCACCGAACCAGCATATAAATCCTCTCCCAGCAATAAATGCTGTAGGCAGTTGAATAGGAACCATACGAATAGGTTTTCACTCCTAGCAGTCAAACTGGGACAGCATGCCATAAATCCTCCCCCAAGAATGAGACGACACTTCACCTTGAGGGTAAAAACAGGAACTCCCTTTATTTTAACACAAGCATTGATTTATACACATCTTCCAACAAGGTACCACCCACAGCCAATCATATGTATCTACAGTATTTAAACCTTCCCAGCAATTGTACACAAAATCCCCTTCCCTCTGTCTGTAACGTAATAAACAAAACACAATGAGCATTGTCTGAGATGTAATTAACCAACACAATAAGCATTGTCTCAGACGCAATCCACAAAATACAATTATCAAACGTAATGGACTAACTTGAACCCTGGCATACACAGATACAATGTAACCGAACACATAATAACATACATAGTATTTAAGACAGCCTGAATGCAATCTGCTACACAGTCTTAAAGGGGCATTGTTCCTAAAAGTCAGACATGTCCCCGGATGGCCATTAAAGGGCCAGTAGCAGCAATATAAAAAAGCACATGCCCAAATATTGCATTCAAACGTACCAAATCACCAGGGGCCATAGTCAGTAGGTAGGAGACGGCCAGCCAGGCCTCTCCAATGCCCAGTGGCGAGGCGGGTTCCGCCACATTTCTCCCCTTTCCCATTGAGACTATCCAGACTCCAGACCTCCAGGTGGTCTGGGGCTCTGATAGTCAGCCGGCCTTTCTCCAAGGGTGTAGTTGTCCCTATGGCCCCCTGCCACTTGTGCCCAGTTGTAGATCCATGACTTGGGGGGAAGGTAACCAGGGTGCCCTCTCCCCTGGTTGAACAAAGCTGTTGCTGGGGGGAAGGGGTAACAGGCTCCTCTCTCTGCGACACCCTCCCTTGTTGTAGGGGAAAACAGACTGCCTCTCCTTCCAATACATTGTCCTGTTGTTGTGGACCAGGACAGACTGTCCATATCTCCAGTGGTGCAGGTACAGAGACTACGGTCCCATCTGCACTGTTGTGGGGCTTGCTGTCTCCCCTTGGTGTGCTAGGCAAACCGCTGGGGCTACTTGGGGAACAGCGGCCAGCGGTGTTCTGCACTGATGCCAGCAATTCTGCTGGGGCAAGGGGGGTACAAGCCAGCCCTGTAACAAGGGGGTCGGTGGAGCAGAGGCTAGCGGCTCTCTGCCCTGATGCCAGCTCTTCTGCTGGAGGGACTGGAGTACAGTCCTGCTGGGTAGTAAGGGGACAAGTAGGGCAGAGGGCAGCGGCGCTCTGCCCAGATGCCAGCTCTTCTACTGGGAGGGGGCCAGAGGGGGCTAACGACTCCTCTACTGACCCCAGTACCTGGTTTGGAGTTGGCTGTGGAGGGGAGGAGTTGCTTACCTCCTCCTCCTGGTACTGCTGCTGGAGTTGGAGATCTGGGCCGGCTGCCCAGTATCCCTGTAGGGCCGGTAGAGAGATCTCGGTCCCATCTCCACCTGCCATCTGTGGGTCTTCCCAGGACCAATCTGTGAGGTCCCTCAACATTTGCGAGTAAGGACCACCTGCGTCCACACCTGGCAACTTCGGCTGCTGCTGAGCGTCTGGGCCAGCTGCCCAGCATCCCGGTGGAGAGACCTCGGTCCCGTCTCCACCTGCCTGTTGTGGTTCCTCACAGGACCAGTCTATGAGGACCCCTACTTCGGGTTCCTCTGGCCGCCTCAAGGGGAAACGGCTTACCTCCTCGGATGCAGCCTCTGCTCGGCTGCTGTAACACTCCTTCCGCTGGGCAATTTCTCTCTCTTTCGCCAGTCGGAATTCTCGTTCCATCCTTGCGTGTCGCTTGGCTGTGACCTGGTTCCAGATGGCCTGGCATATATCCATGGACACATTATCTCCATACTGGTCCACTCGCTGCCTCACCTCGGCCAGCCAGTCATCTTCAGAGCCTTCCATACTTGTCTGCTCCAAGTCGCTGGATACCTCTGCTCCCAGGGGCGCTGCACGAGTGCTAGCGTTTGCCCTCAATTTGTAACTCCACACGTTACCGGTGTCTCTGAGCTGCTTCTCCTCGCACTAGGACGCCATCCCACTGCTTGCCACCAATGTAACGGATTACCTGGCACCCCGACTGAGTACCTCCGTTTACGGATGCGCCTAGCGTTTTCCTGAGGCTTCCAAGCACTCTGGCAGACACCACAATCACCGAACCAGCATATAAATCCTCTCCCAGCAATGAATGCTGTAGGCAGTTGAATAGGAACCATACAAATAGGTTTTCACTCCTAGCAGTCAAACTGGGACAGCATGCCATAAATCCTCCCCCAAGAATGAGACGACACTTCACCTTGAGGGTAAAAACAGGAACTCCCTTTATTTTAACACAAGCATTGATTTATACACATCTTCCAACAAGGTACCACCCACAGCCAATCATATGTATCTACAGTATTTAAACCTTCCCAGCAATTGTACACAAAATCCCCTTCCCTCTGTCTGTAACGTAATAAACAAAACACAATGAGCATTGTCTGAGATGTAATTAACCAACACAATAAGCATTGTCTCAGACGCAATCCACAAAATACAATTATCAAACGTAATGGACTAACTTGAACCCTGGCATACACAGATACAATGTAACCGAACACATAATAACATACATAGTATTTAAGACAGCCTGAATGCAATCTGCTACACAGTCTTAAAGGGGCATTGTTCCTAAAAGTCAGACATGTCCCCGGATGGCCATTAAAGGGCCAGTAGCAGCAATATAAAATAGCACATGCCCAAATATTGCATTCAAACGTACCAAATCACCAGGGGCCATAGTCAGTAGGTAGGAGACGGCCAGCCAGGCCTCTCCAATGCCCAGTGGCGAGGCGGGTTCCGCCACAACCACATACGATGATAAAGCTGAAAATACCTGCCAGAGGCATCCAATACCACCATGCAGCACAAAATACCTCCCCAGCAGTACCAAATAAATACCACAGTCCAGCACAAAATACCGTCCCAACAGCGGCAAAAAAATACCGCAGTGCAGGACAAATGACTACTACAGCTACATTCGATACCAACATGCAATGAAACATCAGTGTATGCTGACTACACCTCCCCTAATGGCAGCAGTATTGTCCCCCATTTATAGCAGCATTGTCACCTGACCTTACCTCCCCAACTGGCAGCAGCATTGTCCCTAAATACTGACTCCCCCTCCCCCACAGATACTGACAATGGACCCCTGACAATCCCTCTACCTCTGGCAGTAGCATTGTCCCTTGGCAATGACAACACCACTCCAACTGATAGCGGTATTTTTTCCTGACCATCCCTTTCCCACTGGCAGCAACATTGTCCCTGGGTACTGACCACCCCTCCTCCACTGGCATTAAAATGTATTCCTGAATATCCTTCCCCTACTGACAGCAACACTGCCCCCATTTACATTTTGCATCGATCTTACAGACTGTCAGGACAGGAGTAATAAAGCAGGAGTTGGAGGGAGATGCTTCTTCTGCAGTACCACTCCATACTCTCAGAGGGTCAAGGATCTGTGATGATACTACCGCACTAATTGTCAGTGCAGTTTCTGTACGCTCTTAGGAAGTTGAGGACCTCTAATGATAATGTCATCACAGGTCTTTGTGCTTTTCTAAGAGTTATATTGCACATGAAGATTCAGCAGTTGATTTTCAGGAAAGAAGCGTTTAGTCCCTTAAATTGTCTGCTTGCTAGCAGAGGAGACTGCTGCTATTACAGGCAGCGAACTCCTCCTCAGTATGGGGATGATCAATTGCTAATGCCATCACTTGTCTCCATACTGAATCACTGTTTGCCTGCAGCAGATCATAATAACATGGTACGATCTGCCGCTGACAAACTTTGGCACTATTGGTGACCACTCACTACTCATTCTTCTGGATCTCTGCAGCATTTGACACAGTAGACCACCAACTCCTATTCAGCATGATTTATTCTTTTGGCCTAAAGAACACTGCTCTCTTGGTTCTCTTCCTATCTCTTTGGCCGCTTTTTCAGTGTATCATTTGTTGGCTCTATTTCCTCTTAATGTTGGGGTTCCTCAGGCTTCACTCCTAGGTCATCTTCTTTTTTCTCCCTACACAATCCCTACTGGACAGACTATTAGTAGATTTGGTTTTCAATAACATCTCTATGCTGATGACACTAAACCATATACTTCTTCCTGTGACATCACCCCTGCACTACAGAACACCACTGACTGTCTGCTGTCTATAATATCAAGTCCTCTTTCTATAAGTTTTTTTTCCATCTACTAACTACCTAAACCTGATATTTGTATGTCACAGTGTAGCACTACCCTAACTCCTAGACAGCACATCCGCTGTTTGGGGGTTTTGTTGACATTGATCTTTCCTTATCCCCTATATTCAATCACTTGCCCACTCATGCTTGGTTCATTGTCACTGTTAAAGAATCCTTCTGACTACCTTCCTGACAACTGCTACTGTATTACATCACAGACTGCTTAATTATTAAGCTGTTGGCTCCATGATCATACTATTACCTACCCCTAGTACCGCATCTGTCTCTGTCTGACTCCCATTGTCAACCTCAGAGCTCCCTAGCCTAATGTGATCCTTCTCTGTATTATACCCTTACTGATGCATTTAAATAGGCTTTTGCTTGCGAGTGATCATAGCAAAAGCATATCCGATCCCTCATATTTTTGTTTTGGTTGCTCATGAGCTATTGTAGCTTTGTCCAGAAAATGATCCCCCAGAATGGCTAGAAGCACCAGTAAGTACAGTAAGTCCTTTGGCCAACTGAATATCTCAATGCTAAGTGAAGTTATGGGAAAGAGTGGTGTTATACTGGTTCCATACATTTGGTTTGAACTGTCCCTCACTGATCTCATCTATAAATGCTCTTACAAACTACTTCACTGACCTATTAATATCCTTCACACTCATCTGTCCTCCATACAGTGCAGCACTGGAGGATTTCTCCTGAATTGCCCAATCATCTATTGTTTGTTATGATTGTTCACCTACATACTTAGACTTGCTCTTCTCCTCCAGCCACACCACCTTCTATCATATGTATCTATCGAAAAACAGAACCTGACTGGAGGGGGTATCTGAAAATGGCTTGTTATGTAATATACTGTTATGTATTGTCATGTTATGTATTGTACACAATATAAATCTATATGTATTGAACAGCTGGGGTTGACCATCCTGGTCCAGACCTTGTAGGAAGTTTGGTGTGGACTGGCACCACCCCTAACCTTAGGTCAGTCTAGGCTGGAGTTTAGAGAGAGAGAGATAAGCTGTGCCTTGTGCTCCCTCCTCTTAGACCTCAAGTTACAGAGACTCACACATCTCTGAATAATCTACAGAGAGGAAGTGAGAAAGACAAAGGAGAGAATTGGAAAGCTAGAATCTACACGGCTGAGCATTGGTGTCAGTAAGGAACCCTACAACCAAATGCTGTTAAGACTTTACTGCAGTGAGGGGGTGGGAAAGGGTCATAAATCCCATCCTTGCCTAAACTGTGACAGCCAGAGCCACTACTACTCCCATCCACCACCCCAGCTCCTCCTGGGTTTGCTGCACCCCCAGTTTGCAGTCACCTAACTAGACCCCCCCCTCTTTACAGATTGCAGACCAGATGTTCAGATACTCCCCTCTCACCGTTTCAGCACTGCCCTCTACTTCCAGTCACTTATCACACCTCACAATATCAGGATGTCTGGAGAAAAATGAGTTTGTGGGAACCTGGAAGAATTGCCAGGTCTTCTGGGATCCCGGTAGATAACACTTTTTCTGGGAGCCTCTTGGGAAGTAAGAGCTTGGACCCTGTAGACCCCAGAGTGCAATTTCTTTAATGCCTGAATCCTGATATAAATAAGTTGAATGCACACTGCATGTAATGTTACTAGCAATGAAATGAAATGGTTTACCATGCTGGGATTCCAACAGGCTTTGTTAGTGTTTAGGAGGGATGGGGTGGGGGAATCCTTCCTGTCAAAACCAAGTGATCTGAACTGGAAAACACAACTATTCTCATTATATTTTTAGCTCACAAGTCAGAAATGTTTTCTCTTGTTTATTTCTATTATATTTGGATTTTTGCTTGCTGATCCTGTTTGAGAACTGTGTCCTTGCTCCAGTGATCCTGATTTGATTTGTCTCTGAACTCCATAAATCCTATAAATTGTGACCTACATTTAAAACAAAAAGAACAGCTTATTGCTACACAACAAATCTAAACACAGAAGAATATAAACCATTACTACCACTGCTTACAAAATACCATGCAGCAGAGCCATACCTAGATGTGCCTTTGTCCAGTTCAATTATTTCGTTTTCTGCCCTAATCTTGTTGGTGCCTCCCCATGGTGCAAGCCCCGACAACCTCCCTAGCTACTCCACTGCTGTACCAGAATTAGGCTATATCTCTGAATAGGTCTGTGAATAGATGGAGCAAGGGATATTGATGAACAATATGATAGTGATGACGAGTGCCACATCCTTATTGGCCAGTGGCTGTTATGGGGCCCTTGGGCAGAGGGCTATTAGGAGGAGAGAAAATAAAAGATCTAGAGCAGGGGTGCACCTTTCTTGGTCTAAGGGCCGCATTGTCACATCGTTCTATTTCAAGGGGCAGCAAATAATAAAAATGTTGATCGGCGCTCATTAGCATCTGCCTATTACACAGGCCAATGTAAAGTGATTGGGGGGGAGTGATTGCTATCATACTCATTCCTCATTCATTTAGTTGTATTGATTATCGGGAGCACATCCCTAATTACACGCACGCGCGATTATACCGGGCAGTTATCATGAATGAGCGTTCCTATGAACACTTGTTCCCAGTAATTGACCTGAATATCTCACAGTGTATTAGGGGCTTAAAAGGGATTTCCCAGTAAAAATGAATTTCTAACACATTCCTGCACAATGGCCCCTGAAACCAAAGAGTTAAATGTACCTGCTCCCCGCCGCTTCGGTCCTCCCCACTGCCTTTATTTTATTTTTATGTGTCATGTCACCACTGAAGCCAGTCATTGACTGGAGCGGTGTATGTGACCATGGCCAGTGTGGGGGACGGAAGATGGAGGCAGAGGTGGCAGCACAAAGGACCGGGGTGGCATGGATCAGATAAGTATGAATCTTCTGATTCAGGGGCAATGCTGCAGAAACCTGTTAAAAAATTTGATGTTACAGGAAAAACCCTGAAAAGCGGTGACATTTCCTTCCATCCTGCCTCCTATTCATAAATCAGAGCTTTCCTTCACTGCAGAGACTGGAGCTCATTGGTTATTACCACCTCCTGCTCCCCAGTCACAGGCGCCATGTAATAACCAGTAAGCACTTTACCTTACTAGTGGGGAAAGAGCTTATTGGTTAACACTAGAGATGAGCGAATTTCAGGTTATAAAATTCGTTCACGCTTCGTTTACTGGTAAAAGGTGAATTGCGTTTTGGATTTTGTTACCACGGACCATAACGCAATTCTATGACGGAATGCATAACGTTATTTATTCCGTCATAATAGAAGTCTATGGGCTGCAAAACGGATCCGTCCCGTTTCCGTTATGCAGGAGAGGATTTAGGATAAGGAGAGGACTCCCCTGCATAACGAAACTGATCCGTTTTGCAGCCTATAGTCTTTTATTATGATGGAATGGATAACGGAGTGTCTCTAAAGGCATTCCGTTATGCATTCAGTCTTAGAGTTGCATTATGGTCCGTGGTAACGGAATCAATAACGCAATTCACCTTTTACCAGTAAATGAAGCGTGAAAGAATTTCATAACCTGAAATTCGCTGATCTCTAGTTAACACTTTAATAACCAAGCCTGAACAGGCACTTTTTTTGTGATTTAGCGCACGTGGTTGTTCAAATGTTTGGAAATTTTTTATGTTTTATGTGTTGGGGCTACCAAAATAATTTTGCAACAATTTTTTACTTGACATATAGGGCCTTATAATTAAAAAATTTTTGGTGGGGGGGGGGGGGTCGGGGGGACTACAGAACATTTTTGAAAATAATTTTCTTTCAAATTATAGCTCCTTATTCTATAAATATGCAAACTGACACCAAAATAAATTATTATAATTAGTTCCCTATTTTGTGTCAGTCAATTTGTTATATAATATGTATGGTTTCACGTGAATGGGGCGATAATTGTGACGGTTTTGGTTGGTGTGGGTGTTTTTTCTTTCATGTATTTATTATTATTATAATTTTTTTTTAACTTAATGTTTAATATATTTCTGCTACAAAATATATCCCCCAAGAGGTAATAAAAAGACCTTTGGGGGACACTGACACTTTTTGTTAATTTTTCACTTTTTCCTTTTTATGTTTTCCTTTTATTTATATTTTATTAATATTTTATTGGGATTTTTTGTAATAGGTTTTTTTTTACAAAAAATGTTTAAATATATATATATATATATATATATATATATCTATATAAATTTATTTTTTCTTAAGTGACAAAACAGGTCACCCTAATGTTGGCTCAGTTTTACCCTTTGGGTCCCCTCTGATCTCTACATTTCTATAGTATGTCTGGTGGCTGTTAGGGCATGGCCACATGTAGTGGGTCTGTAGCAGATTTTACGCAGCAGAACATTTTTAAATATCTCATCTACATTGCTGCCACTGTAAGTGCTGAAAATTTCTGGCACGCAAATCCATTGTGAAAATTTCAAAGCATTTACACTAAATTGATAGATTGAACAACTGAGCATTTCATGATCCTCTTTTTCCAGTGTACACCATGATTAATCATCATATAGATATGTCCACCCTTACCTTAGCCCTAACTAGGTTAAAGACTTAATTTTTCATGAAATCAAATCAACACAAAATTGCGACATGCTAGAAAAAAATCCACACCATGGCTAGATACAGAAGTTAGACATTTTGTGAAACAATATCATGAAAACACGTCGTTATGAATAACTGGTCATCTTGAGACGCACATATCAGAACATGTCCTGCCAAAAGTAAAGAACATGTGGCGACCAGGCACAGCATGTGATGCCAGATTCTCTGGAGCACCATCAGGTGGAACACTGTATGCCCCTTTGACATGTAACTGGGACACCAGTAATATCCAGCTGGTACATGTTTGGAAAAGCCAGCTCAGTGTATTGCATGTATTAATTTGCACTTGAGTTCCTCCAGTAAAGAAGCACAGTGATTTTCTGTAGACCCCCGGGGTGCACCACATCTTACCATCCCCTCTGGTGAGTAGCAACATGTAGTGACACATCGACAGTGTCTGCCAAACAGCAGAACGTCAGTCCAGTTCATTTAACTTAATTTACACAAACAGTGCTCAGACAATGAGAGCTGTTTCCCCATCTCACATACAGATGGCCCACAAAAAAAATAATTGTACAGAAGAGGACAGTTACTGACCAAGATATAGTGTTGGCTACTTCTTCTGCAGATAATAAGATCTCACATACTGACGTGGCATGACTGAATGAAGTCTTTAGGGAGATTTATCAAGACCGATGCTTTCTGCTCTAGTTTGATATCCCCTGACCTCCCAGAGAATGCGCCTATTATAAATTAGGAGCATCCTCTGGCAGTCAGTGCGCCTAAACAGAAAGCTACGACAGCTCTGAGCTGCAGTAGATTTCTATTTCTATTTGCACCAGAAAACAGGTGTAAACTAAGATAAATTTGTGTCTGCTGTTGACCACACACCTTTCCCACACTTTACACACCCCATTTTGGAAAAGTGCGAGGGCGGAGGAAAAAAAGGCACTTACAGCCATTTTCCGAAAGGTCACATTTTAGAAGTCACAAGTTACAGAAGTCAAGGTAAAAGTTCTTGTTTTGTACAATTGTCCAGCCATCTTGGGAAAATAGGAGAGCTGCATGAGCCATTCACCAGCAGATATCTGTTGTGCTTCTGGGTGCATGGGTGTGATGAAGAGTTTTTACTGATAGGTCATCAGTGACGGAACCATCTCTCTGAATAGTGCCACGGCCTTCTGGCAGCTTATCCTAGGCCATATGATGTCACGTTCATTGGTCACATGGCCTAGGCGCAGCTCAGCACCATTGAAATGGATGGGGCTAAGCTGCGATACCAAGCACAGCCACTATATTATGGATGGTGCTGTGAGTGGTGAGCTGAGAGAAGGCCGTGGTGCTACTGTGTTAGACCCCCCCGATCAGATACTGATGACCTAATCCAGGTGATAGGTCATCAGTAAAAATATTTTGAGAAAACCCTTTTAATTAAAACCCCAGACCATACCCCACAACAAAGTAAATTCAGGCCCCAGACCAGACACCTATGTATTTGCAACTCATAGTGTGGTCTAATGCTGGTGCCCTGTGCCAGCTCTGCTCCATCACCCTCCACTGTGCAAATAATGTACATTTCACTATGGATAAACTAAGTTACACAGGAATCAATGATAAATTACGTTTTCAAAAAATGAGAGCTAGATGATTGATGTTTTCCTGGAAGATGCAGTGCCATGGATTATGATATAAGCTGGCATCATCTCTGCTCCATCACTTTCTTCTGTGGTGATATTTGCAAAAGCTAAGTTACAAATCTCCCATAGCAATAAATGAGAATACAGTGCTATGGACTGGAGCCTTGACACAGTAGTTAGAGATGAGTGAAGTCTTCAAAAATTTGTTTCAGACGCTTTGCATAATTTCTCCAAAAATTTTGCTTAGTTTCAAATTAATTGAAGCACATTAAATCATCTATATCCGGCCTGCAGGGAGAGTGTATCTCGGTGTACATCACTGTGCATTGCAGCTACATCCATAGCTAGTCCTTTCTGGTAGTGAAACAGTTTTTGTGAGTCAGTATGACAGGCAGGTCACATACAGTATATGGATGGGCGCATGAGCATGCGTTACTGTTAGGCTCAGTTCACACTTCACTTATTTGGTCAGTTACGGGTCCAAAACAAAGAACAGGTGCAGATATTTTCATGATACCTTATATATCAATAGTAGGATTGGCTAGTCTGATGCATCAGGCACCGGTGTGTGGAAATCCTGACTGATCCAGGCCTGATTCATTTTTATAAAGGTCAATCTCTCCACATTTTGGGTGGAATAGCGGGTTCTCTTTGGGGTAACTATACCCCCCACCATACTAAACACCAGCTCTGATGCCACACTACTGGCTGGGCAGGAAAGCTTGTCCAGGGCAAATTCGATAATTGGTGTCCACAATTCAAGTTTGGCTGCCCAGTAATCCAGGGGATCTTGGATCTGGGGTGACAGGGTGCAGTCGAAAAGTATACCACCACCTGCTGGTTCAGGTTCTGCTCCATGTCCTGCTGCTGCTGCTGGTTGGTTTCTTCAGTAGGCGGGTGAAGAAACATGCTCATCAGAGACTGGATGTCACACACAGAGGGTGGGGTAGTGACCACTGAACTCCACCATCACCCTTGTCCCTGCCTACTTGCCTCGCAAGTCCTAGCGACAAGGGACAACTGGTTGACAAACTCTTAGTTAGGATAGTGCAGGGAAGACAAACAACACATAAACAGAAAGGTCAAACAAGCCGCGTCAAAACCAAGAGAGCAAAAAAGGCACTGGAGGAGCAAGCAGAGAATCGTCAGGACAAGCCGAAGTCAAACCAGGAGAGCACGCCAAGACCAGAGGATGAGACGGACGGGAAATCGGAAGCCAAGCAGGAAGGAACAAACCAGGTGAGTATCATGCAGGAAGGACCTCAATAACAGGTAATCTGTGGCCAGCAGATTGCCTGTTTAAATCGTGCACTAGTGGAGTCATGTGACGTGGCCAGCGTCACATGACTCCTGAGTTCCAATGCAGCCCATACAGCCGAGCGGCAGTGTGGTTCCCATGGGAACTGGCCCCAAGGGAACGGGCAATGCCGGGTGCGCTGATGATGCAAGCGCTCCACGGCCGTCCCCGCCTCCTTGAAACACGTACATAGCGCATCGTGACACTGGAAACCCAAGTTACTGCTGACAGAGGTGGTGCTGCTTCTGCTCCTGAGCATAGAGGGCCCCTCCAGTCAGACCTTTGTGAGGATGGGCGATGGCACACAAAGGCAGAACACCAACTGACTAAATAGGATGTCTCAATAGTAGTTGAGTTTATCATCCCTCTCAGTGGGTGTAAAAAAGGACCCTATTTTGGCCCAGTAGCGAAGGTCTAACATCATGGAGAGCCAGTAGTCATCCCTCTGCCAAATGGTGATAATGCAGCAGTCACTACTAAAGATGAGCAAAGTCTTCAAAAATTCGATTCGGATGCTTCGCTGAATTCTCCCCCCAAAAAATTTGATTTGATCTAAATTAATTTGTGATGAAGCGTGTTAACAATCAGCTATTTCCCAGCTTTAGGAAGACTGTATATCAGTGTGCATCACTGTACATTGCAGAAACATGCATATTTAGTCTGCTGTGGTAGTGAAACCGTTACTGAGTCAGTCTGACACGCAGATGACAGGCATCACTCTTAGAATTAGTTCACACTTCACTTATTTGGTCAGTTAAGGGACAAAAACTGACCAAAAAACTGAAATGTGAACTCAGCCTTACAGGTTAATGTTACCGTCAGGTATAAAGGACTTAATCGTGCAGTGGCCCAAGATTCTACTATAGAGTGAAAGAGCGCACTACTTTTACACCGTCAGCTGATTCTACATAGATTGCTACAGAACCTGTTCACCCAAAAATCAGTAGTATCAGACGGGCTGTGACATCACAGGGGCTGGCTATCTGCTGATTGGCTGGCTGCACGGCATTTTGGGTGATGCCTCATTCCCGGGCTCCTTACTTTCACTTTGTAACATGTGTAGCAGTCATATTAGAAATAAATCTGTTTCGATACCACAAATCACCAGGAAATTCGAATTCGTGATGAATTGAATTTGTAGTGAAATTCGGATCGAATTCCATATTGTCAACTTCAATATGCTCAACACTAGTCACTACGCAAGCAACTCAGCATGCTTCTGGCCATTTACGAAAGGGACTCCCTACCTCCATCTCTACTACATACTGCAACGATCTGTCGGGGTCATCTGCCTGGTCTTCCTCATCGCCTTCCAGCTCCTGCTGCTCCTCTTCTGTTGCTTGTGCAGATAAGCCAACTATTTCTGTATACATTTTCTGGGCGTTAATGACCTCCTCCACCTTGTCTTTCTCCTCCGGCAGTTTAGCCCCCAAAGGACTCAGGTGGCCATCAGATGTAGGCGCCACGTCTCCTGTCCCCTGGCCAGCCAGATTTATCAGCATCTGCTCCAGGATGTGAAGGAGTGGAATGACAATATTCATCCTGTAGTCCTGGTGACTGACAAATAAAGTGGCCTCCTCCAAGGACCTGAGCAAACGCCAGGTCTCACGCATAAGTTGCCACTGGCTAATGTTGAAGTTACACAGGGGAGCACCCCTGTCCACCTACATCATCAACAAATCGATCACGGCCTTCCTCTGCTCATATAGTCGGTCCAACATGTGGAACTCCAACGTTGTAAACATCACATATGAGGTGATGTTGGGAACGCTATTCTGCCTTTGTAGCTTAAGAAGGGCGAGTTTCGCATGGTAAGAGTGACTGAAGTGCATGCACAGTTTCCTAACCATTTTCAAGACGTCTGGCAGGAACCGGGTTACAACCAGAATAAAGACATGCGCTATGCAGGGCACATGGGTCAATCCTCCTTGATGCAGCACTGATAGAATGTTCTTCCCATTATCGGTGACCATGCTTTCGATCTTCACTTGGTGAGGAGACAGCCAGCAGCTGAGCAGTTCCTCCTCGGTGTGACTCAGTTCGCCCATGCTGGCCAGGTGCAGAACAGCGTGACACTGCCATGCTAGGCATAGGTGGTATGCTGGAGGACCACTCTGAACTGTGTGGAGGCTGAGGACAAGGTCAAGAGGGAGGAGGCAGAGGAGAAGATATTGGCACCCTGGCCATGCTTCACCTTCTGCCCACAGATTCTACATATGGCCATACTGACATACTCCGGTGACTTGATGAAAAATTCCCATACCGGCGAGTATGGTAGTTTACCCCCACCACTGCATGCTGACTGCCTGCTGACTGCCTGCTGATGCCTCTATCAAGCTGTGGCACTATCTCATGGCAAGCTGCCACCATCACTCCCTGATGATGAGGATAAATCCCCCTCTTCACCCTGCTCCCACATGTGATCGGTTACATCATCATCCACTACTGCCTGCTCCTCACATATGTCACATAGACACATCCCTGACCGTTCGCAACATCTGCTCCCACATGACTTACATCGTTGCTACTTGCACACTTACAGAAGGAAGCGGCGGATCTCTCCTCCAAATCTGGGCTGTACAGTTGCTGCTGACTGTCCTCAATAAGCTTGTCCTCGATGAAAAGCAAAGCAGAGCCAGCAGCATACTATACTTCCCAAGCATAAGGAGGAGAAAAAGAAAGAGGCAGGTTCAGGTCAGGTGATTGCACAGAGCTTGTTCCTGGGCCATGCCAACTAAGTGTGGTGTCAGAGGAACCCACCGACTCCTGGCTGTGGGTGTCTGATGTCAGTTGAGATCACGTTGAAGACCGAGTCATTCAAGGACAGCTGGGTTGCTGGTCAAAACATGACCGCTGGATGACACTGGCAGCTCTGGCCTGTGACTGCTGCTACCACCCCCCCTTCTTCTGCTGCTACTTCTTCTGGCTCCAGCAACATTTTCGCCACTGCCAGTTCCCTTGGAGTGCCCTGGCACCTGTCTGTTGGACATACTGTACAGTAACTGTATATGTAAAATAAGTTATTCAATATGAATGTGGACACCCCAATAACAGTAGTATTAGACATCTTATTCACCCCAGTTTGAGAATCAAGGTCTAATGGGATTGTTTTTCTAACAAACAAGGTGGGCACCCCAATAACAGTAAAAATAGACAGATTATTCACCCCAATTTAAAAATCAAGGCCAAATAGAATTACTTATCTATAAAACAAGATGGACGCCCAATAACAGTTAAATTACATAGCTTATTCACCCCAATTTGAGAATCAAGGCGTAATAGATCTGCTTATCTATTTAATAAGGGGGACACCCCAATAACAGTTAAATTACACTAGTTATTCTCCCCAAATTGAGAATTGGGGTGTAATAGATCTGCATATCTATTAAACAAGGGGGACACCCAAATAACTGTTAAATTAGAATGCTTATTCACCCCAATTTGAGAAGCAAGGAGTAATAGAATTGCGTATCTATTCAACAGGGTAGACACTGTTCAGTTAGATAGCTCTGTGCAGGGATTGATACAAACTGAGCTGTCTTCTATGGATCCCTTTAGCATCAGATTACACAGCCTGTGCTGTCCCTGCAGTCTCACTATGCTCTCCTTACAGTGTGTAAAACTCTCCCTATGGTCCCCTACACTGTCCCTGCACTGGCCATGCAGTCTCCCTATCCACGATTCTAAAATCTAATCTTTGTTAAAGACTGTCCCTTGCACTTGTCACACTCACATCTCTCCCTATGCTCAGTTCACTGTAAAATGGCCGGGCGGGATTAGGATTTTTAAAGGGCTGTAACATCAGAGGGGTTGGCTACACTGCATTATGGGTGATCTCTTGTTCCAAGGCTTCTTATTTTCACTTTGTAACACATGTTGCTGCCATTTTAGAAAAAAAATCGATTCGTTACCACGAAGCACCAGGAAATTTAGATTCGTTGCAAATCAAATTTTTCCTAAACTTTGGATCCAATTCCACTTCTGATGCTTCGATTCGCTCAATACTAACAGTAGTCCTGAAAAGACAATTGATGTCCAACTGGCAGCCCTTATGTGTCTGATGTACATCTCCAGGGCAGCGAAATCCATATGATGCAGGCACTTTCCAATATCATGATCAGACATGAGTGTTTCTGCCTATCCATATTGAAATTTCAGATTTCTCCCCTGTCATGGGCACTGTAATATCTTCCCTATCCTTTTTACACTCCTACTGTGTTCCCTCGATACGTACTGTATTTTATCAAAAACAAGAACAGATCTCGAACAGTTTTTCACCTGTCTTTGATAAATTGGTACTTTCCATGACTCCTCTTAGCCACATCTGTTTTCTTCACACTTTTCAAATGTGCAAGAATCTAAAAGTTGTTTGCTGCAGGGGTCTGCAAGTATGGCCCAACCTATCTCTAGGGTAGGGAGAGGACCACTCACTTTGCCCTATGTTGTCTTTGTTAAGCATTGGGTTGAGTATGATCAATAAGTCACAGTTAGAGTTGAGCGAACACCTGGATGTTCGGGTTCGAGAAGTTCGGCCGAACATCCCGGAAATGTTCGGGTTCGGGATCCGAACCCGATCCGAACTTCGTCCCGAACCCGAACCCCATTGAAGTCAATGGGGACCCGAACTTTTCGGCACTAAAAAGGCTGTAAAACAGCCCAGGAAAGAGCTAGAGGGCTGCAAAAGGCAGCAACATGTAGGTAAATCCCCTGCAAACAAATGTGGATAGGGAAATGAATTAAAATAAAAATTAAATAAATAAAAATTAACCAAAATCAATTGGAGAGAGGTTCCATAGCAGAGAATCTGGCTTCCCGTCACCCACCACTGGAACAGTCCATTCTCAGATATTTAGGCCCCGGCACCCAGGCAGAGGAGAGAGGTCCCGTAACAGAGAATCTGTCTTCATGTCAGCAGAGAATTAGTCTGCATGTCATAGCAGAGAATGAGGCTTCACGTCAGCCACCACTGCAACAGTCCATTGGCATATATTTAGGCCCAGCACCCAGGCAGAGGAGGGAGGTCCCGTAACAGAGAATCTGTCTTCATGTCAGCAGAGAATTAGTCTGCATGTCATAGCAGAGAATGAGGCTTCACGTCAGCCACCACTGCAACAGTCCATTGGCATATATTTAGGCCCAGCACACACACAGGCAGAGGAGAGAGGTCCCGTAACAGAGAATCTGGCTTCATGTCAGCAGAGAATCAGTCTGCATGTCATAGCAGAGAATGAGGCTTCACGTCAGCCACCACTGCAACAGTCCATTGGCATATATTTAGGCCCAGCACACACACAGGCAGAGGAGAGAGGTCCCGTAACAGAGAATCTGGCTTCATGTCAGCAGAGAATCAGTCTGCATGTCATAGCAGAGAATGAGGCTTCACGTCAGCCACCACTGCAACAGTCCATTGGCATATATTTAGGCCCAGCACCCAGGCAGAGGAGGGAGGTCCCGTAACAGAGAATCTGTCTTCATGTCAGCAGAGAATTAGTCTGCATGTCATAGCAGAGAATGAGGCTTCACGTCAGCCACCACTGCAACAGTCCATTGGCATATATTTAGGCCCAGCACACACACAGGCAGAGGAGAGAGGTCCCGTAACAGAGAATCTGGCTTCATGTCAGCAGAGAATCAGTCTGCATGTCATAGCAGAGAATGAGGCTTCACGTCAGCCACCACTGCAACAGTCCATTGGCATATATTTAGGCCCAGCACACACACAGGCAGAGGAGAGAGGTCCCGTAACAGAGAATCTGGCTTCATGTCAGCAGAGAATCAGTCTGCATGTCATAGCAGAGAATGAGGCTTCACGTCAGCCACCACTGCAACAGTCCATTGGCATATATTTAGGCCCAGCACCCAGGCAGAGGAGGGAGGTCCCGTAACAGAGAATCTGTCTTCATGTCAGCAGAGAATTAGTCTGCATGTCATAGCAGAGAATGAGGCTTCACGTCAGCCACCACTGCAACAGTCCATTGGCATATATTTAGGCCCAGCACCCAGGCAGAGGAGGGAGGTCCCGTAACAGAGAATCTGTCTTCATGTCAGCAGAGAATTAGTCTGCATGTCATAGCAGAGAATGAGGCTTCACGTCAGCCACCACTGGAACAGTCCATTCTCAGATATTTAGGCCCCGGCACCCAGGCAGAGGAGAGAGGTCCCGTAACAGAGAATCTGTCTTCATGTCAGCAGAGAATTAGTCTGCATGTCATAGCAGAGAATGAGGCTTCACGTCAGCCACCACTGCAACAGTCCATTGGCATATATTTAGGCCCAGCACCCAGGCAGAGGAGAGAGGTCCCGTAACAGACAATCTGGCTTCATGTCAGCAGAGAATCAGTCTGCATGTCATAGCAGAGAATCAGGCTTCACGTCACCCACCACTGCAACAGTCCATTGTCATAAATTTAGGCCCAGCACTAGTGTTGAGCGGCATGTCCCATATTCGAATTCGCGAAATTTTGTGAATATTCGAAAGAATATTCGTAAAATATTCGCGATTATTCAAATTCGTTATTATTTCGCATATGCGATAATTCGAATTATCGCATAATACATATGCTATGCAAAATTCACATGTGCGCTAATGAAATCGCCTTACGAAGATTCGCAACTCAATTCAATCACTAATGTATGAATGCAATGCCCTTTGCCTCTGTTCTGGGACAAGTGTAGATATTCGCATGTGCGCTAATAAAATCGCCTTACGAAGATTCGCACCTCAATCACTTTCTAGGGAATGTGAGACTTTTGGGAATCAATCGAGATACAGTGGGGGGTGATGACAGTAGTTGACAGAGTACAGATCAATGTAATCTGTAAGGTGGAAAGTAAAATAAAAAATACGAATATTCGTAAATCGAATTTTACGAAGTTCTACGTATTCGCGAATATGGTGCTATACTATATGAATGCACAGGCCTTTGCCTCTCTGTTCTGGGGACAAGTGTAGATATTTGCATTTGCGTTAATAAAATCGCCTTACGAAGATTCGCAGCTCAATTCAATCACTAATGTATGAATGCAAAGCCCTTTGCCTCTGTTCTGGGACAAGTGTAGATATTCGCATGTGCGCTAATAAAATCGCCTTACGAAGATTCGCAACTCAATTCACTAATGTATGAATGCAAAGCCCTTTGCCTCTGTTCTGGGACGTGCCGATATTCGCATGTGCGCTAATAAAATCGCCTTACGAAGATTCGCGCCTCAATCACTTTCTAGGCAATGTGAGTAAGATCTGAGCTGTTGGACCTTTGGGAAACAATCAATTATATGTGTACTGTAATTTTGTGGGGGGGGGGGGGAAACAAAAAACGAATATTCGTTTTTACGAATATATAGCACTATATTCGAAATATTCGCGAAATCGCGAAGTTGCGATATTCGCGAAAAAAATTTGCTTTTCGAATATTCGCGCTCAACACTACCCAGCACCCAGGCAGAGGAGAGAGGTCCCGTAACAGAGAATCTGGCTTCATGTCAGCAGAGAATCAGTCTTCATATCATAGCAGAGAATCAGGCTTCACGTCACCCACCACTGTAAGAGTCAATTTTCATAAATTTAGGCCCAGAACCCAGGCAGAGGAGAAAGGTCCCGTAACAGACAATCTGGCTTCATGTCAGCAGAGAATCAGTCTTCATATCATAGCAGAGAATCAGGCTTCACGTCACCCACCACTGCAACAGTCAATTGTCATAAATTTAGGCCCAGCACCCAGGCAGAGGAGAGAGCTCCCGTAACAGAGGATCTGGCTTCATGTCAGCAGAGAATCAGTCTGCATGTCATAGCAGAGAATGAGGCTTCACGTCACCCACCACTGCAACAGTCCATTGGCATATATTTAGGCCTAGCACACAGGCAGAGCAGAGAGGTCCCGTAACAGACAATCTGGCTTCATGTCAGCAGAGAATCAGTCTGCATGTCATAGCAGAGAATGAGGCTTCACGTCACCCACCACTGCAACAGTCCATTGGCATATATTTAGGCCTAGCACACAGGCAGAGCAGAGAGGTCCCGTAACAGACAATCTGGCTTCATGTCAGCAGAGAATCAGTCTGCATGTCATAGCAGAGAATGAGGCTTCACGTCACCCACCACTGCAACAGTCCATTGGCATATATTTAGGCCTAGCACACAGGCAGAGCAGAGAGGTCCCGTAACAGACAATCTGGCTTCATGTCAGCAGAGAATCAGTCTGCATGTCATAGCAGAGAATGAGGCTTCACGTCACCCACCACTGCAACAGTCCATTGGCATATATTTAGGCCTAGCACACAGGCAGAGCAGAGAGGTCCCGTAACAGACAATCTGGCTTCATGACAGCAGAGAATTAGTCTGCATGTCATAGCAGAGAATGAGGCTTCACGTCAGCCACCACTGCAACAGTCCATTGGCATATATTTAGGCCCAGCACCCAGGCAGAGGAGAGAGGTCCCGTAACAGACAATCTGGCTTCATGTCAGCAGAGAATTAGTCTGCATGTCATAGCAGAGAATCAGGCTTCACGTCAGCCACCACTGCAACAGTCCATTGTCATAAATTTAGGCCCAGCACCCAGGCAGAGGAGAGAGGTCCCGTAACAGACAATCTGGCTTCATGTCAGCAGAGAATTAGTCTGCATGTCATAGCAGAGAATGAGGCTTCACGTCAGCCACCACTGCAACAGTCCATTGGCATATATTTAGGCCTAGCACACAGGCAGAGCAGAGAGGTCCCGTAACAGACAATCTGGCTTCATGACAGCAGAGAATCAGTCTGCATGTCATAGCAGAGAATCAGGCTTCACGTCAGCCACCACTGCAACAGTCCATTGTCATAAATTTAGGCCCAGCACCCAGGCAGAGGAGAGAGGTCCCGTAACAGAGAATCTGGCTTCATGTCAGCAGAGAATCAGTCTTCATATCATAGCAGAGAATCAGGCTTCACGTCACCCACCACTGTAAGAGTCAATTTTCATAAATTTAGGCCCAGAACCCAGGCAGAGGAGAAAGGTCCCGTAACAGACAATCTGGCTTCATGTCAGCAGAGAATCAGTCTTCATATCATAGCAGAGAATCAGGCTTCACGTCACCCACCACTGCAACAGTCAATTTTCATAAATTTAGGCCCAGAACCCAGGCAGAGGAGAAAGGTCCCGTAACAGACAATCTGGCTTCATGTCAGCAGAGAATCAGTCTTCATATCATAGCAGAGAATCAGGCTTCACGTCACCCACCACTGCAACAGTCAATTGTCATAAATTTAGGCCCAGCACCCAGGCAGAGGAGAGAGCTCCCGTAACAGAGGATCTGGCTTCATGTCAGCAGAGAATCAGTCTGCATGTCATAGCAGAGAATGAGGCTTCACGTCACCCACCACTGCAACAGTCCATTGGCATATATTTAGGCCTAGCACACAGGCAGAGGAGAGGTTCATTCAACTTTGGGTAGCCTCGCAATATAATGGTAAAATGAAAATAAAAATAGGATTGAATGAGGAAGTGCCCTGGAGTCCAATAATATATGGTTATGGGGAGGTAGTTAATGTCTAATCTGGACAAGGGACGGACAGGTCCTGTGGGATCCATGCCTGGTTCATTTTTATGAACGTCAGCTTGTCCACATTGGCTGTAGACAGGCGGCTGCGTTTGTCTGTAATGACGCCCCCTGCCGTGCTGAATACACGTTCAGACAAAACGCTGGCTGCCGGGCAGGCCAGCACCTCCAAGGCATAAAAGGCTAGCTCTGGCCACGTGGACAATTTAGAGACCCAGAAGTTGAATGGGGCCGAACCATCAGTCAGTACGTGGAGGGGTGTGCACACGTACTGTTCCACCATGTTAGTGAAATGTTGCCTCCTGCTAACACGTTGCGTATCAGGTGGTGGTGCAGTTAGCTGTGGCGTGTTGACAAAAGTTTTCCACATCTCTGCCATGCTAACCCTGCCCTCAGAGGAGCTGGCCGTGACACAGCTGCCTTGGCGACCTCTTGCTCCTCCTCTGCCTTGGCCTTGGGCTTCCACTTGTTCCCCTGTGACATTTGGGAATGCTCTCAGTAGCGTGTCTACCAACGTGCGCTTGTACTCGCGCATCTTCCTATCACGCTCCAGTGCAGGAAGTAAGGTGGGCACATTGTCTTTGTAGCGTGGATCCAGCAGGGTGGCAACCCAGTAGTCCGCACAGGTTAAAATGTGGGCAACTCTGCTGTCGTTGCGCAGGCACTGCAGCATGTAGTCGCTCATGTGTGCCAGGCTGCCCAGGGATAAGGACAAGCTGTCCTCTGTGGGAGGCGTATCGTCATCGTCCTGCCTTTCCCCCCAGCCACGCACCAGTGATGGACCCGAGCTGCGTTGGGTGCCACCCCGCTGTGACCATGCTTCATCCTCATCCTCCTCCACCTCCTCCTCATCCTCGTCCTCCTCGTCCTCCAGTAGTGGGCCCTGGCTGGCCACATTTGTACCTGGCCTCTGCTGTTGCCAAAAACCTCCCTCTGAGTCACTTCGAAGAGACTGGCCTGAAAGTGCTAAAAATGACCCCTCTTCCTCCTCCTCCTCCTCCTCCTCCTGGGCCACCTCCTCTTCCATCATCGCCCTAAGTGTTTTCTCAAGGAGACATAGAAGTGGTATTGTAACGCTGATAACGGTGTCATCGCCACTGGCCATGTTGGTGGAGTACTCGAAACAGCGCAACAGGGCACACAGGTCTCGCATGGAGGCCCAGTCATTGGTGGTGAAGTGGTGCTGTTCTGTAGTGCGACTGACCCGTGCGTGCTGCAGCTGAAACTCCACTATGGCCTGCTGCTGCTCGCACAGTCTGTCCAGCATGTGCAAGGTGGAGTTCCACCTGGTGGGCACGTCGCATATGAGGCGGTGAGCGGGAAGGCCGAAGTTACGCTGTAGCGCAGACAGGCGAGCAGCAGCAGGATG
Source organism: Bufo gargarizans (assembly GCF_014858855.1). Taxonomy (NCBI): domain Eukaryota; kingdom Metazoa; phylum Chordata; class Amphibia; order Anura; family Bufonidae; genus Bufo; species Bufo gargarizans. The sequence continues at coordinate 71,855,112 of NC_058080.1, forward strand.
TGAACGCCGGAAGCGCGAACAGACGGCCCGCACTTTATGCAGCAGCTCTGACATGTCGGGGTAGTTGTGAATGAACTTCTGCACCACCAAATTCAGCACATGCGCCAAGCAAGGGATGTGCGTCAAATTGGCTAGTCCCAGAGCTGCAACGAGATTTCGCCCATTATCACACACCACCAGGCCGGGCTTGAGGCTCACCGGCAGCAACCACTCGTCGGTCTGTTGTTCTATACCCCGCCACAACTCCTGTGCGGTGTGGGGCCTGTCCCCCAAACATATGAGTTTCAGAATGGCCTGCTGACGTTTACCCCGGGCTGTGCTGAAGTTGGTGGTGAAGGTGTGTGGCTGACTGGATGAGCAGGTGGAAGAAGAGGAGGAGGAAGCCGAGAAGGAGGAGGTGGCAACAGGAGGCAAAGAATGTTGCCCTGCGATCCTTGGCGGCGGAAGGACGTGCGCCAAACAGCTCTCCGCCTGGGGCCCAGCTGCCACTACATTTACCCAGTGTGCAGTTAGGGAGATATAGCGTCCCTGGCCGTGCTTACTGGTCCACGTATCTGTGGTTAGGTGGACCTTGCTACAGATGGCGTTGCGCAGTGCACACTTGATTTTATCGGATACTTGGTTGTGCAGGGAAGGCACGGCTCTCTTGGAGAAGTAGTGCCGGCTGGGAACAACATACTGTGGGACAGCAAGCGACATGAGCTGTTTGAAGCTGTCTGTGTCCACCAGCCTAAATGACAGCATTTCATAGGCCAGTAGTTTAGAAATGCTGGCATTCAGGGCCAGGGATCGAGGGTGGCTAGGTGGGAATTTACGCTTTCTATCAAATGTTTGTGAGATGGAGAGCTGAACGCTGGCGTGTGACATGGTTGAGACGCTTGGTGACGGAGGTGGTGGTGGTGGTGTTGGTGGTACATCCCCTGTTTGCTGGGCGGCAGGTGCCAACGTTCCTCCAGAGGCGGAGGAAGAGGCCGAGGCGGCAGCAGCAGAATAGGCCGAGGCGGCAGCAGCAGAAGAGGTAGCAGGGGGAGCCTGAGTGACTTCCTTGGTTTTAAGGTGTTTACTCCACTGCAGTTCATGCTTTGCATGCAGGTGCCTGGTCATGCAGGTTGTGCTCAGGTTCAGAACGTTAATGCCTCGCTTCAGGCTCTGATGGCACAGCGTGCAAACCACTCGGGTCTTGTCGTCAGCACATTGTTTGAAGAAGTGCCATGCCAGGGAACTCCTTGAAGCTGCCTTTGGGGTGCTCGGTCCCAGATGGCGGCGGTCAGTAGCAGGCGGAGTCTCTTGGCGGCGGGTGTTCTGCTTTTGCCCACTGCTCCCTCTTTTGCTACGCTGTTGGCTCGGTCTCACCACTGCCTCTTCCTCCGAACTGTGAAAGTCAGTGGCACGACCTTCATTCCATGTGGGGTCTAGGACCTCATCGTCCCCTGCATCGTCTTCCACCCAGTCTTGATCCCTGACCTCCTGTTCAGTCTGCACACTGCAGAAAGACGCAGCAGTTGGCACCTGTGTTTCGTCATCATCAGAGACATGCTGAGGTGGTATTCCCATGTCCTCATCATCAGGAAACATAAGTGGTTGTGCGTCAGTGCATTCTATGTCTTTCACCGCTGGGGAAGGGCTAGGTGGATGCCCTTGGGAAACCCTGCCAGCGGAGTCTTCAAACAGCATAAGAGACTGCTGCATAACTTGAGGCTGAGACAGTTTCCCTGGTATGCATGGGGGTGATGTGACAGACTGATGGGGTTGGTTTTCAGGCGCCATCTGTGCGCTTTCTGCAGAAGACTGGGTGGGAGATAATGTGAACGTGCTGGATCCACTGTCGGCCACCCAATTGACTAATGCCTGTACCTGCTCAGGCCTTACCATCCTTAGAACGGCATTGGGCCCCACCATATATCGCTGTAAATTCTGGCGGCTACTGGGACCTGAGGTAGTTGGTACACTAGGACGTGTGGATGTGGCAGAACGGCCACGTCCTCTCCCAGCACCAGAGGGTCCACTAACACCACCACGACCATGTCCACGTCCGCGTCCCTTACTAGATGTTTTTCTCATTGTTATGGTTCACCACAACAACAAATATATTATTTGGCCCAATGTATTGTATTCAAATTCAGCGGGATATAAATTTGAGGCCTAGTATTTAGGCGCTGGGTGACCGGTATGGATTTAGTGACAGAATTAGACTTGGAAATGCACAGAAGCGTGTGTGTGTGAAGTTATTCTGAATGACCCTATGTGCACCTTCAATATTATATACCCTTTTAGGGATAGATTTCAAATAGCTCTGATATAGCAGAAACCACTAAATTATGAAATTGCTAAATTGGGAATTGTACTTCAACCCAGAACAAAAAATGTGCTTTGACGGACACTAAATATCTTGCCCAGCAACAACAGTACACCGGTGGGTAACGAGAGATTTAGAGGGAATTAAATTTGAGGCCTAGTATTTAGGCGCTGGGTCACCGGTATGGATTTAGTGACAGAATTAGACTTGGAAATACACAGTAGCGGGTGTGTGTGAAGTTATTCTGAATGACCCTATGTGCACCTTCAATATTATATACCCTTTTAGGGATAGATTTCAAATAGCTCTGATATAGCAGAAACCACTAAATTATGAAATTGCTAAATTGGGAATTGTACTTCAACCCAGAACAAAAAATGTGCTTTGACGGACACTAAATATCTTGCCCAGCAACAACAGTACAGCGGTGGGTAACGAGAGATTTAGAGGGAATTAAATTTGAGGCCTAGTATTTAGGCGCTGGGTCACCGGTATGGATTTAGTGACAGAATTAGACTTGGAAATGCACAGAAGCGTGTGTGTGAAGTTATTCTGAATGACCCTATGTGCACCTTCAATATTATATACCCTTTTTGGGATAGATTTCAAATAGCTCTGATATAGCAGGAACCACTAAATTATGAAATTGCTAAATTGGGAATTGTACTTCAACCCAGAACAAAAAATGTGCTTTGACGGGCACTAAATAACTTTCCCAGCTACAACAGGACAACGGTAACGAGAGATTTAGAGGGATTTAAATTTGAGGCCTAGTATTTAGGCGCTGGGTGACAGGTATGGGTTTAGTGACAGAATTAGACTTGGAAATACACAGTAGCGGGTGTGTGTGAAGTTATTCTGAATGACCCTATGTGCACCTTCAATATTATATACCCTTTTAGGGATAGATTTCAAATAGCTCTGATATAGCAGAAACCACTAAATTATGAAATTGCTAAATTGGGAATTGTACTTCAACCCAGAACAAAAAATGTGCTTTGACGGACACTAAATATCTTGCCCAGCAACAACAGTACACCGGTGGGTAACGAGAGATTTAGAGGGAATTAAATTTGAGGCCTAGTATTTAGGCGCTGGGTCACCGGTATGGATTTAGTGACAGAATTAGACTTGGAAATACACAGTAGCGGGTGTGTGTGAAGTTATTCTGAATGACCCTATGTGCACCTTCAATATTATATACCCTTTTAGGGATAGATTTCAAATAGCTCTGATATAGCAGAAACCACTAAATTATGAAATTGCTAAATTGGGAATTGTACTTCAACCCAGAACAAAAAATGTGCTTTGACGGACACTAAATATCTTGCCCAGCAACAACAGTACAGCGGTGGGTAACGAGAGATTTAGAGGGAATTAAATTTGAGGCCTAGTATTTAGGCGCTGGGTCACCGGTATGGATTTAGTGACAGAATTAGACTTGGAAATGCACAGAAGCGTGTGTGTGAAGTTATTCTGAATGACCCTATGTGCACCTTCAATATTATATACCCTTTTTGGGATAGATTTCAAATAGCTCTGATATAGCAGGAACCACTAAATTATGAAATTGCTAAATTGGGAATTGTACTTCAACCCAGAACAAAAAATGTGCTTTGACGGGCACTAAATAACTTTCCCAGCTACAACAGGACAACGGTAACGAGAGATTTAGAGGGATTTAAATTTGAGGCCTAGTATTTAGGCGCTGGGTGACAGGTATGGGTTTAGTGACAGAATTAGACTTGGAAATACACAGTAGCGGGTGTGTGTGAAGTTATTCTGAATGACCCTATGTGCACCTTCAATATTATATACCCTTTTAGGGATAGATTTCAAATAGCTCTGATATAGCAGAAACCACTAAATTATGAAATTGCTAAATTGGGAATTGTACTTCAACCCAGAACAAAAAATGTGCTTTGACGGACACTAAATATCTTGCCCAGCAACAACAGTACAGCGGTGGGTAACGAGAGATTTAGAGGGAATTAAATTTGAGGCCTAGTATTTAGGCGCTGGGTCACCGGTATGGATTTAGTGACAGAATTAGACTTGGAAATACACAGTAGCGGGTGTGTGTGAAGTTATTCTGAATGACCCTATGTGCACCTTCAATATTATATACCCTTTTTGGGATAGATTTCAAATAGCTCTGATATAGCAGGAACCACTAAATTATGAAATTGCTAAATTGGGAATTGTACTTCAACCCAGAACAAAAAATGTGCTTTGACGGGCACTAAATAACTTTCCCAGCTACAACAGGACAACGGTAACGAGAGATTTAGAGGGATTTAAATTTGAGGCCTAGTATTTAGGCGCTGGGTGACAGGTATGGGTTTAGTGACAGAATTAGACTTGGAAATACACAGTAGCGGGTGTGTGTGAAGTTATTCTGAATGACCCTATGTGCACCTTCAATATTATATACCCTTTTTGGGATAGATTTCAAATAGCTCTGATATAGCAGAAACCACTAAATTATGAAATTGCTAAATTGGGAATTGTACTTCAACCCAGAACAAAAAATGTGCTTTGACGGACACTAAATATCTTGCCCAGCAACAACAGTACAGCGGTGGGTAACGAGAGATTTAGAGGGAATTAAATTTGAGGCCTAGTATTTAGGCGCTGGGTCACCGGTATGGATTTAGTGACAGAATTAGACTTGGAAATACACAGTAGCGGGTGTGTGTGAAGTTACTCTGAATGACCCTATGTGCACCTTCAATATTATATACCCTTTTTGGGATAGATTTCAAAGAGCTCTGATATAGCAGGAACCACTAAATTATGAAATTGCTAAATTGAGAATTGTATTTCAACCCAGAACAAGAAATGTGCTTGAACGGACACTAAATAACTCGCCCAGCTACAGCACTAGGGACAGATTTAGCTGGATATAAATTTGAGGCCTAGTATTTAGGCGCTGGGTGACAGGTATGGGTTTAGTGACAGAATTAGACTTGGAAATACACAGTAGCGGGTGTGTGTGAAGTTATTCTGAATGACCCTATGTGCACCTTCAATATTATATACCCTTTTAGGGATAGATTTCAAATAGCTCTGATATAGCAGAAACCACTAAATTATGAAATTGCTAAATTGGGAATTGTACTTCAACCCAGAACAAAAAATGTGCTTTGACGGACACTAAATATCTTGCCCAGCAACAACAGTACAGCGGTGGGTAACGAGAGATTTAGAGGGAATTAAATTTGAGGCCTAGTATTTAGGCGCTGGGTCACCGGTATGGATTTAGTGACAGAATTAGACTTGGAAATACACAGTAGCGGGTGTGTGTGAAGTTATTCTGAATGACCCTATGTGCACCTTCAATATTATATACCCTTTTTGGGATAGATTTCAAATAGCTCTGATATAGCAGGAACCACTAAATTATGAAATTGCTAAATTGGGAATTGTACTTCAACCCAGAACAAAAAATGTGCTTTGACGGGCACTAAATAACTTTCCCAGCTACAACAGGACAACGGTAACGAGAGATTTAGAGGGATTTAAATTTGAGGCCTAGTATTTAGGCGCTGGGTGACAGGTATGGGTTTAGTGACAGAATTAGACTTGGAAATACACAGTAGCGGGTGTGTGTGAAGTTATTCTGAATGACCCTATGTGCACCTTCATTATTATATACCCTTTTTGGGATAGATTTCAAATAGCTCTGATATAGCAGAAACCACTAAATTATGAAATTGCTAAATTGGGAATTGTACTTCAACCCAGAACAAAAAATGTGCTTTGACGGACACTAAATATCTTGCCCAGCAACAACAGTACAGCGGTGGGTAACGAGAGATTTAGAGGGAATTAAATTTGAGGCCTAGTATTTAGGCGCTGGGTCACCGGTATGGATTTAGTGACAGAATTAGACTTGGAAATACACAGTAGCGGGTGTGTGTGAAGTTACTCTGAATGACCCTATGTGCACCTTCAATATTATATACCCTTTTTGGGATAGATTTCAAAGAGCTCTGATATAGCAGGAACCACTAAATTATGAAATTGCTAAATTGGGAATTGTATTTCAACCCAGAACAAGAAATGTGCTTGAACGGACACTAAATAACTCGCCCAGCTACAGCACTAGGGACAGATTTAGCTGGATATAAATTTGAGGCCTAGTATTTAGGCGCTGGGTGACCGGTATGGATTTAGTGACAGAATTAGACTGGGATATGGCCAAAAAATGAACAGACTATTGCTGGTTAAATGCACTTGGTGTGACAGCTTCACCCTGATGTAGGCTTTAGCCAAAAAACAACCACACCATTGAGGGTTAAATGCACTTGGTGACAGGCGCAGCTTGCCCCTGATTTTGTATATGGCCAAAAAATGAACAGACTATTGCTGGTTAAATGCACTTGGTGTGACAGCTTCACCCTGATGTAGGCTTTAGCCAAAAAACAACCACACCATTGAGGGTTAAATGCACTTGGTGACAGGCGCAGCTTGCCCCTGATTTTGTATATGGCCAAAAAATGAACAGACTATTGCTGGTTAAATGCACTTGGTGTGACAGCTTCACCCTGATGTAGGCTTTAGCCAAAAAACAACCACACCATTGAGGGTTAAATGCACTTGGTGACAGGCGCAGCTTGCCCCTGATTTTGTATATGGCCAAAAAATGAACAGACTATTGCTGGTTAAATGCACTTGGTGTGACAGCTTCACCCTGATGTAGGCTTTAGCCAAAAAACAACCACACCATTGAGGGTTAAATGCACTTGGTCGCAGCTTGTGCTGGCGCACCACAAGACACAAAATGGCCGCCGATCACCCCAGAAAAATGAGACTGACAAACGGTCTGTGCAGCCTAAAAACAGTGAGCAATTGAGGATCAGCAGCTCAATGATCCACAGCTGCAGATCGATCAGTTAATCAAGTCCTTTGGAGGAGTTAATCTGCCTAATCTCGCCCTACTGTCGCAGCCGCAACCTCTCCCTACGCTAATCAGAGCAGAGTGACGGGCGGCGCTATGTGACTCCAGCTTAAATAGAGGCTGGGTCACATGGTGCTCTGGCCAATCACAGCCATGCCAATAGTAGGCATGGCTGTGATGGCCTCTTGGGGCAAGTAGTATGACGCTTGTTGATTGGCTGCTTTGCAGCCTTTCAAAAAGCGCCAAGAAAGCGTCACAAAAGCGCGAAGAAAGCGACGAACACCGAACCCGAACCCGGACTTTTACGAAAATGTCCGGGTTCGGGTCCGTGTCACGGACACCCCAAAATTCGGTACGAACCCGAACTATACAGTTCGAGTTCGCTCATCCCTAGTCACAGTTAAGACAGTAACCCGTCAAAGAGTAAAAACAATGTAGATGGTATATATATCAACAATTGAATCACTGACTACCACCCTGTAAAACGTAGCCTTTAATAAATCACTTAAAAACCAACCCCAAAATTAATCTATGATATACACATAATGAAAACAAAAAACACACCAATCAATGGTAGTAGCTGAGGCGATCTTATAGGCATGGCTTGAGACTGATAAATAAAAGGGGGTGCTGACCCTACCGTATTTCTTACCCGCAATCAAGACCCTACCTATAAACGGAATAGCCGTCCAGATAGGGCGATCCCGTATCAGGAACCTCCTGATTGTAATACTGCCCCCTACAGTGCCCCCAACTGTAATAATGCTCCCCAAGAGTGCCCCATTAGTAGAAGAGCCCTCCAGTATTAATAATGCTCTCACAGAGCCCCCAGTAGAAATAAGGCCCCCTATTGTTCCCCCAGTGGTAATAAAGCTCTCTACAGACCCCTCAGTAGTAATAAGGCCCCCATAGTGCTCTTAGTAGAAATATAGAAATAAGGTGGATCTATAAGACCTTCCTATAGAGCCCCCAGTAGTAATAAGAACGCCTAATGTCCCCTGGATTTGCAGCGCCCCCTGTAGTTATATCCCTCCCTCCATCATACAGTCTTATGTAAATAACATCACACCATCTCTCCTGCCCCCTCCAATATCCAGTCCCATGTAAATAACATCCCTCTCTATCTACAGCCCTCTCCAAAATACAGTCCCATGTAGATAACATCACCTCCTCCCCAGCCACCTTCAACATATAGTCCCAAGTAAATAATATCACGCCCTTTCCATCCGCCTCGAACATGCAATCCCATGTAAACATCATTCCCTCTACATTCAGTCCCATGTAAATAACATAATTCCCCCGCCACCAGCCACTTTCAACAAATACTCTTATGTAAATAACATTGCCCCCTCAACATTCAGTCCCGTGTAAATAACATCACTCCCTCCCTCAGACCCCTGTAACAATCATTCCCATGTAAATAACATCACTCCCTCCCACAGCCGCCATCAACATACAGTCCCATGTAAATAACATCACCCTGCCCCAGCCCCCTCCAACATTCAGTCCCATGTAAATAACATCACTCCCTCACACAGCCGCCATCAACATACAGTCCAATGTAAATAACATCACTCCCTCTCCCAGGCACCTCCAACATACAGTCCCATGTAAATAATTTTCCTCCCTTCAGCCCTAACATACAGCCCCAGTTAAATAACTCCCAGCATTGTTCTGCCTCTCCCTTCACTTATATCTCCTCATCAAGCAGACATTACCACAGCTTATTCACCCAGGACTTCTCCTCTTTGCTGCCATCCTCTCCTGCACTGGTCACATTATGGTGACATCATAGTAACATAGTATATAAGGCCGAAAAAAGACATTTGTCCATACAGTTCGGCCTGTCATCCTGCAAGTTGATCCAGAGGGAGGCAAAAAAAGAAAACTGTGAGGTAGAAGCCAATTTTCCCCACTTTAGGGGAAAAAAATTCCTTCCCGACTCCAATCAGGCAATCACAATAACTCCCTGGATCAACGACCCCTCTCTAGTAGCTATAGCCTGTAATATTATTACGCTCCAGAAATACATCCAGGCCCCTCTTGAATTCCTTTATTGTACTCACCATCACCACCTCCTCAGGCAGAGAGTTCCATAGTCTCACTGCTCTTACCGTAAAGAATCCTCTTCTATGTTTGTGTACAAACCTTCTTTCCTCCAGACGCAGAAGATGTCCCCTCGTCACAGTCATCGTCCTGGGAATGAATAGATGATGGGAGAGATCTCTGTACTGACCCCTGATATATTTATACATAGTTATTAGATCTCATCTCAGTCGTCTTTTTTCTAAAGTGAATAACCCTAATTTTGATAATCTTTCAGGGTACTGTAGTTGCCCCATTCCAGTTATTACTTTAGTTGCCCTCCTCTGGACCCTCTCCAGCTCTGCTATGTCTGCCTTGTTCACAGGAGCCCAGAACTGTACACAGTACTCCATGTGTGGTCTGACTAGTGATTTATAAAGGGGTAGGACTATGTTCTCATCACGGGCATCTATGCCCCTTTTAATGCAATCCATAATCATATTGGCCTTGGCAGCAGCTGTCTGACAATGATTTCTACAGCTTAGTTTGCTTTTCACTAACATTCCTTGTCAGTGTTACCCAGTGTTTTACGATTTAGTAAGTACTGGTGGCTTGTATTATTCCTTCCCATGTACATAACCGCACGTTTGTCAGTGTTAAACCTCATCTGCCACTTCTCTGCCCAAGCCTCCAATCTATGCAGATCCATCTGTAGCAGTATACTGTCCTCTGCAGTATATATAGTTACCCTCCTCTGGACCCTCTCCAGCTCTGCTATGTCTGCCTTGTTCACAGGAGCCCAGAACTGTACACAGTACTCCATGTGTGGTCTAACTAGTGATTTGTAAAGTGGTAGGACTATGTTCTCATCACCGGCATCTATGCCCCTTTTGATGCAGGCCATTATCTTATTGGCCTTGGCAGCAGCTGCCTGACACTGTTTTTTTTAGAGTTAAGGTTCAATACTTGGCCAATATTAGGGTTATGGCACATAGAGAGAATAGGGGAGGGCAGTCTATACTCCCCTGTCCCGGCGCGGTCCCACGATGCAGCAATGTAGACATGGCCTGTTCTGGTGGGTCTTCCCCCGTAGAATGCCACAGGCAGTACTTCATCGCGCTGCCTACGTCACATCGATGCTCCAGGAATAGTGGGGCTGGGAACCAGTGGTTCCTTTGTCCTGCCGGCGTTGCTGCATGCTCAATTGTATCTGTGTCCAATTGAGTTCTGGGGGCGCGCAGAAACAGGTGGCCCTGAATATCTACCGGTCCAGGGGGCATATGCTCCCAGGCCCAGCCTGCCCCTGCGTACACCACTAAATCAGAATGACAAGAAATGAATTAGTCCACTACAGGTTGTAAATTCCCTAAGTAACAGTCAATCAGTACACATATATTTACTGACAATGATTGCCTTTTGGGGTAAAATCATGTAACCAAGTCTGACGACAATTCTGAAGCCTATTCCTTCCTAAGTCATCTTGCAAATTTTTGCACCTCCCAAATGTGACAAGGGGTGGGGCGGGGATTTTCTGTTTTATCCCTCAAAGTAGAATCTGCCTCTAAAATATGCAGTTTTTCACTTCTTAACAAATCTGCTATGGGACTGTACTTAAATGAAAAAAACCAGCGGGAGATCATATTCCGACTGCCATACAATAAACCACGACTATCCTGCCTTGCAGCCTTAGAGAATGCCTGTCCTATCAGCATCTCATCATAACCCCTTTCACGTAGACGATCCATCAAATCCACAGATTGTTCTAGGAAGCTCTGATAATATTAATTCTCCCCAGACGCAGGAACTGGCCATATGGTATAGCGTATTTCAGATGGGAGGGGTGAAAGCTATTATAATGTAACAATGTATTTGTGGCGGTAGATTTCCAATAGCTTCTAGTCATAACCCCTCCTTCACTTATCTCAATGTGGACATCCAAAAATCTGTATCTGTACCCCCACAATTAGCCGTAACACTACTTATTTACATGATTCTTATTAACATACTCAACAAAATCATTACACTAGTCTAGCTCTTATGAGCAAGATCCTCAGATTCAGACTCCTCTTATCGCGGTTAGTTTGCGCGGCTGTTCGGCGTTCCACGTGGCATCCCACGTGGTCACGCTGCTTTAATCTCCGCTGTATCTCACTGCCGGCTCTAGTTATTTGCAAGGCTTTAGGCACCGTGTTCTTCTGTACGTAATCAGATAATATGTAAGTGGTGAAGAAGATGCACAGGAATGTTGATCCTCCAAAAAGGGGGCTCACAGTCCCACAGTGTCACCCCACTGTTGAATGGAACAAAGGAATATGAATAAAAAGACTGGGCACACCTAGGATATGGGATCAATTACTTTAATTCGTAAATATTTTAATTATTAATATAAAAACAAAGTATTAGACACGTAAAATTACAACAAGGTATAAACTATAAGGTGTAAACTATAACTCTGTGTTAGTCGAGGGCATTAAACATCAGTAGTCTGAACGAAAAGTGTCCAAATGGCAGCAATATAAAGGAAGGACAAAGTGTATTGGTTACAGTGGAGGCAGTAATGATTTGACAACCTGTAGAAAATGATGATGATAAAATCTATTGCTTCCGCAGTATTTGTGTATCCACCTGTGGAGAATAAAATAAACAGTTTGTAGCATGCACAGTCCTGAATTGACCCTCGATGTATCAACAGAGGGGGGATTTAAAGTGAAGGATCATACTGGCAGGACTTTAAATCCCCCCTCTCTTGATACATCGAGGGTCAATTCAGGACTGTGCATGCTACAAACTGTTTATTTTATTCTCCACAGGTGGATACACAAATACTGTGCATGCTATAAAGCAACATAGTCTCCTTAGGCTACATGCACACGTTCAGGATTCATGTGCGGAGAATCCGCACTGAAATCCGCAGGTGTTCACAGGCAAATCCTTGCGGTCAATCCGCATTAATTGGTGCGGATTTGCATGCGGATTTGCGTGCGGATTTGGTGCGGATTCGGTGCGGATTTTCTGCATGCGGATTTCACTAAGTGACTTAAGAAAATCCGGTCAGGAAAAAAAAAATTAATTGACATGTCGCGGATTTTAAAATCCGCACCGCAGGTCAAAATCCGCACGGAAAAAATCTGCATCGTGTGCATTGAGAATTTCAAATTCTCATAGAATACAATGTACATGACCTACGGTGCGGAATCCGCACGCAATCCTGATCGTGTGCAGGGGGCCTTATTCCTTATTTTTTGCTTCCGCAATACTGCGGAAGCAATAGATTTTATCATCATCATTTTCTACAGGTTGTCAAATCATTACTGCCTCCACTGTAACCAATACACTTTGTCCTTCCTTTATATTGCTGCCATTTGGACACTTTTCGTTCAGACTACTGATGTTTAATGCCCTCGACTAACACAGAGTTATAGTTTACACCTTATAGTTTATACCTTGTTGTAATTTTACGTGTCTAATACTTTGTTTTTATATTAATAATTAAAATATTTATGAATTAAAGTAATTGATCCCATATCCTAGGTGTGCCCAGTCTTTTATTCGTAATCAGATAATAGTTATACCAGGGGTCATTTCTGAATGAATACTAGTAGTACCAAACACGTTTCGGAGCGTCAAGCTCCTTCCTCAGTGGCTCCGACTGGTAGTATGTTTATTGGTGAAATTTATACCCTAAAAAAAGGGGTGGAATTGATTTCCTTCTGGGGTTTCACCAAAATACTGGTATGGATCTTCACTTTTAACACATGAATAGGGTCTGCCTTTTAATCCATATATTAAAATACGAAATAAAAGTAGCCATATCAATACTATACAGGTCCTTCTCAAAAAATTAGCATATTGTGATAAAGTTAATTATTTTCTGTAATGTACTGATAAACATTAGACTTTCATATATTTTAGATTCATTACACACAACTGAAGTAGTTCAAGCCTTTTATTGTTTTAATATTGATGATTTTGGCATACAGCTCATGAAAACCCCAAATTCCTATCTAAAAAAATTAGCATATTTCATCCAACCAATAAAAGAAAAGTGTTTTTAATACAAAAAAAGTAAACCTTCAAATAATTATGTTCAGTTATGCACTCAATACTTGCTCGGGAATCCTTTTGCAGAAATGACTGCTTCCATGCGGCGTGGCATGGAGGCAATCAGCCTGTGGCACTGCTGAGGTGTTATGGAGGCCCAGGATGCTTCGATAGCGGCCTTAAGCTCATCCAGAGTGTTGGGTCTTGCGTCTCTCAACTTTCTCTTCCCAATATCCCACAGATTCTCTATGGGGTTCAGGTCAGGAGAGTTGGCAGGCCAATTGAGCACAGTAATACCATGGTCAGTAAACCATTTACCAGTGGTTTTGGCACTGTGAGCAGGTGCCAGGTCGTGCTGAAAAATGAAATCTTCATCTCCATAAAGCTTTTCAGCAGATGGAAGCGTGAAGTGCTCCAAAATCTCCTGATAGCTAGCTGCATTGACCCTGCCCTTGATAAAACACAGTGGACCAACACCAGCAGCTGACATGGCACCCCAGACCATCACTGACTGTGGGTACTTGACACTGGACTTCAGGCATTTAGGCATTTCCCTCTCCCCAGTCTTCCTCCAGACTCTGGCACCTTGATTTCCGAATGACATGCAACAGTCCAGTGCTGCTTCTCTGTAGCCCAGGTCAGGCGCTTCTGCCGCTGTTTCTGGTTCAAAAGTGGCTTGACCTGGGGAATGTGGCACCTGTAGCCCATTTCCTGCACACGCCTGGCTCTGGATGTTTCTACTCCAGACTCAGTCCACTGCTTCCGCAGGTCCCCCAAGGTCTGGAATCGGTCCTTCTCCACAATCTTCCTCAGGGTCCAGTCACCTCTTCTCGTTGTGCAGCGTTTTCTGCCACACTTTTTCCTTCCCACAGACTTCCCACTGAGGTGCCTTGATACAGCACTCTGGGAACAGCCTATTCGTACAGAAATTTCTTTCTGTGTCTTACCTTCTTGCTTGAGGGTGTCAATGATGGCCTTCTGGACAGCAGTCAGGTCGGCAGTCTTACCCATGATTGCGGTTTTGAGTAATGAACCAGGCTGGGAGTTTTTAAAAGCCTCAGGAATCTTTTGCAGGTGTTTAGAGTTAATTAGTTGATTCAGATGATTAGGTTAATAGCTCGTTTAGAGAACCTTTTCATGATATGTGTCATGGAACCATGAACCAGAAGTACAACAAGAGATAAGTGGAAATAAGAAGGCTTTATTGAAAATCAAGCTGTAAGCAAAAGTCCAAACGGATGGCTAAACCGAAGCAGGGTCTTGCATAGCCAGAGGTCAGGAACCAGAAGGGTAGTCAGACGAAGCCTGGATCAGGAACCAGCAGGGTAGTCAGACGAAGCCAGGATCAGGAACCAGCGGGGTAGTCAGACGAGGCCAGGATCAGGAACCAGAAGCAGCAGCAGTCTTAGAAGCATGTGAACACAGGAGGACCAAGCAAGGAACTGAAGCCACAGACCTCCTATATATATGAGCTAGGCATCCAGCTCCTCCCAGTGGGAAGGAGAAGCCGCAGGGTGGGAGGCTACAAGAAACCCAGAAACCAAGATGGCCGCCAGGACATGTCAAACGAAGGAGAACAGCAAGAAGGTAAGACCATGACAGTACCTCCCCCTCAAGGGCCCCTCCTCCGCGGAGTAAGGAACGGTTTCTGAGGGAAGCGTGCGTGGAAGGCTCGGAGCAAAGCAGGAGCATGGACATCTGCGGAGGGAACCCAGGAACGCTCCTCTGGACCATAACCACGCCAATGGACCAAAAACTGCAACCGACCGCGGACCAGGCGTGAGTCCAGGATATTGCTCACCTCATATTCCTCACGATTGCCCACTTGGACCGGACGGGGCCGAGGAACCGAGGAAGTGAAACGATTACACACCAATGGCTTCAACAGGGAGACATGAAACACGTTGGAGATCCGCATGCCAGGAGGAAGCGCAAGGGCATAGACTACCGGGTTTACCCTGCGAAGCACTCGGAAGGGACCAACAAAGCGAGGCGCCAGCTTGGGAGTGGGCACTCGAAGGTTGAGGTTGCGGGTGGACAACCATACACGGTCTCCGACCTGGTAGGAAGGAGCGGGCGCTCGTCTGCGATCAGCCTGGAGTCTCTGGTGCTGCTTCTTTCCAGGATGCCCCGCGGCCTTGGAGTTATGGTAGGTTCGCAACAACCGAGTGCGCAACTCCTCAGGCACAAAACATCTGCCGTTGGGTCTCCCAGAGGGAGCACCAGATTGAGCCGCCAAAATCTGCTCACCCAGGGAAGAGGTCAGGCTGGTGCGAATGGCGGCCAGGATCTGATTCGGAGGTATGACCGAAGTCGGAATCGACTCCTCCCCGGACAGCTCGGAGTACTGCCGTGATAAGGCATCCGCTCTGATGTTCTTGGAACCGGGTAGGTAGGAGACCACGTAATTAAAACGTGACAAGAACAGAGCCCATCTGGCCTGACGTGGTGTCAATCTCTTGGCCTCAGAAAGGTAGGTCAGATTCTTGTGGTCCGTCAGGATGAGAACCGGAACCACCGAACCCTCGAGCAAGTGCCTCCATTCTTTAAGGGCCTGCACGATGGCCAATAACTCCCTGTCACCAATCTGATAGTTGCACTCCGCGGAAGACAGTTTCCGGGAGTAAAACCCACAAGGAAGCAGAGGACCCTCTGGTGTTCTACGCAGAGACAGAAGGGCGCCTACTCCCGTCTCAGACGCGTCCACCTCGAGGACAAAGGGCAACCCAGGGTTGGGATGCGACAGAATCGGAGCCGACACAAAGGCGGACTTTAGAGCCTCGAAAGCTCGGATGGCCTCGAGCGGCCAGACCTGGAAATTACTGCCCTTCCTGGTCACATCCGTGAGAGGCTTGGCTAGCATAGAAAAGTCCCTGATGAACTTCCGATAATAATTGGCGAAGCCCAAAAAGCGTTGCAGGGCACGGAGACCACTGGGCTGGGGCCACTGTAAGACAGCCGAAACCTTCTCAGGATCCATGGAGAACCCCTCAGCGGAAATGATGTAACCTAAGAAGGTTACCTGGGATCGGTGAAATTCGCATTTCTCAAGCTTACCGAACAGCCTGTTCTCTCGTAACCGTTGCAACACTCGTCTGACATCCATAATGTGGGCCTCCATGGATTCAGAATATACCAAGATGTCATCCAAATAGACCACCACACACTGCTGCAACAGGTCACGGAAAACATCGTTGATGAATTCCTGGAAGACTGCGGGCGCATTGCACAACCCAAAGGGCATAACCAAGGATTCATAATGACCGGTCCTGGTGTTAAACGCGGTCTTCCACTCATCGCCCGCCTTGATCCTTACCAGGTTATATGCCGCCCTCAGGTCGAGTTTGGTAAAGACCGTGGCCCCTTTGAGGCGATCGAACAGCTCGGAAATCAAGGGTATCGGGTAAGCGTTCTTGATCGTGATGCGATTGAGACCCCTGTAATCGATGCAAGGCCTCAACTCACCGCCCTTCTTTTTCACAAAGAAAATCCAGCCCCTGCCGGGGACGAGGATTTGCGAATGTGTCCGCGTGAAAGCGCCTCCCTCACGTACTCCTCCATGGCCTCATTCTCCGCTACCGACAGTGGATAGACTTTGCCACGAGGAGGAACAGCACCAGATTGTAACTCTATGGCACAATCGTATGGGCGGTGCGGAGGTAGGGCAACCGCGCGCACCTTATCGAATACATCCCGGTACTCTTCGTATTCAGGAGGCAACAGAGAGTCCGAGGAAGTACACAGCAACTTGACAGGCCCATGGATGCAACTAGCCCCACACTGCGGTGACCACGAGAGGATCTCGGCCGATCTCCAATCGAAAGTCGGATTATGCTTCTGGAGCCAGGGGTACCCCAAGACCACCGAGTAGTGTGGAGACGAAATCACCTGGAGACAGACCGACTCTCTGTGAACGGCACCAATGGATATCCCCACTGGAAGGGTCTCATGAGTCACGTGTGGCGGCAGAAGGGGTCTGCCGTCTATCGCCTCAAGAGCCAGTGGGGAACCTCGAGGCTGCAGAGGAATGGAATTGGCGGCAGCGAACACACTATCAATGAACAAACCACCAGCACCAGAGTCCACCAACGCCTGGGTCGTCACCGAGCCCCCGACCCAGGAGAGGACAACAGTGATCAGTGGTTTGTCAACACGGGAAACCGGGGACGAGGAGACTCCACCCAAGATCTGCCCCCGACAGGATCTCAGGTGCGAGCGTTTCCCGGACGGTTCGGACATGCCAACCGAAAATGCCCACCGAGACCACAGTACATGCATCGGCCCTCGCGTCTCCGGAGTACCCTCTCCCCCTCGGACAGGCGAGCAAACCCCAGCTGCATGGGTTCACCCCCAGACAAGTCATCCCCAGGAGGCGTGGGAGGAGAGGGAGGCACGGGTGGGACAGCAAACGTAGGCGCCAATCTGTTAGAAGACCTCCGCAGGCTCTCCTTAAAGGAAGGTCTCTCCCTGAGTCTGGTTTCAATCAAAATCAGGAAAGAAATAAGAGACTCGAGCTCCACTGGTAGGTCCTTAGCTGCAACCTCATCCTTCAAGGCATCCGAGAGACCATGAGAGAAAGCAGCAACCAGAGCCTCATTATTCCAGCCCACCTCTGCTGCCAGGGTACGAAACTCAATGGCGTATTCAGCTACGGATCGTGAACCCTGTCTGATGGACATAAGGAGCTTCGCAGCAGAGGCAGCACGAGCCGGCACATCGAATACCTTCCGAAGAGAAGCAACAAAACCGGAAAACTCGGCAACCACCGGATTGTTGTTCTCCCATAAAGGGCTGGCCCAGGCCAAGGCCTTGTCCGAGAGCAGCGAGATCAAGAAGCCCACCTTTGATCTCTCAGTAGGAAAGGCATGTGGCAGCAACTCAAAATAAATGCCCACCTGGTTAAGGAAACCTCGGCACTGAGTTGGCTCTCCCCCAAAGCGCTGTGGAAGGGGGGCAGAACCGGTCATACCCCGAGACACCGCAGGCGCAGCAACAGGTGTCGGGGTAGACTCTGGCGCAACAACCGGAGCGGCAGTAGGAGCGGGCCCAGGAGCGACAACCGACCCATCGGCAACGGAAGCGAAATGAGCCGTGCGTTCAAGCAGGGTTTGCAACGCCACAGCGAACCGACACAACAGGTGATCCTGCTGATCAAGTCTGGCAACCAGCGTAGGTAGCGAAGATGGCCCTGTACCGTCAGAATTCATGGCTTGGTCCTAATGTCATGGAACCATGAACCAGACGTACAACAAGAGATAAGTGGAAATAAGAAGGCTTTATTGAAAATCAAGCTGTAAGCAAAAGTCCAAACGGATGGCTAAACCGAAGCAGGGTCTTGCGTAGCCAGAGGTCAGGAACCAGAAGGGTAGTCAGACGAAGCCTGGATCAGGAACCAGCAGGGTAGTCAGACGAAGCCAGGATCAGGAACCAGCGGGGTAGTCAGACGAGGCCAGGATCAGGAACCAGAAGCAGCAGCAGTCTTAGAAGCATGTGAACACAGGAGGACCAAGCAAGGAACTGAAGCCACAGACCTCCTATATATATGAGCTAGGCATCCAGCTCCTCCCAGTGGGAAGGAGAAGCCGCAGGGTGGGAGGCTACAAGAAACCCAGAAACCAAGATGGCCGCCAGCACATGTCAAACGAAGGAGAACAGCAAGAAGGTAAGACCATGACAATATGCTAATTTTTTTAGATAGGAATTTGGGGTTTTCATGAGCTGTATGCCAAAATCATCAATATTAAAACAATAAAAGGCTTGAACTACTTCAGTTGGTGTGTAATGAATCTAAAATATATGAAAGTCTAATGTTTATCAGTACATTACAGAAAATAATGAACTTTATCACAATATGCAAATTTTTTTAGAAGGACCTGTATATAGAGGTATTCTTTGTGTACATTCTACATATATGTAAAAGATACATCTTATCCCCAAATCCGTTATCCTTCTCATCCTAGTATCTACCTCCACTCAATGTGTGGACTTGATAAATCAATCCCTCACAGGACTACCTTCTAAGGGCTCTTTCACACCTGCGTTATTGTCTTCCGGCATAGAGTTCCGTCGTCGGGGCTCTATGCCGGAAGAATCCTGATCAGTTTTATCCTAATGCATTCTGAATGGAGTGAAATCCGTTCAGGATGCATCAGGATGACTTCAGTTCCGGAACGGAACGTTTTTTGGCCGGAGAAAATACCGCAGCATGCTGCGCTTTTTGCTCCGGCCAAAAATCCTGAACACTTGCCGCAAGGCCGGATCCGGAATGAATGCCCATTGAAAGGCATTGATCCGGATCCGGCCTTAAGCTAAACGTCGTTTCGGCGCATTGCCGGATCAGACGTTTAGCTTTTTTAGAGTGGTTACCATGGCTGCCGGGACGCTAAAGTCCTGGCAGCCATGGTAAACTGTAGTGGGGAGCGGGGGAGCGGCATACTTACCGTCCGTGCGGCTCCCGGGGCGCTCCAGAGTGACGGCAGGGCGCCCCACGCACATGGATGACGTGATCGCATGGACACGTCATCCATGCGCATGGTGCGCTCTGACGTCACTCTGGAGCGCCCCAGGAGCCGCGCGGACTGTGAGTATGCCGCTCCCCCGCTCCCCGCTCCTACTATGGCAACCAGGACTTTAATAGCGTCCTGGCTGCCATAGTAACACTGAAAGCATTTTGAAGACGGATCCGTCTTCAAATGCTTTCAGTACACTTGCGTTTTTCCGGATCCGGCGTGTAAAAGAGGCCTTAAGCATGTATCAGAAAAACGCATGTTATATCGAAAAAATGCATATGCGTTTCTGGTGCGTTTTTAATGGGTTTTTTTTGTCAAAAACATATGATTTATCTATTTTCATATTTTTTTATGTTCACAACCCTGTATTAGACCATTATAGTTAAGTAATTTATGCATTAGTCGCACAAGTAGATTTACAAGATGTATTTTATACAGGGAGTGCAGAATTATTAGGCAAGTTGTATTTTTGAGGATTAATTTTATTATTGAACAACCATGTTCTCAATGAACCCAAAAAACTCATTAATATCAAAGCTGAATATTTTTGGAAGTAATTTTTAGTTTGTTTTTAGTTTTAGCTATTTTAGGGGGATATCTGTGTGTGCAGGTGACTATTACTGTGCATAATTATTAGGCAACTTAACAAAAAACAAATATATACCCATTTCAATTATTTATTTTTACCAGTGAAACCAATATAACATCTCAACATTCACAAATATACATTTCTGACATTCAAAAACAAAACAAAAACAAATCAGTGACCAATATAGCCTCCTTTCTTTGCAAGGACACTCAAAAGCCTGCCATCCATGGATTCTGTCAGTGTTTTGATCTGTTCACCATCAACATTGCGTGCAGCAGCAACCACAGCCTCCCAGACACTGTTCAGAGAGGTGTACTGTTTTCCCTCCTTGTAAATCTCACATTTGATGATGGACCACAGGTTCTCGATGGGGTTCAGATCAGGTGAACAAGGAGGCCATGTCATTAGATTTTCTTCTTTTATACCCTTTCTTGCCAGCCACGCTGTGGAGTACTTGGACGCGTGTGATGGAGCATTGTCCTGTATGAAAATCATGTTTTTCTTGAAGGATGCAGACTTCTTCCTGTACCACTGCTTGAAGAAGGTGTCTTCCAGAAACTGGCAGTAGGACTGGGAGTTGAGCTTGACTCCATCCTCAACCCGAAAAGGCCCCACAAGCTCATCTTTGATGATACCAGTCCAAACCAGTACTCCACCTCCACCTTGCTGGCGTCTGAGTCGGACTGGAGCTCTCTGCCCTTTACCAATCCAGCCACGGGCCCATCCATCTAGCCCATCAAGACTCACTCTCATTTCATCAGTCCATAAAACCTTAGAAAAATCAGTCTTGAGATATTTCTTGGCCCAGTCTTGACGTTTCAGCTTGTGTGTCTTGTTCAGTGGTGGTCGTCTTTCAGCCTTTCTTACCTTGGCCATGTCTCTGAGTATTGCACACCTTGTGCTTTTGGGCACTCCAGTGATGTTGCAGCTCTGAAATATGGCCAAACTGGTGGCAAGTGGCATCTTGGCAGCTGCACGCTTGACTTTTCTCAGTTCATGGGCAGTTATTTTGCGCCTTGGTTTTTCCACACGCTTCATGCGACCCTGTTGACTATTTTACAATGAAACGCTTGATTGTTCGATGATCACGCTTCAGAAGCTTTGCAATTTTAAGAGTGCTGCATCCCTCTGCAAGATATCTCACTATTTTTGACTTTTCTGAGCCTGTCAAGTCCTTCTTTTGACCCATTTTGCCAAAGGAAAGGAAGTTGCCTAATAATTATGCACACCTGATATAGGGTGTTGATGTCATTAGACCACACCCCTTCTCATTACAGAGATGCACATCACCTAATATGCTTAATTGGTAGTAGGCTTTCGAGCCTATACAGCTTGGAGTAAGACAACATGCATAAAGAGGATGATGTGGTCAAAATACTCATTTGCCTAATAATTCTGCACTCCCTGTATATATATTACTTTATATTTTCTTTATGTATTATACCTCTTCTATTCTCTTTGTTTTTCTTCTATTCTTTTTTGCTTTTTTGGTTTGATTACTTTTTTAGAGAGAATAGCGATGGAGAAGGAGGATTGAAGAAGGAAGACAAGGGATGGGGGCCTCCCACAGAGGAGAGATTGGGGTGCTGGTAACCAGCCGGACCCCGATTTCGCATCCATAAAGGGCACCCATCTTGGTTCTACAGGAATCCGAAGAGTTCAATTTCCCCATCCCTTCCATCTTCAATGCTCCCTCTTCATTGCTATTCTCTCTAAAAAAGCAATCACATTTGAAGAAGATCGGTCCAGTCGTTTGTTCGCGCATAAAGAACGTCCAGACAGACAGACTTCTAGACAGACAGAAACTAATTTTTTTATATATAAAAGATTAATTTCTGTCTGTCTAGACGTCTGTCTGGACGTTCTTTATGCGCGACCAAATGACTGGACCGATCTCCACCAAATTTGGCACACAGGTATATCAAGTGTCCGGGAAGGTTTTAGACTGGTCTCAGCTCTCTAGGACTTACCGTTCCTAAGATATTCCCAAAAAATGACCTGCATTAGCCAATAGAAGCCAGTAAGCCTTTCACTTAAATCGGAACTGCCATACACACGGTCACATGTCCCTTATCAGCCAATAGAAGCTTGCAGGTCCTACTCTAGGTTGCCATAAAAACTGATCACAGGTTTTAGAAGTTCGCAGGTCCTTAAATATTCAGTCATATGACGTATGACAGCACAACTACACTGCTACATGCATGGGGGGCAGGGGCCACTATTAAACGGACAGGCGCTGTGGAGTTCACTGTTAAAGGGGTGGTCACTGGAGGTCACTGTTAAATGGGGCAGGCATTGTGGAGGTCACTGTTAAAGGGGCGAGTACTGTGGAGGTCACTGTTAAAGGGGCGGGCACTGTGAATATCACTGTTAAAGGGCGGCCAATATTAAAGGGACGGGCAATGTGGAGGTCACTGTTAAAGGGGCGGTCACAGTTAAAGCAGCGGGCATTGTGGAGGTCTCTGTTAAAGGGGTGTTCAATGTTACAAGGGCGGGAACTGTAGAGGTCACTGTTAAAGGGGCAGGCACTGTTAAAGGGGCGGGGATTGTGGAGGTCACTGTTAAAGGGGTGGGCACTGTGGAGGTCACTCTTAAAGTAGTGGACACTGTGGAGGTCACTGTTAAAGGGGCGGGCACTGTTAAAGGGGCGGCCACTATGAAAGTCACTGTTAAAGGGGTGGTCAATGTTAAAGGGGCGGGAACTGTGAAGGTCACTGTTAAAGGGGCAGGCACTGTTAAAGGGGCAGGCATTGTGGAGGTCACTGTTAAAGGGGTGGGCACTATGGAGGTCACAGTTAAAGGGGCAGGGACTGTTAAAGGGGTGGGCCCTGTGGAGATCACTGTTAAAGGGGCGGGCACTATGGAGGTCACTGTTAAAGGGGCAGGCACTGTGGAGATCACTGTTAAAGGGGTAGGCACTGTGGAGGTCAATGTTAAAGGGGCAGGTACTGTAGAGATCACTGTTATGGGGGAAACTGGTAATATCTTATATCTGGATCAAAGCATCTAAATGACATTTACAGTTGAAATTTGATTTTTAACATTTTTTTCTGCCAATTATGGACATCAATTTCTGCTTTTATATTGCCAATCATGAACACAATTTTTTTGTAATAATCATTTATTTCGGGTAATCATGAATATAGTTTTTTTAACATAATCATGTGTATTGGGATGAGATGCATTGGGTCTATTAGATGTATGAATTAGAGGTATACAACATACTAGTAATCTAAACTATTGATTTGGATTTTTGTACCTCCACTGGGGCGGACGGGGGATCACGGCATCAATTTTGCCATATTTTGAATGGATATATCAGTCGACTAACAGGATCATAGGGGAATAAATTTGATGTTGTGAATTACGATCCTTGAACCAATATAGGACCGGACTGGAAAACACAACACCATTTAGTATTTTTAAATTCTTATTATTTTTTTCATTCTTCTTTTATTATTAATATCGTTTTATATTTTTATTGGTGATATTTTTATTTTTCATTGGTGTTATTCAATTATGTGTATATGCTGAAAGACCTATATTTATATTTATCTGAAATTGGGTATAATAAATAGTTTTTGGTACAGTTCCCAGTGATTGAGTGCCTGTTTTTATCAATTGAGTTATAGACATTTTTAAAAAAAAAATGGTGCACCTATTTCCAGGGGTCAAACAGGTGAGCCACTATCCATATAGTTAACTATATTATAAACATATTGCTCCTTTTATAAAGCTAAAAACAAATTGCCAAATGTCCCTATCGCCATTCCAGTTCTCTGTGCATACAGTGCCACTTATCAAAATGAAAAGCATTATTATTTAGAACTAACTAACGCTTCACATATAAAGCTGATACATATGTCAATCTTACCTGGCTTTGCAAAAACATTCTAATCAAAGAAATACCATCTTCATGGCGAATTCTGGTGTACAGACTCACATCAATCGGACAACCCAAAAAATCTGTATTGGTATCCCTAAAATTAACTGTAAACTGTTGTCACGAACCAGCGGGTGTGAACCCACTGTGCCACATGTCCCCCTCTTCTAAGGGCGCTGTCTAAGTGTACCCCTCGATTCTTCACAGTACCTCTGATGGTGGGGATAGACTTTCCCGAGGAGAACACCAGGTTGCTACTTCTTGAGGAGGGAACGCACACAAGGCAGCTGGTCCAGGAGATACCTGGGTAGGTACCAGAAGTACAAGCATAGTCAGGCAGGCGAGGTCGTAACCAGGAGCAACCATGCAGGACCAAAGGATGAGGCAGAGGTGTAGTCAGACAGGCAAAAGGTCAGGGCAGGCGGCACAGAAACAGGTCAGGCAATCCGTGTCGGCAACAGGAGAGTCAAGGCAAGCAGGCAGGGAACAGACCAATAGCAGAATCCAGGAACAAGGTAATCAGAAGCACACATATCAGGAGCTTAGCAAACACAAGGACCTTGACACTTAGGCATCTATGAAGGGGGCTGAGCCACTTAAGTACCTGCAGGAGAGCCTGGGTTGGTTGGCGAGGTCACATGACCCAACCCATGCAGCCCAGGGAGTGATTCGCACCGCCCCTAGGGCAGTGTAACATGAAACCAGCAGCAAGCATGCTGTGGCCAGGGCTGAGTGGAACCTGTGGAGTGGAATCCTCAGCACCACAGCACGTACAGCGACAGAGCCCAAGACTGCAGCGGTGGACGGAAGGATCACCGCTGAGCACCGTGCTCAGGACTACAGCGGTAAGCAGGGGAACAGCGGCATACAGCAGCCGCTGCTACAACTGTGCACAGTGGTCCTTCAACTTACAATATTAATTGTTTCCTGGGCGACTATTGTAAGTTGAAACCTTCGCAACCTGAGCCCATAACTTTATGGAAAACCAGTAAATGGTTCCAAAGCCCAAAAATGTCATCTCAAGATAAGAGAAAATGAAGATTTACGAAAAATAAGCAGAACATCAAGATAGATAAAGCAATTCCTTACATATAACAGTCAGGAATGGCTGCTAGAAGCTAGAAATCATCATTTATGGTGAGGGCAGAAGCTTCCTCAGGGTTTTGCATAGTATATACATGTACCAGAAAAATAAAATGAGGACGCAGCTCACTAAAGGAGTGGCTTGTCCTTTCACAGACAGTGGGCAGTACACAACATGTGGAACGGCAGAGGAGCTACTAGACAACCAATAAAGGTGTTTTACCAGTGAAATGGCCATGTCGATTGGTTGACTCTGAGTCTGAGGCATTGTTTGGTTGACTCTGGTTTCAACTTAGGATAGCCCAGAAAAGAGCATTGTATGTGGAAAATATTGTATCCTGACTGAGGCCATTGCATTTTGAGGGATCACTGTATTTAATTGATACTTCATTTAAAATGCTGTATTCATTGCATTGTAGTACCTTTTTAGCTAGTGTACATGCATTCATATGATATTTACTCAGCACAATTTGCCACCGTAAAAGCAACAGCACTCTTAAGTCAATTAATTTTTTAGAGGGTCCTTCATTAACGGCAAGGAAGCTTTTCAACTCCAATACTAATATCTATTGGTGCCTTTCCTAGGTGACATCACAGGGCTCATTACTACCTTCATAACATTGCCTCTACAAAATATAGCACTGATGATTGTATTCTTTGGGCTCAGCACAAGGAGCAATCATTAGGAGAAATAAAATGGGGATGTTGCTAATGATCAGCAGCACTTGTATGCAGTCTCCATTACCAAACCACCATATTACCACAGCTTGTCCTGTTGTCACAGACGGTGTACAGGAAACAAGACAAAGCAACATGCATATATAACTGAGTGGATCCAAAGCTAAGGAACCAAAAGGGAGACCCCTGCACAAGACCTGAGACTTTCCCTGGCTGCTCAGCCTATGCAAAGATCCGAAAGGTGGAAGGTTGCATATCCACGTACCTCGACTATATAACCCCTGAACACCCTACAATAGTGAGGGGACACGACCACCGGCTCCCTACACCAGACACGGAGGGAGTCAGGGTCACCTGGGATCCAGCAAACAGAAAATAACAGATAAATGTTCAGCACTTAACTTTGTAGCAGACTGGAAAACAAGATCAGCTGCACACACACTCCAGGAAGAAGTATAAGCCGCCCAGTAATGCATTATGGGGCGGAATTTAAAGGGATGCAATCAGTCCAACTCCATGACAGCTGAGAGAGGCTAACGAGATGAGGAACTGAACAGCACAACAAAGAGAACTCAAGGAGGAGGTTCTGAAAGGCCTCTGTCAGAGCTTCTCAGCTGTCTGGTTGTGACAGTACCCCTCCCTCTACGAGTGGACTCCGGACACTCAGAGCCCACCTTCTCAGGATGGGACCTATGGAAAGCCCTGATGAGACGAGAGGCCTTAATGTCCGTCACTGGGACCCACATCCTCTCCTCAGGACCATAACCCTCCCAATGAACAAGGTACTGAAGAGAACCGCGGACAAGACGAGAATCAACAATCCTAGAGACCTGAAATTCAAGATTCCCATCAACCATAATCGGAGGAGGAGGCAAAGGCGAGGGTACAATGGGTTGAACATAAGGTTTCAATAAGGACTTATGAAAAACATTATGGATCTTCCAAGTCTGAGGAAGATCAAGACGGTAGGCAACAGGATTGATGACAGACAGGATTTTGTAAGGCCCGATAAACCTAGGACCCAACTTCCAGGAGGGAACCTTCAATTTGATATTCTTGGTAGACAACCACACCAGATCACCAACATTCAGGTCCGGACCAAGCACACGTCTCTTATCTGCCACACGCTTATATCTCTCACTCATGCTCTTTAGATTATCCTGAATCTTTTGCCAAATAGATGACAAAGACGAGGAGAATCTGTCCTCATCAGGTAAACCAGAATACCCCTCTCCCGAGAAAGTCCCAAACTGCGGATGAAACCCATATGCACCAAAAAATGGTGACTTATCAGAGGACTCCTGATGACGGTTATTTAAAGCAAACTCAGCAAGGGACAAAAAAGAACACCAATCCTCTTGATTCTCCGCCACAAAACAGCGCAGATATGTCTCCAGATTCTGATTGACGCGCTCTGTCTGGCCATTCGACTGCGGGTGGAAAGCAGAAGAGAATGACAACCGAACCCCCAAGCGAGAACAGAAAGCCTTCCAGAATCTGGAAACAAACTGCGTGCCCCTATCAGAGACTATGTCTGAAGGAATACCGTGCAATTTGACAATGTGATCAATAAATGCCTGCGCCAGCGTCTTAGCATTGGGCAAACCAGGAAAAGGGATGAAATGCACCATTTTGCTAAAACGGTCCACCACCACCAGAATCACAGTCTTCCCCGAGGAACAAGGCAGGTCCGTTATGAAGTCCATGGACAGATGTGTCCGAGGACGGGAAGGAATGGGTAAGGGAAGGAGAGGACCTGATGGCCGTGAATGAGGGACTTTGGCACGAGCGCAAGTCTCGCAGGCTGCCACAAAACCCTCAACCGACTTACGAAGCGCAGGCCACCAGAATCTCTGAGCGATGAGATCCAGTGTGGCTCTTGCCCCCGGGTGCCCAGCAAGGACCGTATCGTGGTGTTCCTTAAAAATCTTGTGTCTTAAAGCGAGAGGCACAAACAACCTCCCAGGAGGACAAAGATCAGGAGCCTCTGACTGGGCTGCCTGCACCTCTTCCTCCAATTCAGAAAAGAGAGCAGAGACCACCACACCTTCAGCCAAAATGGGACCCGGGTCTTCAAAATTCCCGCCTCCCGGAAAACAACGTGACAGGGCATCTGCCTTCACATTCTTAACTCCAGGGCGGAACGTGACCACAAAATTAAACCTAGAAAAGAACAAAGACCATCTGGCCTGTCTCGGGTTCAGACGCTTGGCTGACTCCAAGTAGGCCAGATTTTTATGGTCAGTAAATACGGTAATAGGGTGTCTGGCTCCCTCTAGCCAATGGCACCATTCCTCAAAAGCCAACTTGATGGCCAACAATTCCCTATCTCCCACATCGTAATTTCTCTCTGCGGAGGAGAGTTTTTTCGAGAAAAAGGCACACGGTCGCCATTTGGCAGGAGAGGAACCCTGAGACAAGACCGCCCCCACACCCACCTCAGAAGCATCAACCTCAACTATGAAGGGTAAAGAAATATCAGGTTGCACCAAGATGGGAGCGGAAGCAAAGCTCTCCTTGATATTAGAAAAAGCCTTACGCGCCTCTACTGGCCAAGAAGAAAAATCTACCCCCTTTCTGGTCATATCAGTGAGTGGTTTAACAATAGAGGAATAATTCAAAATAAACTTCCTGTAATAATTGGCAAAGCCCAAAAACCGCATCAGCGCCTTCTGATTCTCAGGAAGCACCCACTCAAGCACAGCGCGGACCTTCTCGGGGTCCATGTGAAAACCAGAAGCGGAGAGAAGGAACCCCAGAAATTGAATTTCTGGAACCGCAAACACACATTTTTCCAGTTTCGCATATAATTTATTCTCCCGCAGGATGAGCAAGACTTGACGTAAATGTTTCTTATGAGTTTTGAAATCAGGAGAAAAAATCAAAATGTCATCCAAATACACTAATACAAATTTTCCCCTCAAATGATAAAAAATGCTGTTCACGAAATGCTGAAGAACGGCTGGGGCATTCATCAAACCAAAAGGCATAACCAAATTCTCAAAATGGCCCTCAGGGGTATTGAAGGCCGTCTTCCATTCGTCTCCTTCTCTGACCCTGACCAGGTTGTATGCCCCTCTTAGATCTAATTTGGAAAAGACTTTAGCCCCAACAACCTGGTTAAACAGGTCCGGGATCAGAGGAAGCGGATAAGGGTCACGAATAGTGATACTGTTCAGCTCCTTGAAATCCAGACAAGGTCTTAAAGAACCATCTTTTTTCTTAGCAAAGAAAAAACCAGCGGCAACAGGTGACTTCGAGGGTCGTATGTGTCCTTTTCTCAGACTCTCAGAGATATAAGCACGCATAGCGATCCTCTCAGGTTGTCGTGAGGCAATTCTCTCTGCAAAAGTCACTCCAACCATTTATTTGCCTCGCTTGCCAATCAATGGTGGGGTTATGTTTAGTGAGCCAGGGTAGCCCCATCACTAGAGGAGTAGGCAAACCGCTAAGGACGAAACATGACACATCCTCAACATGAGCATCACTCACAATTAAACGGATATTGTGAACTATGCCCTTTAATGATTTCTGAGAAAGTGGAGCGGAATCAATAGCGAAAAACAGGAATATCCTTTCCCAAAGTGCGCACCTGGAAACCATGAGTTATCGCAAATTGATTATCAATAAGATTGACCGCTGCTCCACTATCCACAAAAATCTCACAAAAAATGTTCTTGCTCTCTAGCGCCACCCTAGCCGGCAGGAAAAAACGGGAACTACAAGCAAACGGAAAACCTTCAATTTCCACCTCAACCCTGCCAATAGTAACAGACGGAACATTTTTAAAAGATTTTTTCCTGTTTGTTTCTTTATTACTCCCAGAAAACTGCCTGAATCTCCTAGAGGAACAAATATTTGCCAAATGATTTATGCCTCCACAACAAAAACAAACCCTCCCATGCGAGCTGAATCTTCTATTGTCAGAAGCAATCAACCCCAGCTGCATGGGCTCCTGCTCAGAAGGGGCTGACAGCGACTGAGACCCCTGCGCACAGAATGGGACCGCTGCACTGTCCTGGGACTGAGTATGACAGGAAGGGGACATCTCTCCTCTCTCTCTAAGACGCCTGTCAATACGAACGGCCTGAGACATAGCAGAGTCCAAAGAAATAGGCCTCTCATGAAAGGCAAATGCATCTTTCAATCCCTCTGAAAGACCATGGCAAAATTGACTTCGGACTGCAGCATCATTCCAACCAGTATCAACTGCCCATCTCCGAAATTCTGAGCAGTATATTTCTGCGGATTGTTTACCCTGGCATAATAGACGTAGTCTAGACTCAGCCAGAGCAATACGATCCGGATCATCATATATCTGACCCAGGGCTAAAAAGAATTCATCCACTGAACGGAGAGGCCGTGCCCCCTCCGGCAGCGAAAAGGCCCAGGACTGAGCGTTACCCCTGAGCAGCGATATAATGATCCCCACCCTCCGTTCCTCATCACCAGAGGAATGGGGAAGAAGGCAAAAATGGAGTTTGCAAGCCTCTCTAAAACGCACAAAATTCTCACTACCCCCGGAGAACGTATCCGGGAGCGAGATCTTAGGCTCAGAACAAACTCCATGAACGCAAGCTGAACCGGTCACTTGAAGCTGAGAAAAAGTCTTACGGAGATCAGCTACCTCTAATGAAAGACCCTGAAGGCGTTCAGCCAAAAGTGAAACCGGATCCATGCTTGAGACGGTTTTAGCGTCTTATAATGTCACGGACGGTGTACAGGAAACAAGACAAAGCAACATGCATATATGACTGAGTGGATCCAAAGCTAAGGAACCAAAAGGGAGACCCCTGCACAAGACCTGAGACTTTCCCTGGCTGCTCAGCCTATGCAAAGATCCAAAAGGTGGAAGGTTGCATATCCACGTACCTCGACTATATAACCCCTGAACACCCTACAATAGTGAGGGGACACGATCACCGGCTCCCTACACCAGACACGGAGGGAGTCAGGGTCACCTGGGATCCAGCAAACAGAAAATAACTAGAGTTGAGCGAACACCTGGATGTTCGGGTTCGAGAAGTTCGGCCGAACATCCCGGAAATGTTCGGGTTCGGGATCCGAACCCGATCCGAACTTCGTCCCGAACCCGAACCCCATTGAAGTCAATGGGGACCCGAACTTTTCGGCACTAAAACGGCTGTAAAACAGCCCAGGAAAGGGCTAGAGGGCTGCAAAAGGCAGCAACATGTAGGTAAATCCCCTGCAAACAAATGTGGATAGGGAAATTAATTAAAATAAAAATTAAATAAATAAAAATTAACCAAAATCAATTGGAGAGAGGTTCCATAGCAGAGAATCTGGCTTCCCGTCACCCACCACTGGAACAGTCCATTCTCAGATATTTAGGCCCCGGCACCCAGGCAGAGGAGAGAGGTCCCGTAACAGACAATCTGTCTTCATGTCAGCAGAGAATTAGTCTGCATGTCATAGCAGAGAATGAGGCTTCACGTCAGCCACCACTGCAACAGTCCATTGGCATATATTTAGGCCTAGCACACAGGCAGAGGAGAGAGGTCCCGTAACAGAGAATCTGGCTTCATGTCAGCAGAGAATCAGTCTGCATGTCATAGCAGAGAATGAGGCTTCACGTCAGCCACCACTGCAACAGTCCATTGGCATATATTTAGGCCCAGCACACACACAGGCAGAGGAGAGAGGTCCCGTAACAGAGAATCTGGCTTCATGTCAGCAGAGAATCAGTCTGCATGTCATAGCAGAGAATGAGGCTTCACGTCAGCCACCACTGCAACAGTCCATTGGCATATATTTAGGCCCAGCACACACACAGGCAGAGGAGAGAGGTCCCGTAACAGAGAATCTGGCTTCATGTCAGCAGAGAATCAGTCTGCATGTCATAGCAGAGAATGAGGCTTCACGTCAGCCACCACTGCAACAGTCCATTGGCATATATTTAGGCCCAGCACACACACAGGCAGAGGAGAGAGGTCCCGTAACAGAGAATCTGGCTTCATGTCAGCAGAGAATCAGTCTGCATGTCATAGCAGAGAATGAGGCTTCACGTCAGCCACCACTGCAACAGTCCATTGGCATATATTTAGGCCCAGCACACACACAGGCAGAGGAGAGAGGTCCCGTAACAGAGAATCTGTCTTCATGTCAGCAGAGAAT
This sequence comes from Bufo gargarizans, assembly GCF_014858855.1. Classification (NCBI taxonomy): domain Eukaryota; kingdom Metazoa; phylum Chordata; class Amphibia; order Anura; family Bufonidae; genus Bufo; species Bufo gargarizans. The sequence goes on from NC_058080.1 coordinate 71,887,254, forward strand.
TAGTCTGCATGTCATAGCAGAGAATGAGGCTTCACGTCACCCACCACTGCAACAGTCCATTGGCATATATTTAGGCCTAGCACACAGGCAGAGCAGAGAGGTCCCGTAACAGACAATCTGGCTTCATGACAGCAGAGAATCAGTCTGCATGTCATAGCAGAGAATGAGGCTTCACGTCACCCACCACTGCAACAGTCCATTGGCATATATTTAGGCCTAGCACACAGGCAGAGCAGAGAGGTCCCGTAACAGACAATCTGGCTTCATGTCAGCAGAGAATCAGTCTGCATGTCATAGCAGAGAATGAGGCTTCACGTCACCCACCACTGCAACAGTCCATTGGCATATATTTAGGCCTAGCACACAGGCAGAGCAGAGAGGTCCCGTAACAGACAATCTGGCTTCATGACAGCAGAGAATCAGTCTGCATGTCATAGCAGAGAATGAGGCTTCACGTCACCCACCACTGCAACAGTCCATTGGCATATATTTAGGCCTAGCACACAGGCAGAGCAGAGAGGTCCCGTAACAGACAATCTGGCTTCATGTCAGCAGAGAATCAGTCTGCATGTCATAGCAGAGAATGAGGCTTCACGTCACCCACCACTGCAACAGTCCATTGGCATATATTTAGGCCTAGCACACAGGCAGAGCAGAGAGGTCCCGTAACAGACGATCTGGCTTCATGTCAGCAGAGAATCAGTCTGCATGTCATAGCAGAGAATCAGGCTTCACGTCAGCCACCACTGCAACAGTCCATTGTCATAAATTTAGGCCCAGCACCCAGGCAGAGGAGAGAGGTCCCGTAACAGACAATCTGGCTTCATGTCAGCAGAGAATTAGTCTGCATGTCATAGCAGAGAATCAGGCTTCATGTCAGCCACCACTGCAACAGTCCATTGGCATATATTTAGGCCTAGCACACAGGCAGAGGAGAGGTTCATTCAACTTTGGGTAGCATCGCAATATAATGGTAAAATGAAAATAAAAATAGGATTGAATGAGGAAGTGCCCTGGAGTCCAATAATATATGGTTATGGGGAGGTAGTTAATGTCTAATCTGGACAAGGGACGGACAGGTCCTGTGGGATCCATGCCTGGTTCATTTTTATGAACGTCAGCTTGTCCACATTGGCTGTAGACAGGCGGCTGCGTTTGTCTGTAATGACGCCCCCTGCCGTGCTGAATACACGTTCAGACAAAACGCTGGCTGCCGGGCAGGCCAGCACCTCCAAGGCATAAAAGGCTAGCTCTGGCCACGTGGACAATTTAGAGACCCAGAAGTTGAATGGGGCCGAACCATCAGTCAGTACGTGGAGGGGTGTGCACACGTACTGTTCCACCATGTTAGTGAAATGTTGCCTCCTGCTAACACGTTGCGTATCAGGTGGTGGTGCAGTTAGCTGTGGCGTGTTGACAAAAGTTTTCCACATCTCTGCCATGCTAACCCTGCCCTCAGAGGAGCTGGCCGTGACACAGCTGCCTTGGCGACCTCTTGCTCCTCCTCTGCCTTGGCCTTGGGCTTCCACTTGTTCCCCTGTGACATTTGGGAATGCTCTCAGTAGCGCGTCTACCAACGTGCGCTTGTACTCGCGCATCTTCCTATCACGCTCCAGTGCAGGAAGTAAGGTGGGCACATTGTCTTTGTAGCGTGGATCCAGCAGGGTGGCAACCCAGTAGTCCGCACAGGTTAAAATGTGGGCAACTCTGCTGTCGTTGCGCAGGCACTGCAGCATGTAGTCGCTCATGTGTGCCAGGCTGCCCAGGGGTAAGGACAAGCTGTCCTCTGTGGGAGGCGTATCGTCATCGTCCTGCCTTTCCCCCCAGCCACGCACCAGTGATGGACCCGAGCTGCGTTGGGTGCCACCCCGCTGTGACCATGCTTCATCCTCATCCTCCTCCACCTCCTCCTCATCCTCGTCCTCCTCGTCCTCCAGTAGTGGGCCCTGGCTGGCCACATTTGTACCTGGCCTCTGCTGTTGCAAAAAACCTCCCTCTGAGTCACTTCGAAGAGACTGGCCTGAAAGTGCTAAAAATGACCCCTCTTCCTCATCCTCCTCCTCCTCCTCCTGGGCCACCTCCTGTTCCATCATCGCCCTAAGTGTTTTCTCAAGGAGACATAGAAGTGGTATTGTAACGCTGATAACGGTGTCATCGCCACTGGCCATGTTGGTGGAGTACTCGAAACAGCGCAACAGGGCACACAGGTCTCGCATGGAGGCCCAGTCATTGGTGGTGAAGTGGTGCTGTTCTGTAGTGCGACTGACCCGTGCGTGCTGCAGCTGAAACTCCACTATGGCCTGCTGCTGCTCGCACAGTCTGTCCAGCATGTGCAAGGTGGAGTTCCACCTGGTGGGCACGTCGCATATGAGGCGGTGAGCGGGAAGGCCGAAGTTACGCTGTAGCGCAGACAGGCGAGCAGCGGCAGGATGTGAACGCCGGAAGCGCGAACAGACGGCCCGCACTTTATGCAGCAGCTCTGACATGTCGGGGTAGTTGTGAATGAACTTCTGCACCACCAAATTCAGCACATGCGCCAAGCAAGGGATGTGCGTCAAATTGGCTAGTCCCAGAGCTGCAACGAGATTTCGCCCATTATCACACACCACCAGGCCGGGCTTGAGGCTCACCGGCAGCAACCACTCGTCGGTCTGTTGTTCAATACCCCGCCACAACTCCTGTGCGGTGTGGGGCCTGTCCCCCAAACATATGAGTTTCAGAATGGCCTGCTGACGTTTACCCCGGGCTGTGCTGAAGTTGGTGGTGAAGGTGTGTGGCTGACTGGATGAGCAGGTGGAAGAAGAGGAGGAGGAAGCCGAGAAGGAGGAGGTGGCAACAGGAGGCAAAGAATGTTGCCCTGCGATCCTTGGCGGCGGCAGGACGTGCGCCAAACAGCTCTCCGCCTGGGGCCCAGCTGCCACTACATTTACCCAGTGTGCAGTTAGGGAGATATAGCGTCCCTGGCCGTGCTTACTGGTCCACGTATCTGTGGTTAGGTGGACCTTGCTACAGATGGCGTTGCGCAGTGCACACTTGATTTTATCGGATACTTGGTTGTGCAGGGAAGGCACGGCTCTCTTGGAGAAGTAGTGCCGGCTGGGAACAACATACTGTGGGACAGCAAGCGACATGAGCTGTTTGAAGCTGTCTGTGTCCACCAGCCTAAATGACAGCATTTCATAGGCCAGTAGTTTAGAAATGCTGGCATTCAGGGCCAGGGATCGAGGGTGGCTAGGTGGGAATTTACGCTTTCTATCAAATGTTTGTGAGATGGAGAGCTGAACGCTGGCGTGTGACATGGTTGAGACGCTTGGTGACGGAGGTGGTGGTGGTGGTGTTGGTGGTACATCCCCTGTTTGCTGGGCGGCAGGTGCCAACGTTCCTCCAGAGGCGGAGGAAGAGGCCGAGGCGGCAGCAGCAGAATAGGCCGAGGCGGCAGCAGCAGAAGAGGTAGCAGGGGGAGCCTGAGTGACTTCCTTGGTTTTAAGGTGTTTACTCCACTGCAGTTCATGCTTTGCATGCAGGTGCCTGGTCAATGCCTCGCTTCAGGCTCTGATGGCACAGCGTGCAAACCACTCGGGTCTTGTCGTCAGCACATTGTTTGAAGAAGTGCCATGCCAGGGAACTCCTTGAAGCTGCCTTTGGGGTGCTCGGTCCCAGATGGCGGCGGTCAGTAGCAGGCGGAGTCTCTTGGCGGCGGGTGTTCTGCTTTTGCCCACTGCTCCCTCTTTTGCTACGCTGTTGGCTCGGTCTCACCACTGCCTCTTCCTCCGAACTGTGAAAGTCAGTGGCACGACCTTCATTCCATGTGGGGTCTAGGACCTCATCGTCCCCTGCATCGTCTTCCACCCAGTCTTGATCCCTGACCTCCTGTTCAGTCTGCACACTGCAGAAAGACGCAGCAGTTGGCACCTGTGTTTCGTCATCATCAGAGACATGCTGAGGTGGTATTCCCATGTCCTCATCATCAGGAAACATAAGTGGTTGTGCGTCAGTGCATTCTATGTCTTTCACCGCTGGGGAAGGGCTAGGTGGATGCCCTTGGGAAACCCTGCCAGCGGAGTCTTCAAACAGCATAAGAGACTGCTGCATAACTTGAGGCTGAGACAGTTTCCCTGGTATGCATGGGGGTGATGTGACAGACTGATGGGGTTGGTTTTCAGGCGCCATCTGTGCGCTTTCTGCAGAAGACTGGGTGGGAGATAATGTGAACGTGCTGGATCCACTGTCGGCCACCCAATTGACTAATGCCTGTACCTGCTCAGGCCTTACCATCCTTAGAACGGCATTGGGCCCCACCATATATCGCTGTAAATTCTGGCGGCTACTGGGACCTGAGGTAGTTGGTACACTAGGACGTGTGGATGTGGCAGAACGGCCACGTCCTCTCCCAGCACCAGAGGGTCCACTAACACCACCACGACCATGTCCACGTCCGCGTCCCTTACTAGATGTTTTTCTCATTGTTATGGTTCACCACAACAACAAATATATTATTTGGCCCAATGTATTGTATTCAAATTCAGCGGGATATAAATTTGAGGCCTAGTATTTAGGCGCTGGGTGACCGGTATGGATTTAGTGACAGAATTAGACTTGGAAATGCACAGAAGCGTGTGTGTGAAGTTATTCTGAATGACCCAATGTGCACCTTGAATATTATATACCCTTTTTGGGATAGATTTCAAATAGCTCTGATATAGCAGGAACCACTAAATTATGAAATTGCTAAATTGGGAATTGTACTTCAACCCAGAACAAAAAATGTGCTTTGACGGGCACTAAATAACTTTCCCAGCTACAACAGTACAGCGGTAACGAGAGATTTAGAGGGATTTAAATTTGAGGCCTAGTATTTAGGCGCTGGGTGACAGGTATTTGTTTAGTGACAGAATTAGACTTGGAAATACACAGTAGCGGGTGTGTGTGAAGTTATTCTGAATGACCCAATGTGCACCTTCAATATTATATACCCTTTTTGGGATAGATTTCAAATAGCTCTGATATAGCAGGAACCACTAAATTATGAAATTGCTAAATTGGGAATTGTACTTCAACCCAGAACAAAAAATGTGCTTTGACGGACACTAAATATCTTGCCCAGCAACAACAGTACAGCGGTGGGTAACGAGAGATTTAGAGGGATTTAAATTTGAGGCCTAGTATTTAGGCGCTGGGTCACCGGTATGGATTTAGTGACAGAATTAGACTTGGAAATGCACAGAAGCGTGTGTGTGAAGTTATTCTGAATGACCCTATGTGCACCTTCAATATTATATACCCTTTTAGGGATAGATTTCAAATAGCTCTGATATAGCAGAAACCACTAAATTATGAAATTGCTAAATTGGGAATTGTACTTCAACCCAGAACAAAAAATGTGCTTTGACGGACACTAAATATCTTGCCCAGCAACAACAGTACAGCGGTGGGTAACGAGAGATTTAGAGGGATTTAAATTTGAGGCCTAGTATTTAGGCGCTGGGTCACCGGTATGGATTTAGTGACAGAATTAGACTTGGAAATGCACAGAAGCGTGTGTGTGAAGTTATTCTGAATGACCCTATGTGCACCTTCAATATTATATACCCTTTTAGGGATAGATTTCAAATAGCTCTGATATAGCAGAAACCACTAAATTATGAAATTGCTAAATTGGGAATTGTACTTCAACCCAGAACAAAAAATGTGCTTTGACGGACACTAAATATCTTGCCCAGCAACAACAGTACAGTGGTGGGTAACGAGAGATTTAGAGGGATTTAAATTTGAGGCCTAGTATTTAGGCGCTGGGTCACCGGTATGGATTTAGTGACAGAATTAGACTTGGAAATGCACAGAAGCGTGTGTGTGAAGTTATTCTGAATGACCCTATGTGCACCTTCAATATTATATACCCTTTTAGGGATAGATTTCAAATAGCTCTGATATAGCAGAAACCACTAAATTATGAAATTGCTAAATTGGGAATTGTACTTCAACCCAGAACAAAAAATGTGCTTTGACGGACACTAAATATCTTGCCCAGCAACAACAGTACAGCGGTGGGTAACGAGAGATTTAAATTTGAGGCCTAGTATTTAGGCGCTGGGTGACAGGTATGGGTTTAGTGACAGAATTAGACTTGGAAATACACAGTAGCGGGTGTGTGTGAAGTTATTCTGAATGACCCAATGTGCACCTTCAATATTATATACCCTTTTTGGGATAGATTTCAAATAGCTCTGATATAGCAGGAACCACTAAATTATGAAATTGCTAAATTGGGAATTGTATTTCAACCCAGAACAAGAAATGTGCTTGAACGGACACTAAATAACTCGCCCAGCTACAGCACTAGGGACAGATTTAGCTGGATATAAATTTGAGGCCTAGTATTTAGGCGCTGGGTGACCGGTATGGATTTAGTGACAGAATTAGACTGGGATATGGCCAAAAAATGAACAGACTATTGCTGGTTAAATGCACTTGGTGTGACAGCTTCACCCTGATGTAGGCTTTAGCCAAAAAACAACCACACCATTGAGGGTTAAATGCACTTGGTGACAGGCGCAGCTTGCCCCTGATTTTGTATATGGCCAAAAAATGAACAGACTATTGCTGGTTAAATGCACTTGGTGTGACAGCTTCACCCTGATGTAGGCTTTAGCCAAAAAACAACCACACCATTGAGGGTTAAATGCACTTGGTGACAGGCGCAGCTTGCCCCTGATTTTGTATATGGCCAAAAAATGAACAGACTATTGCTGGTTAAATGCACTTGGTGTGACAGCTTCACCCTGATGTAGGCTTTAGCCAAAAAACAACCACACCATTGAGGGTTAAATGCACTTGGTGACAGGCGCAGCTTGCCCCTGATTTTGTATATGGCCAAAAAATGAACAGACTATTGCTGGTTAAATGCACTTGGTGTGACAGCTTCACCCTGATGTAGGCTTTAGCCAAAAAACAACCACACCATTGAGGGTTAAATGCACTTGGTCGCAGCTTGTGCTGGCGCACCACAAGACACAAAATGGCCGCCGATCACCCCAGAAAAATGAGACTGACAAACGGTCTGTGCAGCCTAAAAACAGTGAGCAATTGAGGATCAGCAGCTCAATGATCCACAGCTGCAGATCGATCAGTTAATCAAGTCCTTTGGAGGAGTTAATCTGCCTAATCTCGCCCTACTGTCGCAGCCGCAACCTCTCCCTACGCTAATCAGAGCAGAGTGACGGGCGGCGCTATGTGACTCCAGCTTAAATAGAGGCTGGGTCACATGGTGCTCTGGCCAATCACAGCCATGCCAATAGTAGGCATGGCTGTGATGGCCTCTTGGGGCAAGTAGTATGACGCTTGTTGATTGGCTGCTTTGCAGCCTTTCAAAAAGCGCCAAGAAAGCGTCACAAAAGCGCGAAGAAAGCGACGAACACCGAACCCGAACCCGGACTTTTACGAAAATGTCCGGGTTCGGGTCCGTGTCACGGACACCCCAAAATTCGGTACGAACCCGAACTATACAGTTCGAGTTCGCTCATCCCTAAAAATAACAGATAAATGTTCAGCACTTAACTTTGTAGCAGACTGGAAAACAAGATCAGCATGCACACACACTCCAGGAAGAAGTATAAGCCGCCCAGTAATGCATTATGGGGCGGAATTTAAAGGGATGCAATCAGTCCAACTCCATGACAGCTGAGAGAGGCTAACGAGATGAGGAACTGAACAGCACAACAAAGAGAACTCAAGGAGGAGGTTCTGAAAGGCCTCTGTCAGAGCTTCTCAGCTGTCTGGTTGTGACACCTGTCCGTCCTCTCTGTACTTCATGTCTCCTCATGGACTCCATTGTCACAGAGATTAAGTTCTTATAATCTGTATTCAGGATCTAAATCCCCAACAAGTAGGAGAGGATGCTGAGTCAGCTCTATAGCTCAGTATTCTAAAGTAACCTGCTATGTGATTAGGACAGGTTTTATGTGTACTAATAGGACAACGGACATTTTATTTCTCCTAATGATTGCTCCCTAAACAAAACAAGTCATTATAACTAATAAAAGGTATTGGAATATATTTATAATAAAGTAATATTTCTCATTTTCTTATTTCCCGGAGAATCCCTTTAAAGTACTATATAACTCCAGTAAAAAATAAAATACAAAAATAACAGTGCTCTGAAAGAATGCTCTTATTTGCATTACATCTGTAAAGATTTTCTCCTTCAATGACAAATGAGTTGGAGACACCTCCTTCTTGGTACAATAAACTGTCAGGAAGTTGTAATTAGTGTCTGTTAAGTTAGCCAAAGCACAATCGCCCAGTCTATATGACTTCTAGCCCTCATTACCCCACTTACACTTTTTATCTCTCTCTTTGAGATAATGTCTGCTAAATCAGTGCTGATGCTGCTGTGATCACAGGAACACATCCAACTTGTAAGATATATCTCCATAACGCAAGAAGAAGGAAATACTGTAAAAGGCCGTAATAATTCAGGTCTATGCCTGCTGTAGTCCAAATTACATAAGTACAGTGTGCAGTCTGTTTGTGAATGAAGCTATAGCGTATAGCGCTCTTTTTTGTTTAAAGGGCTTCTGTCACCCCCCTAAAGTCATTTTTCATTTTTGGGCGACTTAAAATCCTTATACTGCGATTTATCAATATATAGTGCTCATACCCTTTTTCGTTCAGTAGTTTCTTCAAAAACCCCACTTTTATATTATGTAAATTACCTCTCTACCAGCAAGTAGGGTGGCTACTTGCTGGTAGCAGCCGCATCCTCCTTTCAAATAACCGCCCCCTCCTCTTGTTGATTGACAGGGCCAGCGAGCGCTCTCGTCCTCTGGCTGGCCCTGTCTCGTCCTCGGCCGCTCCTTCCTCAGTGCGCCTGCGCTGGGTGTAGATGCCATCGGCGCAGGCGGACTGAGAAAGGAGCTGCCGAGCTGCGCCGACTGAAGACCGGTACGGCGCAGGCAAGAGATTTAGAACGCAGACAGGGCCAGACAGAGAACGAGAGCGCTCGCTGGCCCTGTCAATCAACAGGAGGAGGGGGCGTTTATTTGAAATGAGGATGCGGCTGCTACCAGCAAGTAGCCACCCTACTTGCTGGTAGAGAGGTAATTTACATAATATAGAAATGCGGTTTTTGAAGAAACTACTGAACAAAAAAGGGTATGAGCACTATATATTGACAAATCGCAGTATAAGGATTTTAAGTCGCCCAAAAATGAAAAATGACTTTAGGGGGGTGACAGAAGCCCTTTAAATTCTAGATTGGAAATGTGAGTTTCAATGAATCAATGGATGTACACTTTCAAAGAAGTTCTAGGTCAATTATACTTTGGTGGTGATGACCTTATGTCTAGACTGCAGTTCATCTACTATACTTTCCATTTTCCTCTACTTTTCACCTACGTTTTCTTAAAGATTAGATGTTTTATAGATAAGAAACATGAAGACAATAAATGTCCTTTTGTCCCAGAAGACACTGCAGAAACATATCACCTCGGTTTTAATTATCGCATTTTATTAAACCATCCATCGCTGAAGCACAAGATTCATTGTCTCTACATAAATTGAAGGACTGCTTTGTATCAGTAGGGCCAGCACTTGACACACTGTATAAAATGTTCTTGAGTATCTCATCATTCCTTTAGGTCTTTCCTGATAAGCTGTTACCCTCAAGGTGACTATTCATTATCGGAAAGTCATTAGTCTTCATTTAAATGTAATACCCTCATATGACTAAAGTCCCTATACTTGCTGTTAATCTGGTAGATACTTTATTTTTACGTTAGATTGCTCTGTGAAAGTAATAAAAAGAGTGGCAATTATTCTGGCCACCGAAAATACTGTTATATACAGTATGTCCTTATTCAATATACAATATTTGAATTGTGTGCCAATTCTGATAATAAATTGGCAAGTCATTTATAATTTACTTTTAATGAGATTATGATATAGGAAGTCATAAACCTGTGCTCTGGACTTCGAAATCAAGTGAAGCCTCATGCACACCAACATATCTGCCGAAAACAGATGCGGTCTGTGTTGCACTTTTTGACGATCCTTTGTCCACGGTCTGCGTTTTGGGACAAGTATAGGACATGGTTCATACATGTGCGTTCCACATCTGTATGTCCATTCTGAAAAAAGCTAGACTATGGGCGCACAATGCAGATCAATTGAAAACAATGGGTCCGCAAATTAAATGCAGATGGCACAAGGACCGCATCCATATTTTGTGGATATGCAATTAGAGGATCGCAATACGGATATGGTTGTATGCATGAGACTTAGTCCAGGAAGGTCTGTTATTATTTAACACTTTCAGGGTCTTTGCTCTCAGTGAATGAGGACACTCTTGTCTCATACTGTACGTAGCCCTGCTCTCAGCTGAGACGATGTTTGAATTGTATCCAGTCTAGATAATGTTCTGTGAGGGAAGCATCCTAGACGGCAGTCTAAAGGTGTACACTGTGCTGATGAACAGCTAATAAGGGGAAGCAAGTGTTCCTTGCCAATAACTGCCTGTTCATCGCTGGAGGTAAAGAGCTGTATATAGATGCAGCAATCATCTCCACAGTATTTGGACGAGCAATGACCCTTGCTATCACTCATCCCCATACAAAATGATTGGTTCTGGGCAGCAGATCTTTGTTCAGACAGAATGATCTGCTGCCCAGAAACAATGAGTGAGGTGTCTGCACCAAAGATCATTTCACCCAATAAATAGACATTTATTTCATTCATCGGGTGATCTGCAGCACCTTTGCATGGGCTAATTATCAGGAACGAGTGCTCGCAGACCTTTCATTCTCGGTAATCGGCTGTAAAGTTGGGACATATAAATCCACCATATTACATTGTAGCAAACTGATGTTTCTTTCCCTAGGAGAGCTAATTGGGACAAGACTTCACCTCTTTGCATTTCTAGGAAGCTTTGGGGGAGCTGGTGCAGAGGATGGGGGTGGTAGTGGTCCTGATGAGATGTTGCGTAACGGTGTACTCCATCAGGAGTTCGGTGCAGTGAAAAGGTGATGTGAAAAGGCAGACATAGGAGAACCACAAACATTTTTCTTTACTGAGTGTAAAGGGTGAATTACAGTACATCCAGATGTCATCTGTACAAGGTGCAATGTCTCTATCCCCAGATGATGAGGTGAAATTCGCTAACAGCATCAACCTGGCACTTGTGGCTACAGGTGTCCACTTGTGGAATAGACGCTTTTGAGTGTGCCTGTCCTGAAATGTGGTGGGGTGTCTTAACTTGTTATCCCCTCACCTTGCAGCCTAGTTTGTATAGCTGTAGTGTGCTGATCACTCTGCTGTCTTTGTATGCTGTAGCTTGCAGATCTTGTGGTGTCCTGGGACCCTGCAGTCTCCCTGGAGTAATAGCCCTCACAGATTAGCTGCTTTCATAGTCCCAGTGCCCTTGGAGCAGGAGCAGATGGATGTGCTCCCTCACTCTAGGTTTGCTAAGATAGAACTCTCTAGAGCTCCCCCTCCTGGGGGCAAGCAGGACCATCTGACTCCCACCAAGAGAGGAGGAATGAAATGGAAAGTTCCATTTCTAATGCCAACCATAGCTATAATTCTGAAGCATACTGCAGAAAAAAAACAACATGACATTACAATATATAACAAAAAATGTAATTACTTTTTTTTTTTGTTCAACCAAGAATTATGAGGCTATTGTTCTTAGTGGGGTGAGATATACTTGTGTAAGTTCTGGCACATATATGTTAGTTTTTCATTTATATGAATATTTATTTTGGCAAAAATGCAGAAAAAATTAATTTAGCTGCAGTTTTTATTATTTTGTTTGCATACCATACACATATCATCATAAATTAGTTATTAATCTACTGTACAGATTTTTGTAGATGTGATAATACCAAATAAGCCTATAGTATTATATCAGGGCATATACTTATAGGGGTTGTGCAGGCCATATATGTTAATGACCTCAGCTGTTTGTAGAGGAGGCGGCACTCCACTGCTTACTCTTCATTACACTGCCCATCATCTTGGAAGTGAGTGTAATTACAAGTACTCGCTCCATTCACTTGAATGGAGTGTGTACTTGTATTTACACTGCGCTGCTGCCGCAAGGGAGATTGCTCCTAGAAGTGTCGGACTGGGGTACCTAGGGCCCAAAAGTAAAATTTATTTTGGCCCACCATACGGATACATTCAAATATAATAAATAATCTAACAAGTTTTTTATATGACCATAGGCTGGTTGTGGTGCTGTACATTGAATATATGTATATAGTGCAGTAAGTCTACTGTGTTATGTGCCACTTGTGCAGGGAGTGGGAGACTAGGGGCCCACCTTGCTCAGGGGCCCACCGGGGGATTCCCCTGTACCCCTGTGGGCTAGTCTGAGCCTGGCGCCTAGATGACGGGGCAGCACTTGCATAGAGCGCCGCCACTTCTTCAAACAGCTGATTAGCAGGGACACCGGGAGATGGACGCCCACTGATCTGATATTGATGATTTATCCTGATGATAGGTCATCAATATAGATCATCTGCACAACCCCTATAATAAAGTTACTATACCGTTAAAAAATAAAAAATCTGTGTGTTTTTATCTGTTGATTTTTCTTTACTGCTCTCCGCTGTCTGAAAGGGACCGCGGCTGATTATTGCAGCCATATTCTACTCCTGATCACACGGGTACAGTGTTAGATTAGGAGATTAGTCCCAACAGAAATTAACAGTGCAATATATAATATAGATACATTTTACATAAAATAATGTATACAGTGATAAGCCCAGACTGATACAATGTATGAGATGGGAGGGGAAGTGTTTGTGCTTCTCCCCACGGAGTCCCTCCAGCTTTTAGTCATACGATTAGATAGAAAACATCTAATGCAGCAGTGGAAGATGCCGGGATATGTGCAGATCAAAACAAAGGGAGTAAAGCAAAGAACCACTGAAGAAGACAATCGTGCGTCTCACACCATGGTAGTTAGAACAGAGCAGTGGATGACGTCCTGCCGGCTCCATGAAAATGCTTCACTCTGTGTTTATTGTCATTGACCACATTGAAATGCATTGCAAACCATCAACACTCAGTTGTCAAGCTGTTTAACAGGGACTTGGGATATAGAACTGCAGAGTATGTTTGATTTTTATTGACAAGAGACCCCTTACCACTAACAGCTGGTTCTAGACCTAGATTACACATGGACAGGAATTCTTATGCTGGAGTTATGCATTTCTACAATGTGCAGTCTTTTGTTTCTCTCTATCATACGGTAGTAATTTTGATACAATATTGGATAGATCTCTTTTTCTTTATAATGGATAAATCTTTCTTTCTTTCTTAGATAGATAGATAGATATGAAATAGACAGATAATACTGTAGATAGAGATAGATAGATAGTAGACAGATAGATAATACTGTAGAGATAGATAGATAGATAGATAGAGATGAAATAGACAGATAGATAATACTGTAGAGATAGATAGATAGATAGAGATGAAATAGACAGATAGATAATACTGTTGCTAGATAGATAAATAGATACATACATAGATTAATAGATAGATAGATGTTAGATAGATGTTAGATAGAGATAGATAGATAGATACATATTAGATAGATGTTAGATAGAGATAGATAATAGATAGATAGTAAAGATGAGTGAAGTTTTGAAAAATTTGACTCGGCAGCTTCGCCGAGGTTTCACAAGAAATCCGATTGGTTATAAATGAATTTGTCACAAATAGCTATCAATCAGGTATACCCAGGCCACACGGAGTGATAAAGACTGCACTGTGTAGTCAATCTTCATTGCTAATGACAATCTGCTGCCATCTGCTTTTTCTCCTCTTCCACATCATCTAATATCAATGAGAATATGTCATCGGGAACATCCAGCTCCTCCTCTCTCCGTATCTTGTTGACTTTTCTCGGACATGTGCAGTGTCCTGAAACACTCTGCTCAATGTTGTGATTGTGTTTCATGTAAACTGTGCTTGTAAATGTGTTCTCATAAAGTTGCATAGGGAGGGGGAGGTTCTAACAAGCCTCCCAGGGTTAACTCTGCCCTACACATAGCACAGAGAAGAAGGAGCAAGAAGGTCAGTGTGTGTGATGTCTGACCTCCGCAGCCATTTTGGAGAGTTATCCAAACTCCATAGTTAGTTCCATGAACCAGCCCATAGAAGGGAAAAGATTACGGAAGAACCAGGCAACTCAGAGAGGGAATGAGAATATTGACAAAGGAAGGTAACTGTTGTTTATGAGACTCCAACCTCCTTTGCATCAGGTGGAGAGATTCTGAGCTACAAGCTGCCCACCATAATTAAAGACAATAAGGCCATTTGTCAGAATATAGTATCACTAGAAGAGGATACAGAAGGATAGGATTATACAGTACAGCAGAGATAGTTCATCCCTCCAACCTGGAGAAATAAGAGAGAATGACTGATTGTCATAGAGGACTATGTCTTATGCAACTTCTGGGAACTAATGTGAATCCCTGTAAAAGCTGCCTTGCTGTAAATGACTTTTGAATACATTGATGACCTGTGGATCTGCTTCAGTAAAGTACTGGGAGTTTGTTAAAAGCTCTAGTCTCCTTATTCTATATCATCATTATTACTACTCTTAACATTTGCACCTTACAGTTCTGGCGTCACGGACCAGGGGCCCAGCCACCAAAGCACCTTTAACACCAATTACCATCAAGGGCACCTCAACCAACATTTGGCTGGTGTTCCCTGCAACAGAGAGTGCCTCTGAGGATTTCGTGCTGTCTTCCCATCCACTGCATGCCGGCCCCAAGGGACAACTTAACCATAAGTACTACTATCCTCGGCACTTTATAACTAGTACGCTCACGCACATCAATCCCTAGGGTGTCCGGTTGTTGCACATGGAGACTTTGAAAGATGATTTTGAAAAAGTAAATCCAGCAAAAGATGAGGATGGTCACCATTAAGACCTGGATGGTATTGTTTGTCACACTGGCAGTGGCATAATAAAGGCTTCCATCTTATTGGTATTGAATTACATATCTTAGTTTACAGCTGATGTAGGAATAAGTAAATAAAACTGATGCAGAATAAGTCTCCCTGCACTCTCTCTGTGATCTCTAGATAGATAGATAGTGTTAAAATATATGTATGGTTGCTGCATTTTATTAATTATTAACTAACAAGAAGACCCCTATAAATAGACTCTTACAAGGATATCTTTGTGTATTTCAAATTAATAGACTGTGAACTCAGCGGCTTCTCTTCTCTATTATGCGATATATTTGTGGCAACGTTATAGCAGACACATTTTCCTTTTTTATTTGGCAGTTTTATGACTTGCATTGACAAACGCCTAATGCACTATGCTGTAACATTGCCTTTTCATGGCAGAAAGATGCAGTGATCCACTCAAGTGAATATAACAAGGCCCAGAGTGCAGACAGTTCCTGGTATCATTCTGGAAATGGAAGATAATTTAATAGAACTCATGAAACAATGTGTCCAAAACACAAAGACTCTCAATTTGTAAACCTTGCAGCATGCTGCATTGTCACTGTTCTAACAGCAGCCCCCATTACCCTTCTCTTTCAGTATCCCCTGTAAGATGCTTAAGGGATCAATACAAACAGTTGTTTTCCTTATTGCGCTTTTATTTGTGTGGGTTCATTTGCTTTATATGGTTTCTTTTCCTATTATTATGTATACAGAATCCCAAATATATGTTTTGTTTAAATCCTATTTCCCGAATGGGGACATGTTATACAGCAGAATGTATAGCATACTATAATAAATGGTGACATGTCCTATAAAAATAGGAAGTAAAGTTATTAAATATAATACATTATAGCTTTATATAAGTAATTTAATATTAAAGCAAGTGTCTGGTATTATGTTTGTTATATTAATAAGTATATAATGTAGGGATGAGTGAATCAATTCTAAACTGTTCGGATTCTTTATGAATTCCACAACAATTCTGCTGTCAAACGAATCTAAAGTTTTAGAGTTTTGTTTCAGAGGAATAGCGCAAAACAGAGCCCCCCGCCAGTTTACAGTGAAAATTGGCAGCAAAAATAATAGGCAGGAAGAAGATGGGGGATCACATGACCCTGGGAGGGAGGGTCTTATTGAGTCAGAAGCAGACAGATTTTTGGAAAGTCCTTTAACCTTTGGGCAGGAGCAGGTTCATTCTTAGATCTGTGATCTGAGAGCTGATATTTGTTTGCTGTGTCTGCCAAAAGCAATTACAGACACAAGCTAGTAATCTAGGTGTAAGTCATTGGCCCACAAGCAACTTAAACAGGGAGGAATCATGACTTCAGATGGAAAAAAAAAGACGAATATTCTAAAAACCGAATGCAAAGGATCTCCTGGCACCCCGACCGGGTACCTCAGTTGATGGATGCTCCCAGTGCCTCCTGAGGACTCCAAGCACTCCACTCGACACCGATACCACCACAGGAACCAGGAACAGCACTTACAAGAGCTAGGAATAATAGCCAGGAGAGTATACACGTATAGCAATCCCCACACACATGAGACGAGGCTCTATGTTGAATGTAAAAGAGGAACTCTTTATTGAACACACAGCATTCACTTATATACACATGACATACTGAGGACATGACATAACAGCCAATCCTGTACAGTATAAACACAAAACTAACCCTATTCAACAAACACAATGGCATTGTCTGTGACGCAATTAACAAACACACTGGCATTGTCTTTGACACAATCAACAAAATACAATGGGCATTGTCTTTGACGCAATCAACAAAATACAATTGCCAAAACCCATTGGGCTCTGCCTATGATACAATTACCAAACACAATGGGCCAACTTAATCACTCACAGACAGAAAACACACATTTTTCCCAAAACACCTCAAAACCCCACATATCCCCATAATATATACATCCATGGATAGCTCTGATCTGGGTGAACAACATATCCAAAAATCACCCATATCCGAGCAGAGGTTTCCGAATTCCATGGAAGTCACATTTGGCCGGCCGCAAGCATGGCTTTCCTGCCCAAAACAGTTCCACAGATTTAAGCTGTGCGGCCGGTCTGTCTTCTCCTTCAAAGTTAGTATGGGCCATAATCCTGAGGCAAGAGGCTGGCAAACAGGCACCTCCAAAACCCAGTGGCGAGGTTATTTCCGCCACACATCTTCCCCTCCCAGGGAAGACTAACCAGATACCTGACCTCACGCCGGTCGGTACCTGAGTTAGTCTGGCAGTCCACTCACAACCAAATACTGGACCTGTTGAATTTGGTAGCCTGTCTCTGTCCAGTGAGTCCACCAAGGTTATGTTGGTAACTGGTACTCCCGGTCTCTGTGTTGCTCCCTGGCTTGGAGTGGAGGTTGCTTTGTGGGCAGGGATCAGCGGTACTCTGCCCTGGTGCCAGCGCTACCACGGAAGAAGCCTGGTTGTAGCCTGGTTGTTGGAGGGGGAGACCGACTGTCTCCTCTTTGGCTAAACAGCCCTGTTACTGGGGGACAGGACCGACTGCCCCAACCCCCTGTACTGTAAATGCAGAGACCACGGTCCCATCTGCCCTGTTGTGGGGCTTACTGTCTCCCCCTGGTGCGTTAAGCTGCCACTGGGGAGAGGGGGTAACAAGCTCTTTTCCCATAAGCTCTTACTTCCAGCCGCTGGGGAGGACGACCGACCGTCTCCGCTCCTAATACAGTGTCCTGCTGCTGGGGAAAGGAGACTGGGCTCTCTATTCCCTGCTGGACACTCTGCCGCTTGGGGACAGGACCAACTGTCTCTGCCCCCTTTAACTCAGCCTGCCGCTGGGGAATGGAGACTGGGCTCCCAATTCCCAATGAATCACATTGCCGCTGGGGAGAGCGATCGACCGTCTCCACTACCAATACAGTGTCCTGCTGCTGGGGAAAGGAGACTGGGCTCTCTATTCCCTGCTGGACACTCTGCCGCTGGGGGACAGGATCGACTGTCTCTGCCCCCTGTAACTCAGCCTGCCGCTGGGGAATGGAGTCTGGGCTCCCAATTCCCAATAACTCCCATTGCCACTGAGGAACAGAACCGACTGTCTCTGCCCCCTGTAACTCAGCCTGCCGCTGGGGAATGGAGACTGGGCTCCCAATTCCCAATAACTCCCATTGCCGCTGGGGGACAGGACTGACTGTCTCTGCCCCCTGTAACTCAGCCTGCCGCTGGGGAATGGAGACTGGACTCCTAATTCCCTGCAGGACTGGTGCAGAGACCTCGGTCCCATCTCCACCGGCCACCTGGGGTTCTTCCCAGTAATAATCCACAATATCCTCCCAGCTGAAGGGCTCTGGACCTGGGTCTGACTTCTTGCTGTCCTGCTGAGCCTTTCCAATGTAGTGGAAGAGATCTTGGTAGTCCTGCTCCAGTTTCCACTCCAGGGTTGCTAGGTGAGCCAGGTCTTTTCTACCTCATGGGGGTCATCCCAATCCTGCCTAGCCTCCCTCTCGTAGAAAATGTCCTGAAGTCTGGACTGTGCAGGGCTCCCGAAGTCAGGTTTTGCAAAGGACTCCCATAACAAGCCAGGACCATCAAACTCCTCTCCCTCTGGCTTGTCATGCTCAGCTGTCCAGGGTATATACTGTGCCATATACCACCAGAGCGCTTTATATGCATCCTCCAGCCATAGCTCCTGCCATAGCCGGTGCTCTAGTTCCTTCATCCATTTCTCCCGGGGCTGCTCTCCCAGGAAGGGCATCCGCAGGGCCACTTGCTTCTGCAATCGCTGCTCTTCACTGGGGAGACTCTCGCCTCGCTGGTATTGTACATTATCCAGGGCCTGGTACCAGATGCCTTTCCTTAATGCATCCCGGCCATCCAGGTCTTCCTTATCATACTCCACTGCTGGTTCCATTCTGGTGCTGTCAGGGTCGCTGTACTGGGACATGCGTTGCCCTCAAATAGCAAATTCCATGGAATGGTGTTTCCTGTAGCTGTCCTTCTGGCTGTGGGAACGATCCTGCCGCTTGCAACCAATGTAAAGGATCTCCTGGCACCCCGACCGGGTACCTCCATTGATGGATGCTCCCAGTGCCTCCCGAGGACTCCAAGCACTCCACTCGCCACACCGAATATATTCGTTTTTCGAATATTCGTAATATTCTAAAACAAGAATATATAGCAATATAGCGAATATTCAAAAAAACTAACGTAGAGCAATTTAGCTAATATAGTGCTATAATCTTCTTTGTCTAATAGTTGTAATTTTTTTCTCATCTGAAGTTCAGATTGGAAAAAAATTACAACTATAAAAAAAAAAGATTATAGCACTATGTTAGCTAAATTGCTCTATATTCGTTTTATTATTTTTTGAATATTCGCTATATTGCTATATATTCTTGTTTTAGAATATTGCGAATATTCGAAAAACGAATATATTAGGTTTTTAGAATATTCGTCTTTTTTTTCCATCTGAAGTCATGATTCCTCCCTGCTTAGGTTACTTAAGCAGGAGGAATCATGACTTCAGATGGAAAAAAAAGACGAATATTCTAAAAAAGCTAATATATAGCACTAAATTCTATAGTGCTATATATTCGTTTTTGACCCACACCTGTATTAATCACCTAATATTCGCATATTACGTGATCATTACCTTGACGATTTTTCGAGTAAAAAATGTAGAATATAACGAATATTCGAATTAGTGAATATTCCACGAATATTCTACAAAATATTGCGAATTCTAATATGACCCCTGCCGCTCATCACTAGTAGGACAGTATAAGGGCAGTATAAGGACATATTTAATTAGATAGAGGAAGAAGGGACTGTTCACTCAGCATTCTGTCTTTCATACTGTTTTCACACAGCTGCTGGCAATGTTCATGTAGCTCTGCAAATTCTGCAATGATCGTTTTTTGTCCGGCTGGTTTGGCATTTGTGCCAAACCAGACATGCCACATATGCGAATGTGCTGGTAGTCAGTGGCAAATGGAGCCATTCCTATTTTTTTATTAATCAGTGGTACATAGAAAATATAGTCCTGTGGGGTAGGGAGGGGTCAGCAGTATATGCAGTATTCAGTCCTTGGTGGTCAATGATACATAAAGCTCCCATTCCCTATTAATCCGTGGTGCATACAGCATCCAGTCCAAGGTAATCAATTATGCACACAGCATCCAGTTCCTGGTGGTCAGTGATACATGCAGCATCCAGTCCCTGGGGTTGTTTTTGTGCTGCTATTTCATCAGTTTTCTACGTACTAATGCAGCAAGCCCCTGAGGAGCCGATGCATAGGATTGGAGTGGTAGTGGCCCAGATAAAGTGTTGTCATGGTGTACTTCCGGGATCGGTGCAGTGAAAATGTAGTTTTGAAGAATGAGGCCAGAAGTGAACATATAAAAGTCTCTTTTACTAAGTGCAAAATAAATGAGTAGGTTCATTAAATAGCAGCAATTTTCTGGAACCAGTAAGGAATATGGAGGCAGGTTAGATGGTTGCAATGTAGCACTTATAAGTGAGGATGTCCACTTTCAGGTCCAGACATTATATTTAACTGGCCTAGAGGTAATCTTGGGGATGGGTGTCTTAGCTGATGTCTCTCACCTTCCAGCTGTGTCTTTGATGCAGGTGTTAGCTGGTCACTCTGCCGTCTGACTTCTCAAGGATTTACTCGAGGTAACATTTTATGTAGTTCTTCTCTCTGGATAATCTGGAAAAGCTGGGTAATAACTCAGTGTAGACCGCGAGTTATTACCCAGCTTTGCCAGTGTCAGATTTTATCACTGAGTTATTGCCCAGCTTTCCCAGTGTTAGATATCATCCTAGTGTAGATCGCGAATATTCTAATCGTGAATTTTTATCGCAAATTTTCCGTGCAATAGGCTACACTAATAAGCTTGTCATAAGACTCAGTCTAATATTCTTGTCAGAAGACTATGAAACCAATAGATGGAGCTATTGAGTTATGAACAGCGCCCTCTATTGGTTTCATAGTCTTCCGACAAGAATATTTGTCTTGTCATAAGACTGTGAAACCAATAGAGGGCTCTGTTCATAACTCAATAGCGCCATCTATTGGTTTTCATAGTCTTATGACAGCTGAAAACCAAGGCAGATTCTGATCATTTGCATGTCTTTCCCATATGCCCATGTTTATGCAAATAAGTTTTTACATGACAAAACTGTATAGAAAGGTTATTGAATATTATGTTAGGACAATTGGAAAACTTTTTGTTGCCCTAATGATATTGATCTAAGCGTGCAGGTCCACCCAAGTCATCCAACAGATACAAAATAACTTTGAGGTCTACTGGTTCTCAGCCAGATGAGAGCGGGTTTGGAAGATCTCATAGTGCACAAGGCTGCCATTGTAAGGTATGCTGACTAAGCCTGTCATCTGTCTCATGGATAGATTGATGGCTTGCCCATACCTGGCTTTTGGCATATAGCTTTTGTGTGGTTCTCTATTGTATGTTGTACATAATAGGAGTCTAATACGCATCCAGCTAACCCCTTAATACGCTTTCCAAACCATTTTGATGGGGTTTACATCAATTTCTAACCTATTTTTTAGGAACCAGACACCCTCTTCTCTTCCAAGCAGGGGGTGCCTGGTTGTCTCCCATTGACTTCCATTATACTTGGGTGCTTGGCCGAGCACCCGAATACTTGGGTGCTTGCTCAACACTAGTGATCGCCACTTCACATATATGACTTTCCACTTGTAAGACTTTGCTTATATGATTTTCCCACATGTAACTGCTATTGAACTTCATCTCAAGGTCTGGACTCAAGTTATTCTTTTAAATCCCTCAATTATTCCCCCTATTTATTGCTTTGGAGCCAAAGCCTGTGGTCCAGCTGTGTCCAGGTAGGAGCACCGTGACACTTAAAGAGACCTTTAGGCCGCACTACACCAGTCGGCATTCCTACTAAACCTGGGACGCGATATAGAGGGCCCTGGGCGAAGGCGGCCCGATGCAAGTGTTGTTATTATATATCAATCAATGCTGGAATACTACACCAAATATTCCAGCTTCAAGCTGCAAGAGCAATTCACCTGAATGGCAGAGGTGGCTGAACAATGCAAACTATAAATTGATCCCGGTATATATTGTACAATATGTTCTATTTTTTTGCGGAACGGAAATACGGACATACGGAAACGGAATGCACACGGAGTCACTTCCTTTTTTTTGCATACCCATTGAAATGAGTGGTTCCACATACGGTTCGCAAAAAAACGGAACAGACACGGAAATATAATACGTTTGTGTGCATGAGCCCTTATAGCCTTAAGCTTTTAGCTGGAGTATAGCCATCACAATCCATAAAGGCTCACAAGCCGTGTATTACTAAACTCTTGTTACAGTTGCAAGAAAAAGTATGTGCACCCTTTGGACTGATATGGATTTTCTGCACAAATTGGTCATAAAATGTGATCTGATCTTCATCTCAGTCACAACAATAGACAATCACAGTCTGCTTAAACTAATAACACACAAATAATTTAATGTTGCCATGTTTTTATTGAACACACCATGTAAACGTTCACAGTGCGGGTGGAAAAAGTATGTGAACCCCTAGACTAATGACATCTCCAAGAGCTAATTACAGTGAGGTGTCAGCCAACTGGAGTCCAATCAATGAGATGAGATTGGAGGTGTTGGTTACAGCTGCCCTGCCCTATAAAAAACACACACTAGTTCTGGGTTTGCTTTTCACAAGAAGCATTACCTAATGTTAATGATGACCCACACAAAAGAGCTCTCAGAAGACCTATGATTAAGAATTGTTGACTTGCATAAAGCTGGAAGGGTTATTATAAAAGTATCTCCAAAAGCCTTGCTGTTCATCAGTCCACGGTAAGACAAATTGTCTATAAATGGAGAAAGTTGAGCACTGCTGCTACTCTCCCTAGGAGTGGCTTTCCTGTAAAGATGACTGCAAGAGCACAGTGCAGACTGCTCAATGAGGTGAAGAAGAATCCTAGAGTGTCAGCTAAAGACTTTCAAAAGTCTCTGGCATATGCTAACATCCCTGTTAGCGAATATATGATACGTAAAACACTAAACAAGAATGTATTTCATGGGAGGATACCATAGAGAAAGCCACTGCTGTCAAAAAAAACCCATTGCTGCACGTTTACAGTTTGCACAAGAGCACCTGGATGTTCCACAGCAGTACTGGCAAAATATTCTGTGGACAGATGAAACAAAAGTTGAGTTGTTTGGAAGAAACACACAACACTATGTGTGGAGAAAAAGAGGCGCAGCACACCAACATCAAAACCTCATCCCAACTGTGAAGTATGGTGGTGGGGGCAACATGGTTTGGGGATGCTTTGCTGCTTTATGGCCTGTATGGATTGCTATCATCGAAGGAAAAATGAATTTCAAAGTTTATAAAGACATTTTGCAGGAGAACTTAAGGCCATCTGTCCACCAGCTGAAGCTCAACAGAAGATGGGTGTTGCAACAGGACAACGACCCAAAGCATAGAAGTAAATCAAGAACAGAATGGCTTAAACAGAAGAAAATACACCTTCTGGAGTGGCCCAGTCAGAGTCCTGACCTCAACCCGATTGAGATACTTTGGCATGACCTCAAGAAAGCGATTCACACCAGACATCCCAAGAATATTGCTGAACTGAAACAGTTCTGTAAAGAGGAATGGTCAAGAATTACTCCTGACCGTTGTGCACGTCTGATCTGCAACTACAGGAAACGTTTGGTTGAAGTTATTGCTGCCAAAAGAGTTTTAACTAGTTATTAAATCCAAGGGTTCACATACTTTTTCCACCTGCACTGTGAATGTTTACATGGTGTGTTCAATAAAAACATGGTAACATTTAATTCTTTGTGTGTTATTAGTTTAAGCAGACTGTGTTTGTCTATTATTGTGAATTAGACGAAGATCAGATCACATTTTATTACCAATTTGTGCAGAAATACATATCATTCCAAAGGGTTCACATACTTTTTATTGCAACTGTACACTCACCTAAAGAATTATTAGGAACACCTGTTCTATTTCTCATTAATGCGATTATCTAGTCAACCAATCACAGGGCAGTTGCTTCAATGCATGTAGGGTTGTGGTCCTGGTCAAGACAATATCCTGAACTCCAAACTGAATGTCAGAATGGGAAAGAAAGGTGATTTAAGCAATTTTGAACGTGGCATGGTTGTTGGTGCCAGACGGGCCGGTCTGAGTATTTCACAATCTGCTCAGTTACTGGGATTTTCACGCACAACCATTTCTAGGGTTTACAAAGATTGGTATGAAAAGGGAAAAACATCCAGTATGCGGCAGTCCTGTGGGCGAAAATGCCCTTTTGATGCTAGAGGTCAGAGAAGAATGGGCCGACTGATTCAAGCTGATAGAAGAGCAACGTTGACTGAAATAACCACTCGTTACAACCGAGGTATGCAGCAAAGCATTTGTGAAGCCACAACACACACAACATTGAGGCGGATGGGCTACAACAGCAGAAGACCCCACCGGGTACCACTCATCTCCACTACAAATAGGAAAAAGAGGCTACAATTTGCACGAGCTCACCAAAATTGGACTGTTGAAGACTGGAAAAATGTTGCCTGGTCTGATGAGTCTCAATTTCTGTTAAGACATTCAAATGGTAGAGTCCGAATTTAGCGTAAACAGAATGAGAACATGTATCCATCATGCCTTGTTACCACTGTGCAGGCTGGTGGTGGTGGTGTAATGGTGTGAGGGATGTTTTCTGGGCACACTTTAGGCCCCTTAGTGCCAATTGGCCATCGTTTAGATGCCACGGGCTACCTGAGCAGTTCTGAAGGCAAAAGGGGGTCCAACACCGTATTAGTATGGTGTTCCTAATAATTCTTTAGGTGAGTGTATATGTTTATTACCATAATTTATGGCAGTGATATGAGATACAGCTTAGCTATTGCAGGTATTTAAAATTAAAATAAAAAGTAAAAATTAGTAGTAAAGTAGTAAAAAAAAACAATTAATTTGATCATTATGAAAGTCTTAAAATATATAAATATATATCATATATCCCATTTGTGACAAACTCCCCTCGTTTGAGGTTGCCACGAGTGCTTGGAGAGGACTACTTGCCAGCCTCTTACCATGTGATTACGGTCCCATGTTGAATGCACCGGTTTTGTGCAATGGCTGCATAGTTATGTGGGTTCATGTATTTTGCTGTCTTTTGCTACCATGTGGCTAATGGAGTCTTGCCTCTGTCCTTGGGAGATAAGTGGATCACTTCTCAATTGTCTCCAGGACAAAAGACGGTGTAGAACCGGTTTTGGACAGAAAAGCCATGAGTACAGCCAGAGCCAAGAGACTTTTACTAACTTTTAACCCCTGGTCTAATTCGTGCCATTTTGGGATGTTAAATGTCTATGTGTATTGTAAAGGGTGGGACATTGTATAAGTTGAGTAGTGAGGTCTGTTCCATTGTCTCTCTGTGTGTATTGGCGATTGCCCTCTGTCCTGAGAGATAACTGAATTACAACTCGGTTGTCTCCAGGACAGAGGACATTGTGTATTTTCCTGCCTGTGATTATTATGTTAACCATGGTGTACCATGATTATATCACAGGCAGAGGGGAGGATTCTATGTGGGTTGTAACCTTTGTGCTATTGGTTAATGTATATTTGTTGTGGGTGTCTCCCTTGCATGGGAGCAGGGGATAAAAGAAAGTGTAGTTCTGAATACCTGTGATGCTTCCAGTAAAGTCTTGTTCCAGTATTAAGCTTGGGCTCATATGTGGAATTATTCAGCGATACTAGCAATAATTGCGAATTGTTGCTCTGTGGATTATTTGGCTGTGCTATTTCATGGGAAGAAGGGAAGACTAGACGGAGACACGGATGATACCGTCACACACCATTAATCATTGCAACCTGTAAAAATACATTTCAAATGTAAATTCGAGGTCTGACAACAGCAAAGCCACATTAAAAGGTGGAATTTCGTCTTTATATTCGTTACACTTATACAATTATAGTAATTTTAATGTATGAAAAAAATACAAATTATTTTTTTTTTTTATAAAATACATCCCGCGACTCAAAAAAATAAGCCATAATGTATGCCAGTCTTCTGGCACATGTTGTTAAAAAGCATCTGTTAGCAGGATGAACCCTATTAAACCAGGCATACTGGCTGCTAGGGTTGACCATGCTGAGTAAAACAATACCTTTCTTTTATCTGTATGTTTAATCAGTGCAGAGATATTCATATGCAAATGAAAAGGTGTGAACACCAAGGGGCTGGCCAGACTCCTTGGAGCACCGCTTTTGTAATGTTCCTGTGTTCTGCACACTCCCCCCTTCCACTAAATTGGCATGGCTAGACCTCTCATCTATCCCTGTATTCTTGTGCCTACACCAAGTCAGCTCAGTGACTTGCTGCTTGTGAAGTCAATGCTGCTCGCTCCTGAACACATCACATCCATTGCATCAAGTCTCTGAGCTGCCTCAGCACAGGCACTAGAATCCTGGGCTAGTTGAGAATGTTAGCCCTGTCAATCAAGGGGAGTGTGCAGAGCACAGGGGGATTACTAAAACAGTGCTCCGGCCAACTCCTTGGTGCTCAAATGTGCTAATTTGCATATGAATAAAAACCTATATATTTCTGCAGCGATTGAACATACAGAAGAAGGAAAAGTATTGTTTTAATGGTTTCTGATTTAATATGGTTGATTATGCTTATAGTCCCTCCTATGGCCCACCTCCTCCCATCTACATCCCACTCACTTTTTGAAAAAGTAGTGAGATTGTTTAAAAAATTTAGAGTGACACATTTTGTTGCCAAAATTTTCAACATTTTTATGTCAGAAAAGTGGTGTAGAAGCTTGATAAATCTCCGCCATAATTTTTTTTTCTTCATGCCTTCCACACGTGATCGTATCCTTAAGAACCATTAAGTGATTAAAGGGGTTGTGCAGTGGGAATGGGATTGATGACCTTTCCTCTGGATAAGTCATCAGTATCAGATCGGCAGGGGTACGTCTGAGAAGTAGGGATCACTGGTGTCAGCGCTGTTTCCTCTTCAATCGTGTTCTCGCTTGCAGCGATGGAACACTGTAATTGCAAGTGGTCATCTCATTCAAGCAAACGGAATGAGCAGTTGCAATTACACTGCACCAAGCACCACTCTTCTTCAATCGGTGGGGGTGCCCTCTAATATTGATGTCCTGATATCTACCCAATGCTCAACCCCTTTAGTCATGGGTGGAAGATTTCCATATTTAGTATGTAATAAAGGGCTTCAGCTCCCGTATCTGGTCAGTTATACATCTAGTAATACAGGCTAGGAAATAACCTCTGATATTCACTTAGTTAATAATTAGAGATGAGCGAATTTATCAAAAATTCAATTCGGACGGTTCGCTGAATTTTTTTTTTAAACTTTCTTTGATCCAAATTTATTTGTGGCGAATTATGTAAAAAAAAATGCTATTTCCTGGCTGCAGAGAGCCTTTATAGTGGTGTAGAATAGTGTTGATCGAGCATGCTCGGCCAAACACCTGTTCGGCTCGAGCATCTCGATGCTCGGCACATGGCGGTTCTCGCCATGCTCGAGTCTCTTCCCCGCATGTTTCTTGGCTGCTGCGCAGCCAATAAATGTGCAGGTAAGTACTGCCATCACTGTAATGCTAATAGCCATGTTGGCTACTGGCATTACAGTGATTGGCTGGGTCGGCTCATTCATAGTCAGGGAGAGCTGAGCATAGGAAAGGACAGAGAGTGTAGGGAGTGTAATTGAATATTTGTTTTGTACAAAAACATTTCAGAGACCCAAAAGTCCTTGTAAGGACTATTGTGTGTGACAGCAGCAATATGTTTGCAGCGCAACCTGCGCTTAATTGCTCAGTGTGAGGGAGAGCTGTGCATAGCAAGGGACAGACAGTGTAGGGAGTGTAATAGGAATATTTTTATACAAAAAACTTTTCAGAGACCCAAAAGTCCTTTTAAGCACTATTGTGTGTGACAGCAGCAATATATATTTTTTGCGCATCCTGCGCTAAATACCGTGTAATAGGCCACTGTGGACAGTTAAATTAAATCTCCTGTTTAAAGTGTGTGCATCCCTAAAATATCAGTGACATCCAGTGTACTTTTTCTGTAGACGGTGTCCGCTGCGGACAGTTAAATTATCCACGCCACATCTCCTGTTTAAAGGATGCACATTCCTAAAATATCAGTGACATCCAGTGTACTTTTTCAGTAGACTCTGCGAACAGTGACATTACCTGTGGTACCTGTCCTGTATAACGTTTCCTCGTCAAAAATACCTTTGTAAAAAAAATTCTGCATACACTTCCAAATCCTACGCTACTGTATGTGTGACATCCTTTTCAAGCATATATCACATTTTAAATGAAGAAGGTGAGCAGTAAGGGACAGGGAAGTGGCCGTGATGCTAATGGTGCACGCAGAGGCTGTGGCCCTGAGTGCAGAGAAACTGTGCCTGCTGCCAGAGCACAAGAAAAACAATCATCCATGATACCTAGCTTCATGTCCCAGTTTGCAGGGCGGCGCAGGACAACACTCGTGAAGTCATCCCAGTGCGAGCAGGTGGTCGGTTGGATTGCAGCAGATAATGCTTCCAGTCGCTTAAGCAGCACCCTGTCTTCCACCAAGTCCAGTCTCAGTAGCCAGGAATCTGGTCAACACAATCCTCACCCTGATCCTCCTTCCTCCCACCATGTACAGTCTGGCCAAACAAGTTATCCCACACTCAGATATTCCGAGGACCTCTTTTCATCACCATTACTTGATTTGGCCCTCTCGCCAAGTACGCTTGAAGAGGGACATGAGATCTTGTGCCCTGATTCCCAACCTCTTGAGCGTCCACAGTCACAAGAACATGATGGTGGGGAACGGCAATTAGTTTTAATGAGGTGGATGATGATGAGACACAGTTGCCAATGAGTCAACCGCAATTACTGTCTCAAGAGGTTGATGAAGAGAATGAGACACAGTTGTCAATCACTAAGGTTGTGGTTAGGTCAACAAATCAGGAGGATGATTAGAGTGAGGAAGTGGAAGAGGAGGTGGTGGACGATGAGGTCACTGACCCAACCTGAGCGAGGACAGCAGCACAAAGGGGGTTGGGTCTGCAGCACCGCAACAGGCTGGAAGAGGCAGTAGGGTGCCAAAAGAGAGAAGGCGGGCCACACCAAACAGGCCTGCAACTATTCCATGGAGAACCCCCTTGCGGAAATCTCCCTTGCCAAGGGGTAGATGTTCTGCAGTATGGCACTTTTTTGAAGAAAGTGCGGACGACAAAAGATTAGTAGTTTGCAACCTGTGCCAACCTCACTACCACAAGCATGATCCGCCACATGGCATCCAAGCACCGTAATAAGTGGGATGAACGCCTGGGTCCACAATCTGTGTCTGCAGGTCACACCACTGCCTCCTCTTCCCCTATGTTACATGCTTGCCAATCCCCTGTCAAAGGCGCAGGCCCGGATGCCTCCCGCCCCGCACCTGGACCTTTTGCAAGCACCATCAGCGACCACATCCACTTCCATATTCCAGCGCAGCATCCAAATGTCCTTACCCTAGGCCTTTAAACTAAAGCGCAAATACCCAGCCACTCACCCACAGGCCATAGCACTAAATGCACAGCTTTCCAAATTACTGTCCCTGGAAATGTTGCCATTTAGGATTGTGGACACTGAGGCCTTCCGCAGCCTGATGTCGTCGGCCGCCCCGCATTACGCAGTCCCCAGCCGCCGCCATTTTTGTAGGTGTGCCGTGCCCGCCTTACACCAACATTTGTCCCGTAACATCACACTTTCCCTGACTAAGACAGTTACTGGGAAGGTCTACTTAACCTCGGACACATGGACAAGTGCATTCGGCCAGGGACGCTACATTTCCCTGACAGCACACTGGGTGAATGTTGTGGAGGCCGGGAGCGAGTCATACCCTGGGATTGCATGCCCTACGTAGATCAGGGTCTCTGCCAGCAGCTATGTTACTGGCTCCAACCCCCACTTCTCCTCCGCCTCCTCCTCCACTTTTACATCTGAATTATCCACGTGCAGCACCAGTCAGTCATCAGTTGGTAGCTGGAAGCAGTGTAGCACTGCAGTGGGGAAGTGGCAACAAGCCGAGCTGAAGCTGATATGCTTAGGGGACAAACAGCACATCGCCGCAGAGCTGTGGCAGGGGATAAGAGACCAGACTGAGCTGTGGCTCTCGCTACTCAACCTACAACCAGGCATGGTTGTGTCTGATAATGGCCATAACTTGGTGTCGGCTTTGGAGCTCGGCAAGATCAGACACATCCCATGCCTAGCCGACATGTTCAACCTTTGTGGTTCAGCGGTTTCTCAAAACCTACCCCAATTTGCCTGAGCTACTAGTGAAGGTGCGCAGTGTGTGTGCACATTTCTGCAAGTCATCGACAGCTTCAGCCGGTCTGTCAACGCTGCAGCAGCACTTGAAATTGCCAGCTCACTGGCTGTTGTGCAATGTGAGCATGCGCTGGAACTCCACGTTCCACATGTTGGCCAGGCTTTGTGAGCAGCAGAGGGCAGTAGTGGAATACCAGGTGCAACATGGTCGTCACGTTTCCAGTCAGCTTCCGCTATTCACAAGCGAGGAGTGGGCATGGATGTCGGACCTCTGAGGTTTTAGGAAACTTTAGGAATCAACATAGGTGGTGAGTGGCGATATCGATAACGCTATTATCAGTGTAACCATCCCACTTCTGTGTCTACTTAAACACTCGCTGCTCACAATTAAAGATGACGCTTTGCATGTGGAAATGGGGGAAGACATTACACAGGGGTAAAGCCAGACCATCCTCAGTTCGTCTTCTCAACGCAAATTGGACGATGAAGAGGAGGAGGAGGAGCAGGTTGCCTCAGCTACAGAGCGTAGTACCCATGGAAGTTTAATTCCATCTGTTCAGCGTGGGTGGGCAGAAGAGGAAGAAGAGGATGGGGAGATTAAGAGTGATCCTCCTGATGATGACAGTGAAGTCTTGCCTGTTGATATTCTGGCACACATGGCTGACTTCATGTTAGCCCGCGCTTTATCGCACTTTATACGAATTTTAGACAACACGGATTACTGGTTGTTCACCCTTCTCGACCCCCGCTACAAAGAGAACTTCTCATCTCTCATTCCTCTGGTGGAGAGGACGAGCAAAACGGTGCCATACCAGAAGATCCTTGTTGAAAAATTGCTCCAAAAATTTCCATCTGACAACGTTGCGTACAGAGTTCGTAGTTCCTTGCCCAACCGAGGAGGTGAGACAAGGGGAAAACACAGCAGTTCCAACAGAGGCAGGGCAACACTCACTAAATATAACCAACCAAAAGGAGTGAGACAAATCTAATGCAAATAAAACTAGTAATACTAGAATAGTCCAAAAATCACATAATTTATTAGAAAATCACAAGAGGACACATGATCAGCACTGGTCACACAAAAACAATTGACACAGGTTACAATACATATTAAAAACCAAGGGGACCCATGGTGAACTGCCGGTACATATATATAAATAAAGTGCATGTGCATAGACATTTCCGATTGGTCATCGATTAAAGGATATGTAATATCCACAAACTATGGCTCATAAACTACCATAAGTTACCTACATGCATTGTTTATCAGCATTTGCCACAAGGTGAACATGATAATACACGCCACATTTGTCATAGCTGAAGCAGTAGGATAAATAGAGTTATAACTAGTGATGAGCGGCAGGTGCCATATTCGATTTCTACGAAATTCGCGAATATTCGATAGAATATTCGTTTTATATTCGTCGAAATCGAATATTCGTCATTATTCTTGTTATCGCGATTAATATGCGATTTAAATAATCGAATTTCGATTTTAACTTAAAGGCTACTCTCATATTGAAATAGCAATGCGATTATTTCAAGTTATAATAATCGAATTTCGATTTTAACTTAGCACTGCTATATTCCATATTCGTTAATTCTAGCCTAATATGGAATATAGCAGTGCTAAGTTAAAATCGAAAATCGATTATTATAACTTGAATTAATCGAATTGCGATTTCAACTTGGACCTGGTTTACTATGGTTGTCTTGGTAGAATTAGCGAATATGACGAATATATTCGTTATATTCCACAAAACGAATATGGCGAATGTATTCGTTATATTCCACAAAACGAAGATAACGAAATATTCTCCATCTTTGTTTTAGCTACCTATTCATCAACTTCGCTAATTCTAGCAATCATATAGGAAAGTTTACTATAGAGACAGCTAAGTTTAATTCGCTATGCAATTATATGACTGCTTTTTAAAAAAAAAACTAATGGAATAATTATAATACCTGATAATTATTATAATTATTCTATTTATAAAAAAAAAGCAAAGTAATATAATCGCATAGCGAATTAAACTTAGCTGTCTCTATAGTAAACTTTCCTATATGACTGCTAGAATTAGCGAAGTTGATGAATAGGTAGCTAAAACGAAGATGGAGAATACTTCGTTATCTTCGTTTTGTGGAATATGACGAATACATTCGTTATCTTCGTTTTGTGGAATATAACGAATATATTCGTCATATTCGCTAATTCTACCAAGCCATTGATGCCAACCATAGTAAACCAGGTCCAAGTTGAAATCGCCATGCGATTAATATAACTCGAAGTAATCGCATGGCGATTTCAACTAGGTAATTACATTCCTCCGCTCTCACACTCCTTCATCCAGCATAGGGCTGCTTCCCCAGGCTGTCAATCCAAGTCACCTCCCCCTCCTAACCCTACTATCCACAGCAAAGACAAAGACTTATATACTACCGGCACATACTGCAGCGCAGTGTCCGGCTTCACGTCTCGCTCTGCCGATTCGGCTGTGTGCAGAGCAGTAGTTATGATTGCGATATTATGTCCCAGTTGTATATTCAGATTGTTACACCAGGGTGGAGGGGGGGGGAAGGGGAGCTTGGACATAATATCGCTATCATAACTACTGCTCTGCACGCAGCCAAATCGGCAGAGTGAGACAAAAATTTGCATAGAAAGATAGCCTAATCCCTAATTAAATAAATAAAAATACATACAGTACAAATATATATTACTGCATATGGTGTTACTTTACTTTATGAATAAAAATGAATAATTTATATACATGTATATGTGCGTGTATATAAATATATATTATAATTATTATTATTTATATTATAATATAACTTGTAATATATTTTTATATTTGTAAAAAATGCATTGCTAGTTATCAATAATATCAGTATTTACATTTCTATGCAGTCATGCATTGCGATTGGTATTGGAACTATGTATATACACAATATACTGCTGCACTGGATATAAATATAACATAAAAAACTTCTGGGGACTTAAGCTTATATTAGCAAATGTATATCAAATGAACTTTACTGAGGCTCTGAATAAGGTAGCACCCCATCCCCCCTCCCCCTACAGGCAGTCTGTGAATGAGATCGCACGCTATCTTTCTACACACTGATGCCCTGCCCTCCCATTCACTGAAAGCCGGTAGACAAAAGGAACTCCCTGTTTGGGAGTTCCCCCCCCCCCAAAAAAAAAAAAAAAAACTGCTCGTTGCTGGCATCATGGCATAGGCTGGCTGACTATCCAACCAAGTAGTTACCAGCCCTCACACCCCAAAGGCCGGTGTAATGTTATACTTCCCTAGTTCGTGAGATTTCCCTACCCTCGTCACTTCCGGTCGCACTGGACATGACGTGAGGAGGTGTGCAGCATCGCGCAGGCGCACAACGACAGGTTAGGGAAATTTCACAGCAGAATGCGCATGCGCCAGGAGCCTCGCCGGCGGTTAGGGTAGGGAAAAACTATGGGCCAATGCGCAGTGATCGGATGGATGTTTTCAGCTGAACACCGGCCGACACTGCGCATGCACCGGGAGCCTCACCAGCGGTTAGGGAAGGGAAAAATTTACGTACGGGCCAGTGCTTTTTCCCTACCCTAACCGCTGGTGAGGCCCCCAGCGCATGTCGGCCGGTGTCCAGCTGAGAAAATTAGTTTCCAATGTAGTATTAATAACTAAACAATTAAATAATAAACATATTGCATTGTCTACTTACCACCAGGACAATAAGATGATCTGGACTCTGGCTGCAGTCTGGCTCTGGGGACTCCATTGTCACTCCCCCCCCCCCCTTCCCTCGTCACTCTCATTATTTCCCCCCCCCGCCATCACTCTCATTATTTCCCCCCCCCGCCATCACTCTCATTATTTCCCCCCCCGCCATCACTCTCATTATTTCCCCCCCCCGCCATCACTCTCATTATTTCCCCCCCCATCACTCTCATTATTCTCCCCCCCATCACTCTCATTATTCTCCCCCCCCATCACTCATTATTCTCCCCCCCCATCACTCTCATTATCCCCCCCCATCACTCTCATTATTCCCCCCCATCACTCTCATTATTCTCCCCCCCATCACTCTCATTATTCCCCCCCCCATCACTCTCATTATTCTCCCCCCCATCACTCTCATTATTCTCCCCCATCACTCTCATTATTCCCCCCCCCCCGCCATCACTCTCATTATTTCCCCCCATCACTCTCATTATTCTCCCCCCATCACTCTCATTATTCTCTCCCCCCCATCACTCTCATTATTCTCTCCCCCCCATCACTCTCATTATTCTCTCCCCCCCATCACTCTCATTATTCTCTCCCCCCCATCACTCTCATTATTCTCTCCCCCCCATCACTCTCATTATTATCTCCCCCCATCACTCTCATTATTCTCTCCCCCCATCACTCTCATTATTCTCTCCCCCCCCATCACTCTCATTATTCCCCCCCCCATCACTCTCATTATTCTCCCCCCCATCACTCTCATTATTCTCCCCCCCCCATCACTCTCATTATTCTCCCCCCCATCACTCTCATTATTCTCCCCCCCCCATCACTCTCATTATTCTCCCCCCCCATCACTCTCATTATTCTCCCCCCCCCCCATCACTCTCATTATTCTCCCCCCCATCACTCTCATTATTCTCCCCCCCCCCATCACTCTCATTATTCTCCCCCCCCATCACTCTCATTATCCTCCCCCCCCCCATCACTCTCATTATTCTCCCCCCCATCACTCATTATTCTCCCCCCCCATCACTCTCATTATCCCCCCCCCCATCACTCTCATTATTCCCCCCCATCACTCTCATTATTCCCCCCCATCACTCTCATTATTTCCCCCCCCATCACTCTCATTATTTCTCCCCCCCCATCACTCTCATTGTTCTCCCCCCCCCCCATCACTCTCATTATTCCCCCCCATCACTCTCATTATTCTCCCCCCCCATCACTCTCATTATTCTCCCCCCCATCACTCTCATTATTCTGCCCCCCCATCACTCTCATTATTCCCCCCCATCACTCTCATTATTCTCCCCCCCATCACTCTCATTATTCTCCACCC
The DNA here is from genome assembly GCF_014858855.1 of Bufo gargarizans. NCBI lineage: Eukaryota > Metazoa > Chordata > Amphibia > Anura > Bufonidae > Bufo > Bufo gargarizans. The sequence goes on from NC_058080.1 coordinate 71,922,647, forward strand.
CCATCACTCTCATTATTCTCCCCCCCCCTAACACTCTCATTATTCCCCCCCATCACTCTCATTATTTCCCCCCCCCCCATCACTCTCATTATTTCTCCCCCCCCCCCATCACTCTCATTATTTCTCCCCCCCCATCACTCTCATTATTTCTCCCCCTTTTCACTCTCTTTTCCACCTCTAGTGTAGCGTGGCCGAGCTCTGTTCGATCCGCGGTACAGGAGCATTTGTTTCCTGTACCCGGCCGGACTGACAGGAAGTGCACACTAAGTGAGCACTTCCTGTCAGTCCGGCCGGGTGCAGGAAACAAAAGCTCCTGTACCGCGGATCGAACAGAGCTCGGCCACGCTACATTAACAGCACACAGCAGGCGCAGGCAGGCGCTCAGCCTCAGCAACTCAGGCGGCGCAGAATGAGGGGCGCCGCCAGCCGCCCGAACTTATATAAGCAAGTTTTTTTTTTTAAACCGCAACGTGCGCCCCCTGCTGAATACAGGGGAGGGGGAGATGGAGGGGGCGGGGACCCGCCCCGTGGGAAAACATAAGTGCCGCCTGCCCATATTACATTGCGGGCTGTCGGCCGCCCGGCGCCCCTGTTGCTATGGCGCCCTGTGCGGCCGCACAGCCCGCACACCCCAAAGGCCGGCCCTGATTGTAGCCATACTGAGAGTGGGGGTAGGAAAGTTATTAGAGAATGTCACAATTTCAAGTAATGAGATAGTTTGCTTCAAGTATGTCAGATACACAATCTATATTATTGCATTCATCTGTTTTTTTTATCCTTTAAGTGTATATTGTTTTGTATCTTGATGGAGTTTTCCATATTTATTTTTATTTATTTGTTTTTCTCTGAAGTAGTGGATACAGAGTGTATTTATTAGCTATGTTCCTATAGTGGCTGAATGTTAATACAGTATTTATATTATATATAAATTTACATATAGTATAATTAGTGTAATATTGTATAATTATTTATTCCATGATCCATATGAGGTATGGTGATTTAGATATAATGTATTGTACAGTATAATGGACATATATAGATAACCTCTGTATTAAAAAATAATTATACAATATTACACTAATTATACTATATGTAAATTTATATATAATATAAATATATAAAATATATTTATATATAATAAATCAATATAGCAGCAACGCTGTATATATTGGTCTATTTTTGCCTGTAAACATTTGGTGTATTTTAAAACTCACCCAGCGCTGGAGCTGTATTAATTAATTTATTTTTGTTTTTCATGTAACAATATTATTTGTTTTAATGGTGTCAGTGTTAACATCATAATTCATATTAGGTTTCCATTGCGCAATTGTGGAGAAAGAGATCCAACATTAAGAATAGCAAGAATAGGTGTGGGAATTGTCCTGGCAGAAGGGGGGGGGGGGGGGGGGGGGGGCTGCCGTCAAGGAGGAAATGTTCAAAAGGTTTTGCTAAATACAAATGTATCCATACTGTACATGTTTTTCGATACTGTAATAACATACAGCCACTATAGGAACATAATGAATACACTCTGTATCCACTACATTATATATCTGTATACTGTTCACTGCTCCATTACATATCTGTATACAACACTCCGTTATATATCTGTACACAGCGCTCTATTATATATCTGTATGCAGTAGACCGCACAAAATCCGGTACAATGTATCACCAGGTGTTATCCAAATCTAATCCACTTGTATCACAGATCTAAAGACATAATGGAGCGGTGTATACAGATATATTATAGAGCTGCATATGCAAATATATAGTCTAATATTCTAGATGTACTGAATCATAATTGTGATTCAGTACATAAATATATGAATTTATAGTTAGTCCATTGTACAGTAGATTATTATTTTTTATTTATTCTTAACCCCATGAGCCCTATTTTTAACCCTTCCAGCCCCTCCTCGCCCGTGTGAAAGGGGCCTTAGATCCTATTGTAGCCATACTGAGAGTGGGGGGTAGGAAAGTTATTAGAGAATGTCACAATTTCAAGTAATAAGATAGTTTGCTTCCAGTCAGGCGCAGGCAGTGTAGTCAGCGATACTGAGGTATAATACTGATCCTTTTGTATGTACTTGCAACCTTAATGAAGGGCGGCATTAGCATATGAATCGCGATTTGCATGTAAATACCTTCAGTGTTTAGGGGATAAGAAAGTTATTAGAGAATGTCCCAATTTCAAGTAATAAGATAGTTTGCTTCAAGTATGTAAGATACACAATCAATATTATTGCATTCATCTGGGGTTTTTTATCCTTCAAGTGTATATTGGTTTGTATCTTGATGGAGTTTTCCATATTTATTTTTATTTATTTGTTTTTCTCTGAAGTAGTGGATACAGTGTATTTATTAGCTATGTTCCTATAGTGGCTGAATGTTAATACAGTATTTATGTAAATTTACATATAGTATAATTAGTGTAATATTGTATAATTATTTATTCCATGATCCATATGAGGTATGGTGATTTAGATATAATGTATTGTACAGTATAATGGACATATATAGATAACCTCTGTATTAAAAAAATAATTATACAATATTACACTAATTATACTATATGTAAATGTATATATAATATAAATATATAAAATATATTTACATATAATAAATCAATATAGCAGCTAAAATAATGACCAGCAATAAAATATAGCAATGAATAAAAAATAGCAATAAATTTAAAATAGTGATAGATCCAGGAGTAGGGATGAGCGAACTCGAACTGTATAGTTCGGGTTCGTACCGAATTTTGGGGTGTCCGTGACACGGACCCGAACCCGGACATTTTCGTAAAAGTCCGGGTTCGGGTTCGGTGTTCGTCGCTTTCTTCGCGCTTTTGTGACGCTTTCTTGGCGCTTTTTGAAAGGCTGCAAAGCAGCCAATCAACAAGCGTCATACTACTTGCCCCAAGAGGCCATCACAGCCATGCCTACTATTGGCATGGCTGTGATTGGCCAGAGCACCATGTGACCCAGCCTCTATTTAAGCTGGAGTCACATAGCGCCGCCCGTCACTCTGCTCTGATTAGCGTAGGGAGAGGTTGCGGCTGCGACAGTAGGGCGAGATTAGGCAGATTAACTCCTCCAAAGGACTTGATTAACTGATCGATCTGCAGCTGTGGATCATTGAGCTGCTGATCCTCAATTGCTCACTGTTTTTAGGCTGCACAGACCGTTTGTCAGTCTCATTTTTCTGGGGTGATCGGCGGCCATTTTGTGTCTTGTGGTGCGCCAGCACAAGCTGCGACCAAGTGCATTTAACCCTCAATGGTGTGGTTGTTTTTTGGCTAAAGCCTACATCAGGGTGAAGCTGTCACACCAAGTGCATTTAACCAGCAATAGTCTGTTCATTTTTTGGCCATATACAAAATCAGGGGCAAGCTGCGCCTGTCACCAAGTGCATTTAACCCTCAATGGTGTGGTTGTTTTTTGGCTAAAGCCTACATCAGGGTGAAGCTGTCACACCAAGTGCATTTAACCAGCAATAGTCTGTTCATTTTTTGGCCATATACAAAATCAGGGGCAAGCTGCGCCTGTCACCAAGTGCATTTAACCCTCAATGGTGTGGTTGTTTTTTGGCTAAAGCCTACATCAGGGTGAAGCTGTCACACCAAGTGCATTTAACCAGCAATAGTCTGTTCATTTTTTGGCCATATACAAAATCAGGGGCAAGCTGCGCCTGTCACCAAGTGCATTTAACCCTCAATGGTGTGGTTGTTTTTTGGCTAAAGCCTACATCAGGGTGAAGCTGTCACACCAAGTGCATTTAACCAGCAATAGTCTGTTCATTTTTTGGCCATATCCCAGTCTAATTCTGTCACTAAATCCATACCGGTCACCCAGCGCCTAAATACTAGGCCTCAAATTTATATCCAGCTAAATCTGTCCCTAGTGCTGTAGCTGGGCGAGTTATTTAGTGTCCGTTCAAGCACATTTCTTGTTCTGGGTTGAAATACAATTCCCAATTTAGCAATTTCATAATTTAGTGGTTCCTGCTATATCAGAGCTATTTGAAATCTATCCCAAAAAGGGTATATAATATTGAAGGTGCACATTGGGTCATTCAGAATAACTTCACACACACCCGCTACTGTGTATTTCCAAGTCTAATTCTGTCACTAAACCCATACCTGTCACCCAGCGCCTAAATACTAGGCCTCAAATTTAAATCCCTCTAAATCTCTCGTTACCCACCGCTGTACTGTTGTTGCTGGGCAAGATATTTAGTGTCCGTCAAAGCACATTTTTTGTTCTGGGTTGAAGTACAATTCCCAATTTAGCAATTTCATAATTTAGTGGTTTCTGCTATATCAGAGCTATTTGAAATCTATCCCTAAAAGGGTATATAATATTGAAGGTGCACATAGGGTCATTCAGAATAACTTCACACACACGCTTCTGTGCATTTCCAAGTCTAATTCTGTCACTAAATCCATACCGGTGACCCAGCGCCTAAATACTAGGCCTCAAATTTAAATCCCTCTAAATCTCTCGTTACCCACCACTGTACTGTTGTTGCTGGGCAAGATATTTAGTGTCCGTCAAAGCACATTTTTTGTTCTGGGTTGAAGTACAATTCCCAATTTAGCAATTTCATAATTTAGTGGTTTCTGCTATATCAGAGCTATTTGAAATCTATCCCTAAAAGGGTATATAATATTGAAGGTGCACATAGGGTCATTCAGAATAACTTCACACACACGCTTCTGTGCATTTCCAAGTCTAATTCTGTCACTAAATCCATACCGGTGACCCAGCGCCTAAATACTAGGCCTCAAATTTAAATCCCTCTAAATCTCTCGTTACCCACCGCTGTACTGTTGTTGCTGGGCAAGATATTTAGTGTCCGTCAAAGCACATTTTTTGTTCTGGGTTGAAGTACAATTCCCAATTTAGCAATTTCATAATTTAGTGGTTTCTGCTATATCAGAGCTATTTGAAATCTATCCCTAAAAGGGTATATAATATTGAAGGTGCACATAGGGTCATTCAGAATAACTTCACACACACGCTTCTGTGCATTTCCAAGTCTAATTCTGTCACTAAATCCATACCGGTGACCCAGCGCCTAAATACTAGGCCTCAAATTTAAATCCCTCTAAATCTCTCGTTACCCACCGCTGTACTGTTGTTGCTGGGCAAGATATTTAGTGTCCGTCAAAGCACATTTTTTGTTCTGGGTTGAAGTACAATTCCCAATTTAGCAATTTCATAATTTAGTGGTTCCTGCTATATCAGAGCTATTTGAAATCTATCCCAAAAAGGGTATATAATATTGAAGGTGCACATTGGGTCATTCAGAATAACTTCACACACACCCGCTACTGTGTATTTCCAAGTCTAATTCTGTCACTAAACCCATACCTGTCACCCAGCGCCTAAATACTAGGCCTCAAATTTAAATCCCTCTAAATCTCTCGTTACCCACCGCTGTACTGTTGTTGCTGGGCAAGATATTTAGTGTCCGTCAAAGCACATTTTTTGTTCTGGGTTGAAGTACAATTCCCAATTTAGCAATTTCATAATTTAGTGGTTTCTGCTATATCAGAGCTATTTGAAATCTATCCCTAAAAGGGTATATAATATTGAAGGTGCACATAGGGTCATTCAGAATAACTTCACACACACGCTTCTGTGCATTTCCAAGTCTAATTCTGTCACTAAATCCATACCGGTGACCCAGCGCCTAAATACTAGGCCTCAAATTTAAATCCCTCTAAATCTCTCGTTACCCACCGCTGTACTGTTGTTGCTGGGCAAGATATTTAGTGTCCGTCAAAGCACATTTTTTGTTCTGGGTTGAAGTACAATTCCCAATTTAGCAATTTCATAATTTAGTGGTTTCTGCTATATCAGAGCTATTTGAAATCTATCCCTAAAAGGGTATATAATATTGAAGGTGCACATAGGGTCATTCAGAATAACTTCACACACACGCTTCTGTGCATTTCCAAGTCTAATTCTGTCACTAAATCCATACCGGTGACCCAGCGCCTAAATACTAGGCCTCAAATTTAAATCCCTCTAAATCTCTCGTTACCCACCGCTGTACTGTTGTTGCTGGGCAAGATATTTAGTGTCCGTCAAAGCACATTTTTGTTCTGGGTTGAAGTACAATTCCCAATTTAGCAATTTCATAATTTAGTGGTTCCTGCTATATCAGAGCTATTTGAAATCTATCCCAAAAAGGGTATATAATATTGAAGGTGCACATTGGGTCATTCAGAATAACTTCACACACACCCGCTACTGTGTATTTCCAAGTCTAATTCTGTCACTAAACCCATACCTGTCACCCAGCGCCTAAATACTAGGCCTCAAATTTAAATCCCTCTAAATCTCTCGTTACCCACCGCTGTACTGTTGTTGCTGGGCAAGATATTTAGTGTCCGTCAAAGCACATTTTTTGTTCTGGGTTGAAGTACAATTCCCAATTTAGCAATTTCATAATTTAGTGGTTTCTGCTATATCAGAGCTATTTGAAATCTATCCCTAAAAGGGTATATAATATTGAAGGTGCACATAGGGTCATTCAGAATAACTTCACACACACGCTTCTGTGCATTTCCAAGTCTAATTCTGTCACTAAATCCATACCGGTGACCCAGCGCCTAAATACTAGGCCTCAAATTTAAATCCCTCTAAATCTCTCGTTACCCACCACTGTACTGTTGTTGCTGGGCAAGATATTTAGTGTCCGTCAAAGCACATTTTTTGTTCTGGGTTGAAGTACAATTCCCAATTTAGCAATTTCATAATTTAGTGGTTTCTGCTATATCAGAGCTATTTGAAATCTATCCCTAAAAGGGTATATAATATTGAAGGTGCACATAGGGTCATTCAGAATAACTTCACACACACGCTTCTGTGCATTTCCAAGTCTAATTCTGTCACTAAATCCATACCGGTGACCCAGCGCCTAAATACTAGGCCTCAAATTTAAATCCCTCTAAATCTCTCGTTACCCACCGCTGTACTGTTGTTGCTGGGCAAGATATTTAGTGTCCGTCAAAGCACATTTTTTGTTCTGGGTTGAAGTACAATTCCCAATTTAGCAATTTCATAATTTAGTGGTTTCTGCTATATCAGAGCTATTTGAAATCTATCCCAAAAAGGGTATATAATATTGAAGGTGCACATTGGGTCATTCAGAATAACTTCACACACACCCGCTACTGTGTATTTCCAAGTCTAATTCTGTCACTAAACCCATACCTGTCACCCAGCGCCTAAATACTAGGCCTCAAATTTAAATCCCTCTAAATCTCTCGTTACCCACCGCTGTACTGTTGTTGCTGGGCAAGATATTTAGTGTCCGTCAAAGCACATTTTTTGTTCTGGGTTGAAGTACAATTCCCAATTTAGCAATTTCATAATTTAGTGGTTTCTGCTATATCAGAGCTATTTGAAATCTATCCCTAAAAGGGTATATAATATTGAAGGTGCACATAGGGTCATTCAGAATAACTTCACACACACGCTTCTGTGCATTTCCAAGTCTAATTCTGTCACTAAATCCATACCGGTGACCCAGCGCCTAAATACTAGGCCTCAAATTTAAATCCCTCTAAATCTCTCGTTACCCACCACTGTACTGTTGTTGCTGGGCAAGATATTTAGTGTCCGTCAAAGCACATTTTTTGTTCTGGGTTGAAGTACAATTCCCAATTTAGCAATTTCATAATTTAGTGGTTCCTGCTATATCAGAGCTATTTGAAATCTATCCCAAAAAGGGTATATAATATTGAAGGTGCACATTGGGTCATTCAGAATAACTTCACACACACCCGCTACTGTGTATTTCCAAGTCTAATTCTGTCACTAAACCCATACCTGTCACCCAGCGCCTAAATACTAGGCCTCAAATTTAAATCCCTCTAAATCTCTCGTTACCCACCGCTGTACTGTTGTTGCTGGGCAAGATATTTAGTGTCCGTCAAAGCACATTTTTTGTTCTGGGTTGAAGTACAATTCCCAATTTAGCAATTTCATAATTTAGTGGTTTCTGCTATATCAGAGCTATTTGAAATCTATCCCTAAAAGGGTATATAATATTGAAGGTGCACATAGGGTCATTCAGAATAACTTCACACACACGCTTCTGTGCATTTCCAAGTCTAATTCTGTCACTAAATCCATACCGGTGACCCAGCGCCTAAATACTAGGCCTCAAATTTAAATCCCTCTAAATCTCTCGTTACCCACCACTGTACTGTTGTTGCTGGGCAAGATATTTAGTGTCCGTCAAAGCACATTTTTTGTTCTGGGTTGAAGTACAATTCCCAATTTAGCAATTTCATAATTTAGTGGTTCCTGCTATATCAGAGCTATTTGAAATCTATCCCAAAAAGGGTATATAATATTGAAGGTGCACATTGGGTCATTCAGAATAACTTCACACACACCCGCTACTGTGTATTTCCAAGTCTAATTCTGTCACTAAACCCATACCTGTCACCCAGCGCCTAAATACTAGGCCTCAAATTTAAATCCCTCTAAATCTCTCGTTACCCACCGCTGTACTGTTGTTGCTGGGCAAGATATTTAGTGTCCGTCAAAGCACATTTTTTGTTCTGGGTTGAAGTACAATTCCCAATTTAGCAATTTCATAATTTAGTGGTTTCTGCTATATCAGAGCTATTTGAAATCTATCCCTAAAAGGGTATATAATATTGAAGGTGCACATAGGGTCATTCAGAATAACTTCACACACACGCTTCTGTGCATTTCCAAGTCTAATTCTGTCACTAAATCCATACCGGTGACCCAGCGCCTAAATACTAGGCCTCAAATTTAAATCCCTCTAAATCTCTCGTTACCCACCGCTGTACTGTTGTTGCTGGGCAAGATATTTAGTGTCCGTCAAAGCACATTTTTTGTTCTGGGTTGAAGTACAATTCCCAATTTAGCAATTTCATAATTTAGTGGTTCCTGCTATATCAGAGCTATTTGAAATCTATCCCAAAAAGGGTATATAATATTGAAGGTGCACATTGGGTCATTCAGAATAACTTCACACACACCCGCTACTGTGTATTTCCAAGTCTAATTCTGTCACTAAACCCATACCTGTCACCCAGCGCCTAAATACTAGGCCTCAAATTTAAATCCCTCTAAATCTCTCGTTACCGCTGTACTGTTGTAGCTGGGAAAGTTATTTAGTGCCCGTCAAAGCACATTTTTTGTTCTGGGTTGAAGTACAATTCCCAATTTAGCAATTTCATAATTTAGTGGTTCCTGCTATATCAGAGCTATTTGAAATCTATCCCAAAAAGGGTATATAATATTCAAGGTGCACATTGGGTCATTCAGAATAACTTCACACACACGCTTCTGTGCATTTCCAAGTCTAATTCTGTCACTAAATCCATACCGGTCACCCAGCGCCTAAATACTAGGCCTCAAATTTATATCCCGCTGAATTTGAATACAATACATTGGGCCAAATAATATATTTGTTGTTGTGGTGAACCATAACAATGAGAAAAACATCTAGTAAGGGACGCGGACGTGGACATGGTCGTGGTGGTGTTAGTGGACCCTCTGGTGCTGGGAGAGGACGTGGCCGTTCTGCCACATCCACACGTCCTAGTGTACCAACTACCTCAGGTCCCAGTAGCCGCCAGAATTTACAGCGATATATGGTGGGGCCCAATGCCGTTCTAAGGATGGTAAGGCCTGAGCAGGTACAGGCATTAGTCAATTGGGTGGCCGACAGTGGATCCAGCACGTTCACATTATCTCCCACCCAGTCTTCTGCAGAAAGCGCACAGATGGCGCCTGAAAACCAACCCCATCAGTCTGTCACATCACCCCCATGCATACCAGGGAAACTGTCTCAGCCTCAAGTTATGCAGCAGTCTCTTATGCTGTTTGAAGACTCCGCTGGCAGGGTTTCCCAAGGGCATCCACCTAGCCCTTCCCCAGCGGTGAAAGACATAGAATGCACTGACGCACAACCACTTATGTTTCCTGATGATGAGGACATGGGAATACCACCTCAGCATGTCTCTGATGATGACGAAACACAGGTGCCAACTGCTGCGTCTTTCTGCAGTGTGCAGACTGAACAGGAGGTCAGGGATCAAGACTGGGTGGAAGACGATGCAGGGGACGATGAGGTCCTAGACCCCACATGGAATGAAGGTCGTGCCACTGACTTTCACAGTTCGGAGGAAGAGGCAGTGGTGAGACCGAGCCAACAGCGTAGCAAAAGAGGGAGCAGTGGGCAAAAGCAGAACACCCGCCGCCAAGAGACTCCGCCTGCTACTGACCGCCGCCATCTGGGACCGAGCACCCCAAAGGCAGCTTCAAGGAGTTCCCTGGCATGGCACTTCTTCAAACAATGTGCTGACGACAAGACCCGAGTGGTTTGCACGCTGTGCCATCAGAGCCTGAAGCGAGGCATTAACGTTCTGAACCTGAGCACAACCTGCATGACCAGGCACCTGCATGCAAAGCATGAACTGCAGTGGAGTAAACACCTTAAAACCAAGGAAGTCACTCAGGCTCCCCCTGCTACCTCTTCTGCTGCTGCCGCCTCGGCCTATTCTGCTGCTGCCGCCTCGGCCTCTTCCTCCGCCTCTGGAGGAACGTTGGCACCTGCCGCCCAGCAAACAGGGGATGTACCACCAACACCACCACCACCACCTCCGTCACCAAGCGTCTCAACCATGTCACACGCCAGCGTTCAGCTCTCCATCTCACAAACATTTGATAGAAAGCGTAAATTCCCACCTAGCCACCCTCGATCCCTGGCCCTGAATGCCAGCATTTCTAAACTACTGGCCTATGAAATGCTGTCATTTAGGCTGGTGGACACAGACAGCTTCAAACAGCTCATGTCGCTTGCTGTCCCACAGTATGTTGTTCCCAGCCGGCACTACTTCTCCAAGAGAGCCGTGCCTTCCCTGCACAACCAAGTATCCGATAAAATCAAGTGTGCACTGCGCAACGCCATCTGTAGCAAGGTCCACCTAACCACAGATACGTGGACCAGTAAGCACGGCCAGGGACGCTATATCTCCCTAACTGCACACTGGGTAAATGTAGTGGCAGCTGGGCCCCAGGCGGAGAGCTGTTTGGCGAACGTCCTGCCGCCGCCAAGGATCGCAGGGCAACATTCTTTGCCTCCTGTTGCCACCTCCTCCTTCTCGGCTTCCTCCTCCTCTTCTTCCACCTGCTCATCCAGTCAGCCACACACCTTCACCACCAACTTCAGCACAGCCCGGGGTAAACGTCAGCAGGCCATTCTGAAACTCATATGTTTGGGGGACAGGCCCCACACCGCACAGGAGTTGTGGCGGGGTATTGAACAACAGACCGACGAGTGGTTGCTGCCGGTGAGCCTCAAGCCCGGCCTGGTGGTGTGTGATAATGGGCGAAATCTCGTTGCAGCTCTGGGACTAGCCAATTTGACGCACATCCCTTGCTTGGCGCATGTGCTGAATTTGGTGGTGCAGAAGTTCATTCACAACTACCCCGACATGTCAGAGCTGCTGCATAAAGTGCGGGCCGTCTGTTCGCGCTTCCGGCGTTCACATCCTGCCGCTGCTCGCCTGTCTGCGCTACAGCGTAACTTCGGCCTTCCCGCTCACCGCCTCATATGCGACGTGCCCACCAGGTGGAACTCCACCTTGCACATGCTGGACAGACTGTGCGAGCAGCAGCAGGCCATAGTGGAGTTTCAGCTGCAGCACGCACGGGTCAGTCGCACTACAGAACAGCACCACTTCACCACCAATGACTGGGCCTCCATGCGAGACCTGTGTGCCCTGTTGCGCTGTTTCGAGTACTCCACCAACATGGCCAGTGGCGATGACACCGTTATCAGCGTTACAATACCACTTCTATGTCTCCTTGAGAAAACACTTAGGGCGATGATGGAACAGGAGGTGGCCCAGGAGGAGGAGGAGGAGGATGAGGAAGAGGGGTCATTTTTAGCACTTTCAGGCCAGTCTCTTCGAAGTGACTCAGAGGGAGGTTTTTTGCAACAGCAGAGGCCAGGTACAAATGTGGCCAGCCAGGGCCCACTACTGGAGGACGAGGAGGACGAGGATGAGGAGGAGGTGGAGGAGGATGAGGATGAAGCATGGTCACAGCGGGGTGGCACCCAACGCAGCTCGGGTCCATCACTGGTGCGTGGCTGGGGGGAAAGGCAGGACGATGACGATACGCCTCCCACAGAGGACAGCTTGTCCTTACCCCTGGGCAGCCTGGCACACATGAGCGACTACATGCTGCAGTGCCTGCGCAACGACAGCAGAGTTGCCCACATTTTAACCTGTGCGGACTACTGGGTTGCCACCCTGCTGGATCCACGCTACAAAGACAATGTGCCCACCTTACTTCCTGCACTGGAGCGTGATAGGAAGATGCGCGAGTACAAGCGCACGTTGGTAGACGCGCTACTGAGAGCATTCCCAAATGTCACAGGGGAACAAGTGGAAGCCCAAGGCCAAGGCAGAGGAGGAGCAAGAGGTCGCCAAGGCAGCTGTGTCACGGCCAGCTCCTCTGAGGGCAGGGTTAGCATGGCAGAGATGTGGAAAACTTTTGTCAACACGCCACAGCTAACTGCACCACCACCTGATACGCAACGTGTTAGCAGGAGGCAACATTTCACTAACATGGTGGAACAGTACGTGTGCACACCCCTCCACGTACTGACTGATGGTTCGGCCCCATTCAACTTCTGGGTCTCTAAATTGTCCACGTGGCCAGAGCTAGCCTTTTATGCCTTGGAGGTGCTGGCCTGCCCGGCAGCCAGCGTTTTGTCTGAACGTGTATTCAGCACGGCAGGGGGCGTCATTACAGACAAACGCAGCCGCCTGTCTACAGCCAATGTGGACAAGCTGACGTTCATAAAAATGAACCAGGCATGGATCCCACAGGACCTGTCCGTCCCTTGTCCAGATTAGACATTAACTACCTCCCCATAACCATATATTATTGGACTCCAGGGCACTTCCTCATTCAATCCTATTTTTATTTTCATTTTACCATTATATTGCGATGCTACCCAAAGTTGAATGAACCTCTCCTCTGCCTGTGTGCTAGGCCTAAATATATGCCAATGGACTGTTGCAGTGGTGGCTGACATGAAGCCTGATTCTCTGCTATGACATGCAGACTAATTCTCTGCTGACATGAAGCCAGATTGTCTGTTACGGGACCTCTCTCCTCTGCCTGGGTGCTGGGCCTAAATTTATGACAATGGACTGTTGCAGTGGTGGCTGACGTGAAGCCTGATTCTCTGCTATGACATGCAGACTGATTCTCTGCTGACATGAAGCCAGATCGTCTGTTACGGGACCTCTCTGCTCTGCCTGTGTGCTAGGCCTAAATATATGCCAATGGACTGTTGCAGTGGTGGGTGACGTGAAGCCTCATTCTCTGCTATGACATGCAGACTGATTCTCTGCTGACATGAAGCCAGATTGTCTGTTACGGGACCTCTCTGCTCTGCCTGTGTGCTAGGCCTAAATATATGCCAATGGACTGTTGCAGTGGTGGGTGACGTGAAGCCTCATTCTCTGCTATGACATGCAGACTGATTCTCTGCTGTCATGAAGCCAGATTGTCTGTTACGGGACCTCTCTGCTCTGCCTGTGTGCTAGGCCTAAATATATGCCAATGGACTGTTGCAGTGGTGGGTGACGTGAAGCCTCATTCTCTGCTATGACATGCAGACTGATTCTCTGCTGACATGAAGCCAGATTGTCTGTTACGGGACCTCTCTGCTCTGCCTGTGTGCTAGGCCTAAATATATGCCAATGGACTGTTGCAGTGGTGGGTGACGTGAAGCCTCATTCTCTGCTATGACATGCAGACTGATTCTCTGCTGTCATGAAGCCAGATTGTCTGTTACGGGACCTCTCTGCTCTGCCTGTGTGCTAGGCCTAAATATATGCCAATGGACTGTTGCAGTGGTGGGTGACGTGAAGCCTCATTCTCTGCTATGACATGCAGACTGATTCTCTGCTGACATGAAGCCAGATTGTCTGTTACGGGACCTCTCTGCTCTGCCTGTGTGCTAGGCCTAAATATATGCCAATGGACTGTTGCAGTGGTGGGTGACGTGAAGCCTCATTCTCTGCTATGACATGCAGACTGATTCTCTGCTGTCATGAAGCCAGATTGTCTGTTACGGGACCTCTCTGCTCTGCCTGTGTGCTAGGCCTAAATATATGCCAATGGACTGTTGCAGTGGTGGGTGACGTGAAGCCTCATTCTCTGCTATGACATGCAGACTAATTCTCTGCTGACATGAAGACAGATTCTCTGTTACGGGACCTCTCTCCTCTGCCTGTGTGTGTGCTGGGCCTAAATATATGCCAATGGACTGTTGCAGTGGTGGCTGACGTGAAGCCTCATTCTCTGCTATGACATGCAGACTGATTCTCTGCTGACATGAAGCCAGATTCTCTGTTACGGGACCTCTCTCCTCTGCCTGTGTGTGTGCTGGGCCTAAATATATGCCAATGGACTGTTGCAGTGGTGGCTGACGTGAAGCCTCATTCTCTGCTATGACATGCAGACTGATTCTCTGCTGACATGAAGCCAGATTCTCTGTTACGGGACCTCTCTCCTCTGCCTGTGTGCTAGGCCTAAATATATGCCAATGGACTGTTGCAGTGGTGGCTGACGTGAAGCCTCATTCTCTGCTATGACATGCAGACTAATTCTCTGCTGACATGAAGACAGATTCTCTGTTACGGGACCTCTCTCCTCTGCCTGGGTGCCGGGGCCTAAATATCTGAGAATGGACTGTTCCAGTGGTGGGTGACGGGAAGCCAGATTCTCTGCTATGGAACCTCTCTCCAATTGATTTTGGTTAATTTTTATTTATTTAATTTTTATTTTAATTAATTTCCCTATCCACATTTGTTTGCAGGGGATTTACCTACATGTTGCTGCCTTTTGCAGCCCTCTAGCCCTTTCCTGGGCTGTTTTACAGCCGTTTTAGTGCCGAAAAGTTTGGGTCCCCATTGACTTCAATGGGGTTCGGGTTCGGGACGAAGTTCGGATCGGGTTCGGATCCCGAACCCGAACATTTCCGGGATGTTCGGCCGAACTTCTCGAACCCGAACATCCAGGTGTTCGCTCAACTCTATCCAGGAGCATACACAAACAAATAAATTAATTTCCCATAAATATCATAGTTTATGTAGCAGAGTTAGATAGTGTTCCAATTCACAGAGGGGAATAAGACACTTCCATATTCTAATATAATTGTAGCAGCATAGAATAGGAGAATAGAGAAGATATATATATGTATCCAAGTTCACAGCAATTTGTTGCAGTACAGACAAGGTGTCAGTAGTTGGTAAGTAACTATCAATGTCAGCGCTTCGATCTTTTAATGGAATTTGCCATATAACAGAGACAGCAGGCAGTTAGTGAAGAACCTACAGTATTTATGGGATATTAATTTATTTGTTTGTGTATGCTCCTGGATCTATCACTTATTTATATGTATTGCTATTTTTTATTGCTGGTCATTATTTTAGCTATTGTCCTGATTTTAGTTAATAAACACGTACTCCACCAGAAGCGCAGTGAAAAGGTCTCCAGCCAGAAAATAACCTGCACTTCCAGCCTGCAGACAATACCCCCTTTCCCCCAAACAGGGAGTTCCTTTTGTCTACCGGCTTTCAGTGAATGGGAGGGCAGGGCATCAGTGTGTAGAAAGATAGCGTGCGATCTCATTCACAGACTGCCTGTAGGGGGAGGGGGGATGGGGTGCAACCTTATTCAGAGCCTCAGTAAAGTTCATTTGATATACATTTGCTAATATAAGGTTAAGTCCCCAGAAGTTTTTTATGTTATATTTATATCCAGTGCAGCAGTATATTGTGTATATACATAGTTCCACTACCAATAGCAATGCATGACTGCATAGAAATGTAAATACTGATATTATTGATAACTAGCAATGCATTTTTTACAAATATAAAAATATATTACAAGTTATATTATAATATAAATAATAATAATTATAATATATATTTATATACACGCACATATACATGTATATAAATTATTCATTTTTATTCATAAAGTAAAGTAACACCATATGCAGTAATATATATTTGTACTGAATGTATTTTTATTTATTTAATTAGGGATTAGGCTATCTTTCTATGCAAATTTTTGTCTCACTCTGCCGATTTGGCTGCGTGCAGAGCAGTAGTTATGATAGCGATATTATGTCCAAGCTCCCCCCCCCCCCCCCCTCCACCCTGGTGTAACAATCTGAATATACAACTGGGACATAATATCGCAATCATAACTACTGCTCTGCACACAGCCGAATCGGCAGAGTGAGACGTGAAGCCGGACACTGCGCTGCAGTATGTGCCGGTAGTATATAAGTCTTTGTCTTTGCTGTGGATAGTAGGGTTAGGAGGGGGAGGTGACTTGGATTGACAGCCTGGGGAAGCAGCCCTATGCTGGATGAAGGAGTGTGAGAGCGGAGGAATGTAATTACCTAGTTGAAATCGCCATGCGATTACTTCGAGTTATATTAATCGCATGGCGATTTCAACTTGGACCTGGTTTACTATGGTTGGCTTCAATGGCTTGGTAGAATTAGCGAATATGACGAATATATTCGTTATATTCCACAAAACGAAGATAACGAATGTATTCATCATATTCCACAAAACGAAGATAACGAAGTATTCTGCATCTTCGTTTTAGCTACCTATTCATCAACTTCGCTAATTCTAGCAATCATATAGGAAAGTTTACTATAGAGACAGCTAAGTTTAATTCGCTATGCGATTATATTACTTAGCTTTTTTTTTATAAATAGAATAATTATAATAATTATCAGGTATTATGATTATTCCATTAGTTTTTTTTATAAAAAAAGCAGTCATATAATCGCATAGCGAATTAAACTTAGCTGTCTCTATAGTAAACTTTCCTATATGATTGCTAGAATTAGCGAAGTTGATGAATAGGTAGCTAAAACGAAGATGGAGAATATTTCGTTATCTTCGTTTTGTGGAATATAACGAATACATTCGCCATATTCGTTTTGTGGAATATAACGAATATATTCGTCATATTCGCTAATTCTACCAAGCCAACCATAGTAAACCAGGTCCAAGTTGAAATCGCAATTCGATTAATTCAAGTTATAATAATCGAATTTCGATTTTAACTTAGCACTGCTATATTCCATATTAGGCTAGAATTAACGAATATGGAATATAGCAGTGCTAAGTTAAAATCGAAATTCGATTATTATAACTTGAAATAATCGCATTGCTATTTGAATAGGAGAGTAGCCTTTAAGTTAAAATCGAAATTCGATTATTATAACTTGAAATAATCGAATTGCGATTTCAACGTAATTCTCAAATCCGACAGTACATTCTAGTATATGGAGACGTTCCCATGGTGATGGGGACGCTCCATGAGCACGCAAGTCGGCAGAAGCGGCAACGGGCACTGACTGGAGCAGCCAGGAAGCCAGGAATCCAAAGGACAGGTAAGAACAACCTTAGGGAAGTGGGAAAGAAAAAAATATTTAAAAAAAACAAAAACAAAAAAAAAGAATATTCGAAATATCGAATTTATATCACTATATTCGAAATATTCGCGAATTAGCGAAGTGCCGATATTCGCGAAAAAAATTCGATATTCGAATATTCGCGCTCAACACTAGTTATAACCAGCATATAAGAAGAAAAATACTGACCACTCGATTCAAATATACCGTGCAGCAACACCACCGGTCCACTCCCCAACGCACGTTTCGCGTACAGCTTTTTAAAGGGGTACTGGTTGGTCTGGTGAAAATGATGCCTTAAATAGGTCAGGTGGCTGAATCTCATTGGTTACTGGGCTATCATTCAATCACATCACTATTGTTATTGGTTGGCCGCCCACTATAGCTCACCTGAACATTATCACATGGCGAGTGCTCCACTGACGGTGCCCAGTCGTCATCCAGGAGCGGCCGGCGGCACCCCAGCGCGGCGCATGCGCGGAACGTCGGGCGCACCATAGTCGCCATGTTAGATCGGGGCACATAGATCGGCCGCCATTACATGTTTACATGGTTCAAAGTAGGATGGGTATACAGAAATCATGGCAATTTTCGAATGCAGCATATAGTACACAAATATTATATCCCAATACACAAATACTATTAGTGTTAACAAAATCACACATGAATTCTCAGTCCACCTGAGCAAAATACACAACACATTGGGTTGCCCCATCAGTTATTATGAGAAGGAATATATATATGAGGCCTCTCAATATTTTTTGATTTGGATTGATTTTAGTATATATGTATACATATATGTACTGGTATATGTCAATATAGTGCAGGGATCTGAAGCACAATTGCGATATACAGGTACCACACACTCCATAAGAATAGTAGTCATATACACTGGATTATACAATAATTCAGTGTAGAAGAACTACAATGGTAATGTATAGAGGGAAGGAAGTAATTATGACGCTTGCGCAGGTAACCAACATTAGTTCAAAAAACAGTTTTTATGTTAATTCTGTGAAAAGAAAATTGGAAATTAGGTACGTTCAACCAAACCCGTATTATATAAACATTGGACCATAATATATGGTTAGCAGTGTATATTAAACCTTATGGTAATTTGTGCCAAAATAAAATTTCTAACCAGACCTATCCAGGGACTGGAGAAAAATAGTGTCCAACATATTTGTACCTCTGTAATGTATACGTTGTGCCCACAGAGATCAAATATTTGGAATTTTTAATTGTCAAGCCCCTGAGTGAAAGAAAAATATAAATGAATAAATACAATCATAGTAGTGATGAAGACACAAGAAATGCAAAAATAAATATGAAAATAAAAGATATAACACACAATTATTGTGCATGAATTAGAAAGGAAAGATGCTGTGATGTGCTTAGATCAGAATCCCTCTTGGTAGCCAAAAGGTTAATAGACATGTAACATCGTAACGTCACCACACACGTCCCTGCATAAGCGTCATCTCCCTAAGTAACCCCAAATTCCATTAGTTCCACTATTACATACACGATCTGCATCCGAAATGCCACATAGACCATGTCATCCGTACCCATTCTTAGTACCACACTCACCAAAGCCTGGGACAGATTCATGACACCCCGCCAGCACCCTCACCCTGATGCGCGGCCTAGTGTCACAAGGAGGGAAACATTTTGGAAGATGGTGAAGGAGTACATAGCAGACCGTGTCAGCGTCCTCAATGATCGCTCTGTGCCTTACAACTACTGGGTGTCCAAGCTGGACACGTGGCATGAACTGGCGCTCTACGGCTTGGAGGTACTGGCCTGCTCTGCCACCAGTGTTTTGTCAGAGCGGGGATTTAGTGCTGCTGGTGGCATTATAACATAAGCGTATCTGCCTTTCAAATGAAAATGCCGACAGGTTGACTCTTATAAAAATAAACAAAGCCTGGATTGACCATGACTTCTCTACTCCACCAGAGGAAAGCTGATGAACATAAAGGCACTTTAAATGTGTTCATAATGTACTGAATGTACTGTATTCCCATGCACCCCTTCCACCACAAACAAGGGTATATGGTTGAATCTTCCTTTTCTCATCCTCCTTCTCCTCTTCCATCATATCAACACATGCTTTTACAGGGTCAGCTCACCAGCAGGCCCTCGCATATAATTTTTTAGAGGATCATCTCACCAGCAGGCCCTTGCATATAATGTTTTACAGGGTCAGCTCACCAGCAGGCCCTCACCTACAATGTTATACAGGATCAGCTCACCAGCATGCCCTTACATATAATGTTTTACAGGGTCAGCTCACCAGCAGGCCCTTGCATATCATTTTTTAGAGGGTCAGCTCACCAACAGGCCCTCGCATATAATGTATTACAGGGTCAGCTTACCATCAGGCCTTCACCTACAATCTTTTACAGGGTCAGCTCACCTGAAGGCCCTGGCATATAATGTTTTAGAGGGTCAGCTCACCTGCAGGCCCTCACCTAAAATGTTTTACAGGGTCAGCTCACCAGCAGGCCCGCACCTCAAATCTTTTACAGGATCAGCTCACCTGAAGGCCCTTGCATATAATGATTTATTGGGTTGGCTCACCTGCAGCCCCTCACCTACAAACTTTTAGACGGTCAGCTCTCCAGCAGGCCCACACCTAAAATCTTTTACAGGGTCATCTCACCAGCAGACCCTCGCATATACTTTTTTACAGGGTCAGCTCACAAGCAGGCTCTCGCATATGATTTTTTACAGGGTCAGCTCACCTGCAGGCCCGCACCTAAAATCTTTTACAGGGTCAGCTCAACTGCAGGCCCTCACCTAATTATACCTAATAGGTAATTTGCGTGCATGCTGCCTTGCTTGGGTGTGGTAGCCATAGCTGTTTCTCAGGCTCCCTCTCCAGAATTTAATCATGATTCCCCCGTTACCCGTGGTCACCATGGTTTGTGCTGAAAATAACATCAAAAGTTGATAGGGCAGACATCCGAATGGATCACGGTGACGTGCGATCGGCCCCCGGACATCTAGAGTCAACAAAGCGGCAGCAGGCCCTCACCCATAATGTTTACATGGTCAGATCAGCAGGCCCTTGCTCCAAATGTTTTTGAGGGTCACCAGCAGGCCTTCACCTACAATCTTTTACAGGGTCAGCTCACCTGTAGGCCCTCACCTTTTATAACTAATTGCACTTTATATACAAGTAAATATACAGGAAAGAATGTTTCCTAACAATTTTTCCTCTAAAATTGATTTTATCTTTGGTATGGTGCGTATTATTGTCAGTCTGTAAAAGTGGCGTACTACTCGGACAACATCATTCCCAGCAGCGACCTGGGAGTCCAAGATGCATCCAGACATCCTCCCCATGCTGTTCCCGAACCATTTAGGTGGCATTTCGACCATTTTCTGACCTTTTCCTATGAACTAAGCACTCTCCAGAGCAGGGGGTGCCTGGTTTAATGCTCGGGTTCTCCCATTGACTTCCATTATACCGAGCACCCGTTTCGGCCAGAGCACCCGAGCACTTTTGCTGCTCAATCAACACTAGTGTAGAACACTGTACCTTGCATTAACAAGCATAGGGAGTCTGCTGTGGTAGTGAAATAATACTGTGAGTCAGTGTGACATGCAGATGACAGGTGTCACTCTTAGAATCACTGCACACTTCACTTATTTGGGCAGTCACAGGGTCAAAACTGACCAAATAACTCAAGTATGAACTCAGCCTTACAGGTCGATGTTAGCACCAAGAAGAAGCGCACTCCTTTTACATCGTCGTCAGCTGATTCCACATAGATTTCTACAGAACCTGTTCTATTAAACGCTTATACAAGTAGAGCCCCCCGACAGAGTGGAGAGGGTGTCAGCAGTAAGTGTGTGTTGACATCACTGATTATTTAGCCTTCCTCTGATCCGTTGCAAGACCGGCGTGAGAACGTGGAGGCGGAAGCAGCGTCACATAGTCAAGTTGCTGGTGTGGATGGGCAGGAACCACATTTACCCAGTGGACCGTAAAGGACATATATTGTCCTTGACCATAGTTACAGCTACCAACCAATTTTCCCAAAAAAGGATGTATCACAAACAAATTACATCACTGAATGGCTAATCAACGTAATTTGGTTCATACAGAAGAAAGTCTACAATCACCCATCAATTTTCCTGTATTCTTTTTCCTATTAATACACCCCGATTTTTTTTATATAACAATCACAATTCAGCGCAGAACGGCTAATGTGACGTTCTATCCTATTAATACAGGCTGTGAATGGCTGTAGTACAATGGAACTTCACTGCTGAACTGCAATTATTATTTTTTTGCCACTAATACACACCAAAAGGTGCTGTAATTTCTCACTTCGACACACAATGGCTAATAAGCCCTTTTTCTTTTTCCCCAGTAATACATGCCAAAAGGGGCTTTAGAACATATCCGCAGAACGGTAAATATATATATTTTTTGCCACTAATACATGCCAAAAAGGTCTGCGCCGCTGAACGGCAAATATATTTTTCTTTTGCCACTAATACACGGCAAAAAGGTCTGTAATTTTCGTACTTCACCACACAACGGCTAATAAGCCCTTTTTCCCACTAATACAAGCAAAAAAATGCTTTAGAATATATAACTGCACCGCACTATGGCAAATAAGACGCAGAACTATTTCCTTGTAATAAACCCTGTTAATGCCTGTATCAAACAGCTCTTGCACCCCAATAACAAGAACGGTTTGCTGGAATTACAGAGCTGTATAATGGCAACTTGGATCCGCAGTCAGTGCAGCAAGGTGTAATAGGATTGTTCCTATTGTCCAGACTGTAACCTCCCTACTGAACCCTGTTCTACATAAATACTGTGGAATGATTCCTCCTTATCCTTTCCCTACACCTTTAATAATCTTTCCCTGCACTTGTAAATAGTTTTTTTTAGCACAATTAAGTATTTTCTATCACTATCCCTAGCGCCCGCTGACGTCTCTCCCTGCACTAAGTACACTGGAAAATGGCTGAATCCAAGATGCCTGAGGATATTTATAGGGCTGTGACATCACAGGGCTGGCTGGCTGCTGATTCACTGCATGCATGGCATATTTCCCAGAGTTCCTTGTTCCATGTCCTCACATGTGCAACAGCCATTTTAGGAAAAAATGCGATTCGTTACCCGAAGCATGAGGAAATTCGGATTCGTGCAAATTTTTCCTGAAATTCCACATCCACTTCGTCAACTTCAATTCGCTCATCTCTATTAATAATGCATGTTGGCACCGATCCTGGTGAATAAAATAATGCTTGTCGGTTGCAGCATTCCTGAAAAAAAGACTTTTATTCTTTATGCAAATGAGAGCTTCAGTGCACCAAGGGGTGGGACTTAGCCCTTCAGTGCACCAAGGGGTGGGACTTAGCCCTTCAGTGCACCTCAGCTCCTTAACTTTCCAGTGCTGGCAACACCTCTTGGTGCACTGAAGATCTCATTGGAATCAAGAATGAAGATTTTTTTTTTCCTCTGGAAAACCACAACCAGGTTTCACAAGACATGTATCATTTTATTCTGAAGGATCAACCCTGCCAGACAGTATGTCTGCTTTGATAGGGTTCATTCTGCAGATGGATGATCTTTAAGTAAGAGAGGAACTGTTTGTAAAGAGCAGCACTCATAATTTTGATGAGATGATTTTTGCCGAGTAGGGTCAGAGGAGGGTTATGTCATCGCTGCAGCTCATGGGTAAATTTTGCAAATGGAGTGGACAGTTTAAAGCAATGTGGAATCAGGGTATGTCTGATCTTTATTTCCAGGTACCTAATCAAAATTTTGCAAGTGGGATCCCTCATAACTCTCCTGTCTGCGTTGGGTGACCAGAAATAATAATTCACATATAAATATTTTTTTATATTTTAAATATTTTTTCAATAATTTATTTTACAGAAGAGGACAAAACAGTTTTTTAAGGCTATGTTCACATGGCATTTTTTCACATTCCTTCCACATGAAAATCTGCATCCCATACATGTGAACAGGGTGTCTACAACTCTAAAGCCCCTTTCACACGGGCGAGTATTCCGCGCGGATGCGATGCGTGAGTTGAACGCATTGCACCCGCACTGAATACCGACCCATTCACTTCTATGGGGCTGTTCACATGAGCGGTGATTTTCATTCATCACTCATGCGTTGCGTAAAAATCGCAGCATGCTCTATTTTGTGCGTTTTTCACGTAACGCAGGCCCCATAGAAATGAACAGGGTTGCGTGAAAATCGCAAGCATCCGCGCAAGTAAGTGCGGATGCGGTCCGATTTCCATGCACGGTTGCTAGGAGACGATCGGGATGGAGACCCGACCATTATTATTTTCCCTTATAACATGGTTCTGAATACAGAATGAATAGTACAATAGCACTGGAGGGGTTAAAAAATATAAAATAATAATTTAACTCACCTTAATCCACTTGCTCGCGCAGCCGACATCTCTTCTGTCTTCTTTCTTTGCTGTGTGCAGGAACAGGACCTGTGGTGACGTCACTCCGGTCATCACATGGTCCATCACATGATCTTTTACCATGGTGATGGATCATGTGATGACCGGAGTGACGTCACCACAGGTCCTGTTCCTGCACACAGCAAAGAAGAAGATAGAAGAGATGCCGGCTGCGCGATCAAGTGGATTCAGATGAGTTAATTTTATTTATTATTTTTTTTTAACCACTCCAGCGCTATTTATAAGGGAAAATAATACAATCTACAGAACACCGATCCCAAGCCCGAACTTCTGTGAAGAAGTTCGGGTTTGGGTACCAAACATGTCGATTTTTCTTACACGAGTGCAAAACGCATTACAATGTTTTGCACTTGCGCGGAAAAATCGTGCATGTTCCCGCAACGCACACGCACCTTTTCCCGCAACGCCCGTCTGAAAGAGGGCTAAGCCTCATTAACTTATCAGTGTTTTAGCACGGTCCGTGGGTCCGTGTTTTTAGCACGGATACATGCTCTACATTGTCCATGTTCACGGATCCATTACGCCCATTATAGTCTATGGGTCAGTGAAAGTCACGGATACAGCAAGGATGCCATCCATGTTTCATGGATCATTAAGAAGAGATGCTTTGAAAATTATTTTTCAGCTGTGCCGGGTCAGTGAAATATGGATGACACACGGACAGCAAAAAACGGACACGCGGACCACACACGGATCCTTCATGAACAGCTTCACGGATGCATCACTGACCACCTACTCACGGATTTGAGTATGGACATATGAGGCTTTACTTGTGACTTATTGCAGGCCACTTATTCCGCATGGAGAATGTGAGGGTTGGGGCCCTCCATGGTTCAGAGGGACCAATTGATCCCCTCGAGCTCCAGAGCCCACATACAACTGTAACCCTGCTCCTCGTATGGCTTCTTCCCTGATCATCACATCATCAGCTCCAATAATTTACTCCCTCTCTTGCATGATACCGTCATCTTCATCGTGCATCCATTTTTATAGTATGTGAGGCACGAGGTTTAAGGATTCGAATACATATTCCTTGACATTTACTGATCAGTGACATTCCGACCCGGTTTTCAATAAATGATGAGATTTGCAGTATGCTGGGCAAAGCGCAAACATGGTGAATGAATTATTTATACTTATATAATACACATATTCCCTAGAAAACATTATCCACAATGGGATCCTAGAGGAGGAAAATATTTTTAGGAGAACAAACACTTAAAGGAGCACTACCATTATTAAGTCCATTATTCAAGAGCTTCTTCTATTAGCCAGGAAGGAGAATGGCTACAAAGAGGACCGACTCTAGATGTCAGTGGGCACTGCTCAATGTAATGCTTAATTTTTGCAGTGGTGGAGCAACAGTTCAGTTCAATACTTACTGCTGGGTTCCCCCACAGGTTGCAGCCACGGGCGTAGCTATAAGGAGTGCAGAAGTAGCAGTCACTACCGGGCCCAAGAGTCTGAGGGGGCCCAAAGACCCTTGTGCTGCATAAGAAGACACCAGTGTTATAGAAAGTGCATGCTGGTCAAGTTACACCTCTGGAAGGAAGGGGTTAGGTCAAGAATTTGGTGGGGCGGGTCGGGTGCTGTTTCAATTTTTGTCCTCAGGCAGCACAAAGGCTATGTGCTTCCCTGGTCACAAATCACTGAGAGAAGGGGGGCCCAAGCTGAACTCTTGTAACAGGGCCCATGAGCCTTTAGCTACGCCCCTGGTTGCAGCCGAGCACTGAGGATCCCAGTAGTGGAAAATACCGAAATCGGCTTATTGTCTGGGGAATAGAGATGAGCTAATTGATTAGTAAAAGCTGAGGATTGCAGCTGTGATGGGCTATCCCCAAAGATGAGGACGCTGTACCTACTGCTTGGGCCTGCCCTGACAATCTAGTGCCAGCACCGCTGTTGCAAGTAGCAGCATTAGCACAGAGGCTCAGCTTCCTTGAAGGGGTATTCCCATCTTGGACATTGGGAGCATAGCTGGCTTGGCTATTTCCATAAGCCCCATATAAGTGAATAAAGCAGTGGTCGCGCTTGCTCAGTACGCTTCCCATTCATTTCAATGGGACTTCCAAAAATAGTTGAGTGCACCCGTAGGAATGACTGAAGGGGGCTGCACATGCACTATGCACCCTCCAGCACTTTGTAGGCTTCCTACCTAGAGGTGTAAACCACTCCTATCAGACATTGGGAGCATATCCTAGCTATATGACCCCAATGTCCCAGATGAGACTAACCCATTAACACATTAAATCATGCAGCAACTGTTCATGCGCTGCTTTCTGGAAGCGTAGTGGCACATGCACAGTTAATGCTCCTTTAGCAGAAGTAGTGGCTGCTCCACTGTGTGGAATTGATTCAGACCTCTCTAACAAACTGCCCACACCTAAGCTCAGCTATTTTCAGCACTCCCATAGGAAGGAATGGAGAGTGCACTGCGCAAGCGCAGCCACAGCTCCATTCACCTCTATGGGAACACCAGAGATAACCCTAATTTTGACCGTTCCACAGAAATAAACAGAGGGTGGACGCTCATGTTGCTCACCACTCACTACAGGAGTCCGGTTCTGGAGATAGAAGGTGGGACCCACATATCACTAATCACTAATCACTCTATCCTAATGATTAGAGATAAGCGAATCGAAGTTGACGAAGTGGAATTCGATCCGAATTTCAGGAAAAATTTGATTCGCACCTAAGCTGGATTTCGTGGCAACGAATCAAATTTTTTCCTAAAATGGCTGCTGCACGTGTGAGGACATGGAGCAAGGAACTCTGGGAAGAAGGGGTCACCCATAATACCATGCATGCAGCCAATCAGCAGCCAGCCAGCCCCTGTGATGTCACAGCCCTATAAATAGCCTCAGCCATCTTAGATTCTGCCATTTTCCTGCGTACTTAGTGCAGGGAGAGACGTCAGCAGGCGCTAGGGACAGTGCTAGAAAAGACTTCATTGTGCAAAAAAACTATTTACAAGTGCAGAAAAAGATTATTCAAGGTGTAGGGAAAGGATAGGGAGGAATCATTCCGCAGCATTTATGTTGAACAGGGTTCAGTAGGGGTGTTTACAGCCTGGGTAATAGGAACAATCCTACTACACCTTGCTGCACTGACTGGGGACCCAAATTGCCATTATACAGCTCTGTAATTCCAGCAAACCGTTCTTATTATTGGGGTGCAAGTGCTGTTTGATACAGGCATTAACAGGGTTTATTACAAGGAAATATTTCTACGTCTTATTTGCCCTTGTGCGGTGCAGTTATATGTTCCAAAGCATTTTTTGGCTTGTATTAGTGGGAAAAAAAGGGTTTATTAGCCGCTGTGTGGTGAAGTGTAAAAATTACAGCCTTTTTGTCATGTATTAGTGGCAAAAAGAAAAATATATTTGCCGTTCAACGGTGTAGTTATATGTTCTAAAGCCTTTTGTGGCGTGTATAAGTGGAAAAAAATAAGGGGCTATTTGCCGTTTAGCGGTGAAGTTATATGTTCTAAAGCACTTTTTGTCGTGTATTAGTGGCAAAATAAAAATATATTTGCCGTTCAGCGGTGCAGTTATATGTTCTAAAGCCCTTTTTTCTGTGTATTAGTGGGGGAAAAAAGGGCTTATTAGCCGTTTTGTGAAGTGAGAAAATTCCAGACTTTTTTGGGATGTTTTAATTTCCCTTTTATTTATTTATTTGATCTAACAGTACGTCAGATAGACAAGTGCCAGGCCCTACACAGGGGAGTGGCAGAGGCCTAAATGTTTCCCTACATGTTTCTGGCACAGGCAGAGGTCGCAGCAGAGTAAGGGGTCGTGGCAGCAGGGGTTACTTTGAGAGGCCTGAGCTCCCAGTGTCAGCTAGCAGTCGTGTCTTGACCAGCAACCCAGCGGTTCTTGAATGGTTGACTCGATCTTCGACTTCATCGCAAGTGACATCAGACACCCCCCAGCCAAGAGTCGGTGGGTTCGTCAGACACAACCCTTAGTTGACATGAGCCGGGAGCAGGTGCTGTGCCCTCACCTGTTCTCAACTTGCCTCTGTCCTTTTCTGTTCCCTCAGCCAGAGAAGTATTATATGCTGTGGACTCAGCTCCACTATACAGTGAGGACGAGCTACTAGACAGGCAAGTAGTGATGAGGAGAGTGGCGTGGGAGCTGGTGTTGCGAGCGCTCAGGCTCCTGACCCAGAGACGGTTGAGGAGGACATCAGTGACATGCAGACAGTACTCGATTATGATGATGTAGCTGATCGCACTTGGGAGCCGGGTGATGAAGGGGCTTCGTATTTTCTTTTTTTTCTTTATCTAATAATGTAATATTATAAAATCCGGTGTCTCCATGATAAATCTGCAGCGTGGGGGCCCCGTGTGGCTTCTACACACTTTCAAAATAATCCTTCAGCGGGGGTGAATAGATGCCGGATGACCGGGA
Organism: Bufo gargarizans; assembly: GCF_014858855.1. Lineage (NCBI taxonomy): Eukaryota > Metazoa > Chordata > Amphibia > Anura > Bufonidae > Bufo > Bufo gargarizans. Next base: position 71,951,072 of record NC_058080.1, read on the forward strand.
CGCTAAATTACCTTCCCAGGAGCTTCTGTGGGGAGCAGCGGTTCATTTCTGAGATGTCCGTATAGTGCGTGGGGAATACTCTCCATCTCTGTGCACCACAAGATGTTCTCCTTCCCATGATGACTGGAAACTCGTGATGTTTTCCCTGATAAAGAGACCAGGGGCTGGTAATTATGGATTGAATCTTGATGAACTTCGTGACTCTTCCGGGCTCCAAGCAATCTTGAAGCTTTGTCTTTTCATTGCCTGTAGCTACTAGCAGCTGATACCGCACTTGCATCAATCTTGACAGGATTCATATCCTGGTGGAGAGGAATTGTTTCTTGGAATGCTTTCTCCATCGCAACCATGTTCTCGAATAACCAGAAGACTGGCCGATTCTCTCCTGTCTTAGGCAACACTTTATTAAGTAATCATGGAAAGTCAAAAAAACAGTTGTCCACTGCACCCATAAAGGCCTTTCCGGGTTAACCACAGATAAGTCATTACAAGGACTGCCGCCAATTATCAGATCGAATTGTCCCCGGTTTTCAATCTGCTTCCCGGTTATATTCTATATGTTGCCCACATATACAATCTGCCCTGGCTGGCATACACGTCCTATCGTGATGGCGTCTTCACACACCTCTGACGCCATATATTTTTCAATGTTGATTCTAAGCTTTTTGAGAACCAGTAATCAGTGCAGTTTCTAGGTAAAATTTCTCTCAGGGCGAGTGTCAAAAAAACTCCCCCCCCCCCCACAACTGCTCGATGAAATAAGTGTCTCCCCATTGTAAAAAATGTGGAACCACATTGCACTGACGGTCACAGTGACGCACCCAGTGACCCACTGTCCCATAAACTCAGGCTCTCACTCACAGCAGGCTTCTTTCTCAGCACTGCTCTGGGCGGGCGGTAACAGGCAGGCAGGCAGTGTGGGCGGCGGTGCTCACCTCACTCACTGTACGTCACGCAGTGCGTGAGGTACAGTGAGTGAGCGCCGCCGCCCGCACTGCCTGCCTGTGGGGGGACATTATTTTTAATAAGGATCAATATGGACATTATTTAGAATGGAGGCTGCTGTGGATGTCATTATAACTGTATAATGTCTGATAGGCCTAGTTCTGAGTTATATTACCCTGCCCTGTATAATAATGTACCCTGATACCCCTTAGTTATATTACTCCAGCGGGGTAATATAACTAAGGGGTATCAGGGATGGGTACATTATTATACAGGGCATGGGCAGGGTAATATAACTCAGCTCAGGAGTATGCCTATCAGACATTATACAGTTATAATGAGTAATGACACCAACAGTAGCCTCCATTCTAAATAATGTCCATAGTGATCCTTATTAAACTTAATGTCCCCCACAGTGACAGTGGCCCCCATTTTCATGTCTCCCACAGTGGCCCCCACATTGTAATTAATGCCCCCCCATTGTAATTAATGCCCACCCCCCCATTGTAATTAATGCCCCCCCCCATTGTAATTAATGCCCCCCCAGACCATCACTCGCCTCACAGCAGGCATCAGCACTGCTCAGGGGCTCAGGGCGGGCGGTAACAGGCAGGCAGTGCGGCGCTCACTCACTCACTGTATGTCACGCGCCTGCGCCGCCTAGTGGGAGGAGCAGGCGCGTGACGTCAGTAAGTGCCGCCTGCACTGTCTGAAGAGTGAGAGGACTTGGCACTCGGGCGCAGGTCAGGCGAGATGTCAGAGGGAGGGAGCCAGGGCGCACGGCCGAGAAACGACAAGAGGGCGCCCCTGCCGGCGCCCCCCTTCTGACAGCGCCCCGGGCGGCCGCCCGTCCCGCCCGCCCCTAGAAATGGCCCTGACAGTAATCTTGTCTGTGCTTTTCAACACAACTGGCAAACTCTTGAAATGCTCTGTGCTGCTGAGGACCCTGCTCTTTCCACCTTGTAACTCTTAGGCCCCTTTCACACGGGCGAGTTTTCCGCGCGGGTGCGATGCGTGAGTTGAACGCATTGCACCCGCACTGAATCCTGACCCATTCATTTCTATGGGGCTGTTCACATGAGCGGTGATTTTCACGCATCACTTATGCGTTGCGTGAAAATCGCAGCATGCTCTATTTTGTGCGTTTTTCACGCAACGCAGGCCCCATAGAAGTGAATGGGGCTACGTGAAAATCGCAAGCATCCGCAAGCAAGTGCGGATGCAGTGCGATTTTCACGCATGGGTTCTAGGTGACAGTCTATTCAATGTATTATTTTCCCTTATAACATGGTTATAAGGGAAAATAATAGCATTCTGACTACAGAATGCATAGTATAATAGTGCTGGAAGGGTTAAAAAAATAAAAAAGTTAACTCACCTTATCCCCTTGTTCGCGTAGTTCGTTCCCGGTCTGTTCTTTGCTAGCTGTGGGCTTGGGCTAAAGGACCTGTGGTGATGTCAGATCACATGCTCCATCACCATGGTGATGGACCATGTGATTGGAGCATGTGATCTGACGTCACCACAGGTCATTCAGCCCAAGCCCAAAGCTAGCAAAGAACAGACCGGGAACGAACTACGCGAACAAGAGGAGAAGGTGAGTTAACTTTTTTATTTTTTTAACCCTTCCAGCACTATTATACTATGCATTCTGTAGTCAGAATGCTATTATTTTCCCTTATAACCATGTTATAAGGGAAAATAATACAATCTTCAGAACATCAATCCCAAGCCCGAACTTCTGTGAAGAAGTTCGGGTTTAGGTACCAAACATGCGCGATTTTTCTCACGCGAGTGCAAAACGCATGACAATGTTTTGCACTCGCGCGGGAAAATTGCGCATTTTCCTGCAACGCACCCGGCTCTTATCCGGGCAAAAAACATGACGCCCGTGTGAAAGAGGCCTTAGTCCACAATTATCAACAAGTTCAGCACACTCCTCTCCTGAAATACTTTGCACTGCTGAGGAATCCTGCTCCTTTCACCTTGAGTATGTGATATGTTACTCATGTTTTTTTTTTTATTATTTAAAATGTTATTAGAAATTCAAACAATACAATTCACCAAACACAAAACATTAATATATTATTTTTCCCCTAATAAACCCTACCCCCCTGTTCATACCCAACCAACCCTCTCCCTTGTGATGCATCTCCCATCCACCCCCCCCTCCATCAATAAGCAAAAAAAGGGAGAGGGATAATGAGGGAGTGTAGGCAGGTAAACCTTAAAACTTCCATTCTCCCCAAATTTTAGTCAATTTTTCCGCAGTATTTCTCTGCTTATAAAGAATGTTTTCATCTCTTAATCTTATAAACCAGGTTAACCCATGAAGTAATACTTGGAGTATTTTGAAAAAACCAAACCCTAGCAATTAAAAGTCTTGCCAAGAACATTATTTTAATCAAAAGAATCCTTTTAGATTTTGGACATTCTACCTTGGTGAGGTCACTCAGTACCCAACATTTCACCGTAAATGGAATCTCAACTTTCAATTTCCGGATAATAAAATTATATATTGCCCCCCAATATTGTTTCAACTCTATACATGACCAAAACATATGCAAGTGATCCGCCCCAGATAAATCACATTGTGGACAATTAGAAGTATCCATTAAACCACATTTATTAAGCCATAAATGTGTGATATATTCTGTGCAAAATATTAAATTGAACCAAAACGTGATTAAAATTCGCCAATATATTATCCCAATCTTCGAGGGAAATTCCCGGACAATCAGTTTGCCAAGCCTTTTGCCCCAGAGAATGTGTATTATAAAAATATGTTTTAAGCAACACTTTATAAAGTTGAGAAATTTTAACCTTCTGTCCCATATTCCCTATAAATGAATAGACAGCGGGGAGACTGAGAAAACGATTATACAGGGCATGGGGGAGGAGGGGTGAAACATGGAGGCAGAGGAGGACACGAAGCAACATATATTCAATACTTCAAACTTCAAACCTGTAACCAGGTCCCAGCTGACACCGAAGATCCAAGGAGGGGAGCGGCAGGAAGCAGCGGAGACGGAAACATCAGAAGGAGGAAAACCGCCACATCTGCGAGCAAGGCAGCATGCAGTCACCGCCTGACAAGGCGGGCAAACGCAGGGGATCCACCGAGAGTCTGGTCCAGCAGAACGCTAAGGGCCCAGCATTTTTGGGCTTGTATTAGTGGGGAAAAAAAGGATTTATTAGCCGTTGTGTGGTGAAGTGCGAAAATTACAGCCCTTTTTGTCATGTATTAGTGGCAAAAAGAAAAATATATTTGCCGTTCAGCAGTGCAGTTATATGTTCTAAAGCCTTCTGTGGCGTGTATAAGTGGAAAAAAATAAGGGCCTATTTGCCGTTCAGCGGTGAAGTTATATGTTCTAAAGCCCTTTTTGTCGTGTATTAGTTGCAAAATAAAAAGGAGGACACGAAGCAACATATATTCAATACTTCAAACCTGTAACCAGGTCCCAGCTGACACCGAAGATCCAAGGAGGGGAGCGGCAGGAAGCAGCGGAGACGGAAAGGATATACATTCGTCATATTCGTCATCTTCGCTAATTCTAGATATCAAACCAATAGGAAAGTAACCTTAAGTTACAATCGCAATACGCAATTATTTAAATCGTATATTAATCGTGATAACTAGAATAATGACGAATATTCAATTTCAACGAATATGAAACTAATATTCTAGCGAATATTCACGAATTTCGTCGAAATCGAATATGGCACCTCCCGCTCATCACTATTTGACATATAAAAAATTCCAAACAAGCGCAAGGCGGCAGAGAGAAAAATGGAAGCTGTTCACAGACATGGAAATCTGAATAATAAACAAAATTCAAGTGGGAAAGATATATCAAAATATCACTTTATTCTCAGATATAATAAATACGGGAAAAGACAGGATGGAAAATGGTATACAGAGAGCCGTGGGGTAATATACACAAAGCGGGGTCATGTGTAACCACACAGATAAGCATGGATAACCTACAGGTACAAGTAAATGTGGTGCATGAATAATCAATCCTGTATAGAAAATCATATAAATAAGTATGAGGCCCACCAAAGGGCTGTATCCCATGCAACAGGATCAATAGGGTTACTGATTATTCATGGACCTCACATCAGCAGAAGTTATGTATACATATATAAAACTTCCAAAACTCCAGTATGTATAATACAATGACTATGATCACTGGATATCAGGTAATGACACTATCCCACAAATGGTATCATGGGCCTAATGTGGATGTGAACTGGAACCAAGTATGGACACACCATAGTGCTATAGTACTTTACATGGAACGTACCTGAGGACATGATGACCTCAAGTATAAGCCCGAGAGCGCAGACCTCGACGCGCGTTTCACCTCAGCGGCTTCGTCAGGAGGTATCAAGTAGCAGACTGACAGGGTATTTATAATCTAAATAAAAGTCTAATTAGAGTACCTGGATTGAGGGCACCTGTGGTCCAATACAGTGGGCGCAGGAAACATCATGATGAGCGGCGCCATCTCTCAGCGCGTCACCGTCCACACGCCGCGCATGCGCGGCGCATGTGGATGTCACGGAGCGCATTGAGATGACGCCGCGCAGCGGAAGCGTGGTCCGCGACCCAATGGAACGCAGGTGAACCGCAAGTCACAAGGGGCGGATCCTCTTTTGACAGGATGACTATGGACAGTATAGTATGTATGCGGCTGCACTGATCCTAAAGAAAATATATCTTATGACTGAACTATCATCCACATTAGGCCCACAGACCACCGCAGCATAATAATAAAATAAGAGACACCAAAGCCCAAAGAAACATGGCACCATTATACATAGGTTACAAGAATAATAACATGACCCAGTGAAACAGTTGCATCATGTGTGAATCAATCGTAAATATGCAAGTAAGAAGCACTGAAAACAGTGCTATATATAATTACGTCAATATTGTAGCAACTCACGCACCATATACAGTGCATAAGTGACTAATAGCTACACACCAAGTGATAGCCATTTGTGTTATTCATATAATAATAATATGATAAAATAATACAAAGTGAACAATAAGTAACAAGGAAAAAAATACATCCTGATAGCCGAAGATACATCTACAAATAATGATGTTGTCTACACCCTAAAAGGGTGCCAACATACATCTAAAACCGTGATATATGTGAATCACCAACATATATGGGGAGGGGATATTGAGGATGACCCCGCAGGCAGCAAAGGCCGCCCGCGGGGTCAGCCGCGGCATCCCTAGCCCACCAGACACAGGAACAATCTCAAGCGGTCATAAGTGTCAGAGACCAGAAATGCAAATAAAATATGGTGTAATATGAAGAGAGAGATATGACAGCCACGATTATTGTAAATGGTATTATATAGTATGGTGAAACACCAACATAATCATGGTGTTCACCGCAGGAGCGAAAAGTCAGCATGGACAAGCCTCGGAAAAGAGAGGGAGAGGAAAAGAACGAGAGGAATCCTATCCAATTATGGATAGGCAGAGAGTGTCCGTGGCGTCAACACCGGCGGCATGATCGCCAATGGGGACGACAGGGACACTCCCTATAAAGGGGACAGTACACACTATACCCATCTAGGATAAAAATATCAGATATCACAACGATAGTATGTGGGAGATGTAAGTATACAAGGTGCGTACACAAGGAATGTAACATAAAAATTGCAATTTCCTAAAGACGCATCATAAAATGTCCATCTGTGGTTTGCCCTTCATCCCGAAAGTATCCTCTCCAAATGGATGGTTAGATCCACCGACGTGTCCCAGGCACACCAAAAAAGACAATCTCGAAAGAAAGAAAAAGATATTATAATACAAATAATAAAACTTACTATACCCTGTTGATTAAAATTCGCGCAACTTATAAGAAGGAGGAGAAGCTGTTGGATTCATTCAAGCCATATGGGGTAACGGTATCCAAGATAACAATCCATCTAGTTTCTTTGCGGAGCAGAGCTAGTTTCACATTACCACCCCTGGATCCCAAATGGATTCTATCTATACCTCTTACTGTAAGGCCCCGCGGGTCAGACCTGTGAAATCTACGAAAATGCCGTGGAACTGCTTGCAATGTATCATAATCCTTTTCAGGTGTTTCTGCAGCTGCTTTAATTTTATTCACGTGTTCCAATACCCGGACCTTGAGAGCCCTAGTCGTCATGCCAATATAAATTAATTGGCATGGACAAGTGGTCAGGTATATGACTGCTTCAGTATTGCAGTTGATATTGTGCAAAATCTTGAAGTTCTTATTACCAGATGAGTCACTGAAGACAGAGGAACGAACCATATATTTGCATGCAGCACATGACCCACATAAAAATGATCCCCATTTAGGACCTTTACTGCCGAATATGCCTCCCAACATTTTAGGGACATAATGGCTTTTGGTCAGAATGTCTTGCAAATTACGAGACCTTCTCCATGTAATCTGTGGATATGGTGTCAGACACACTGCCAAATCTCCATCTGTTTGCAAAATTGGCCAATGTTTGCGCAGGACATATGGAATGAACCGCCATTTATGATTAAAAGGGGTAATGAACCGAACCTCTGAGTCCTTATTATCTTTCCTTTTGGTTTTACTTACCAGCAAGGAATCTCTTGTAGTCTTTCTGGCTCTTTCATAGCCTTGCTGGATCATATTTGCGTGATACCCTCTATCGAGGAATCGCCATGACAGCATGGATGCCTGCTGTTCAAAGTGTTCATTGCTGGAACAAATCCTGCGTGTTCGTAAAAATTGCCCTGTAGATATTGCCTGAATTGTTTTTGGATGGTGCGCAGAGGAGGCGTGGAGAAGGGCATTGACAGCTGTAGTTTTCCTGAAAAGGTTAGTGGACAAAAACGTCCGCTGAGAGATGGCGCCGCTCATCATGATGTTTCCGCGCCCACTGTATTGGACCACAGGTGCCCTCAATCCAGGTACTCTAATTAGACTTTTATTTAGATTATATATACCCTGTCAGTCTGTTACTTGATACCTCCTGACGAAGCCGCTGAGGTGAAACGCGCGTCGAGGTCTGCGCTCTCGGGCTTATACTTGCGGTCATCATGTCCTCAGGTACGTTCCATGTATAGTACTATAGCACTATGGTGTGTCCATACTTGGTTCCAGTTCACATCCACATTAGGCCCATGATACCATTTGTGGGATAGTGTCATTACCTGATATCCAGTGACCATAGTCATTGTATTATACATACTGGAGTTTTGGAAGTTTTATATATGTATACATAACTTCTGCTGATGTGAGGTCCATGAATAATCAGTAACCCTATTGATCCTGTTGCATGGGATACAGCCCTTTGGTGGGCCTCATACTTATTTATATGATTTTCTATACAGGATTGATTATTCATGCACCACATTTACTTGTACCTGTAGGTTATCCATGCTTATCTGTGTGGTTACACATGACCCCCGCTTTGTGTATATTACCCCACGGCTCTCTGTATACTGTTCTCCATCCTGTCTTTTCCCGTATTTATTATATCTGAGAATAAAATGATATTTTGATATATCTTTCCCACTTGAATTTTGTTTATAGATTAGATGATACACAAGTGGTGTGTGTTGCTGTCTAGGTTAGACAGAGAGGTTTTTTGTAGGTTTAATAAAATCTCTGAACAAAGCTGAAGTGATCTAGAAATTAATGGGGGTCCTGAATCCTGGATCAAGCCCTCCCCACAGTGTGATGTTATATTCTGCCATTTCCTCAACAACATGTAAAATAAATTGAAGCTTTACCTTTCAGTGAATGCCAATTTTTTTGTCATTGTAATTTTTAGGTACAAAATTTGTGTCAAATGATAGTAAACTAGTTACCCCTCCAATTAAGGACTGTTTCACACTACCAGTATAGTTCCAGCAGAGAACAGCCTGCCAAAACTATCCGGACATTACTGGAATGCCTGAATGTCCCAGTGTCTATAATTAGAGATGAGCGAATTAAGAGGAGGAAGAGACACATATCACAAAATACATCACTAACAACTGATCTCAGCCCAATAATCAATCTGAGTTCAATTACCTTAACTAAAACCCAAAATAATATGTTAGAGAAAGGTTTGACGTTTGCCCCCACCAATAAGATGGATAAATTCTCTACATATATAGTACAAAAACTAATAAGGAACATCTGCCTTAAATTTTTTTTAATCAAAAACCCAATCATGAGGAATGAGAAAGTGATAGCTGAGAAAACTGCAAAAAAGATAAAAAATCCTAATAAAAACCTCCTAAAAAATAAGTCAAACATGTTCCCAAGGAGTGAAATCAGCAAAGAAATAGGAGCCTTTCAAAAGTGTGTAGAGGAAGATATATGTAAATTAAAGGCCAGACCAAGAAACACAAACAATCTAACCAGAGGAGAGTTTGAGGCATTAAAACAATTACAAAAGAACCATTCCATCACCATAAGCCCCGCGGACAAGGGAGGTGCGGTAGTGGTGATGGACACAATAAATTACAATAGGGAATGCCTCCGACAACTTTCAGATGGGGAGACCTATCAAAAATTAGGTGGAGACCCCCTTGAGAGATTTGAGTTGGAGCTCAGGAGATACAGTATGGATGGATTGGACAATGGTACAATATCACAGCAGGAACTGGATTTTATTTTGGGCACGCAGAGGAGGCTACCATGCTTCTACTGCCTGCCTAAAGTTCATAAAAATCCGAATGATCTCCCAGGATGTCCTATCGTCTCAGGGATTGGATCCATCACATCCAACCTGTCCAAATATATTGATGTGCAGTTACAGCCAACAGTTAAGAAAACCAATTCCTATATCAAGGATAGGACCCAAATCATACAGATTCTGGAAAACCTAGATGTCCAGTCTGAATGGATTATGGGCACACTTGATATTCAATCACTTTATACTGTGATTGATCATCATCAAGGAATTGATGCTGTAAAAATGCAACTAACAAGAGATGGCTCGTATGGAGAAATAAAAAAAGAGTTTATAACGAAAGGAATAGAATATATCCTGAGCCACAACTACTTCTTCTTTGAGGGGGAATTCTTCTTGCAGAAACGGGGTACCGCCATGGGGACCAGATTCGCCCCCAGCTATGCAAATTTATTCTTGGCCGAGTGGGAATATAACCACATCAAGCCGAGGCTGGGGACGGATCTGGCCCCGTGGCGCCGTTACATAGATGATGTGATCTTCATCTGGAAACAAAGTAAAGAAGAATTGGAAAAGTTCCTAGAAATAATTAATATTAATAACTTAAATTTGGTCTTTACCTCAAACATACAGGAGAGCACCGAATTCTTGGATTTACTAATCACAAAATCTGGTAATAAATACATATGTGAGATGTTTCGCAAACCCACAGCTAGAAATAGCTATATTGATTTTTCTAGCTGTCACCTGCCAAAATGGCTGACAAATGTTCCCTCTGGTCAGTTCCGTAGGATAAAGCGGAACTGCACAGAGGGACACACTTTTGAGATAGAGGCCATTGAGATGAAAAGACAATTTATTGAAAAGGAATATCCTGAAAACTCAGTGGAGGAGTCCACTCAATCAAATTAGGAAACTAGATAGAAGAGAGTTTTTTGAGAAGGAAGACAACAAAGTTAAAAATGAGAAAGATAAAACACAAAACAAAGAAGAAGCAATTAGGGTTGTTCTTCCATTTAATGAGAACTATAGGAAGATTCAGAAAATTATTAAAACCCATTGGCACCACGTGTTGAATGACAAAATTGTGGGACATCTACTTCCGACTGTTCCGACGATTACCTTCACTAGGGCACCTAATCTAGGTATTAAGGTGGCCCCTACTGTAAAACCTTGGAAACAGAACAAGTTGAGTCTTTCAGGAACCTGGCTGAGTCTTAAGGGTTTTTATAAATGTGGAAGGTGCATGGGTTGTAGAATGAATAAGAAACCCCGCCTGACGACGACTGTCCCCTCGACTCAGAATGATTTTAATTGGGAGATAGAAGATTTTCTTACATGTGACTCCAGTGGAGTTATCTACCTTCTCCAGTGTCCTTGCAATAGACAATATATAGGACGTACCAAGAGGCCATTCAAAAAAAGAGTGGCCGAACATACAGGTCCTTCTAAAAAAATTAGCATATTGTGATAAAGTTCATTATTTTCTGTAATGTACTGATAAACATTAGACTTTCATATATTTTAAATTCTACCACATCACAAACCTGCTTGGCAGTAAATAAATCTAAGGGAAGAATAATTGAATATATACTGGAACACCTTCCCAATTAAAATATACCTTTTAATGATATTCTATTAAAATCTGGCCTACAGCCGGACTACACATACAAGGAAAGTCGACACATACAAGGAAAGGTTGCCTTCAAGTCTTTTGTCACATCACTGAATAACAATCCCATAGGCCTAAGATTTACCTACGAAATAAATGAGAGGGAGATCTCATTCCTAGATATTAAAATTTCGAAAAGGAATGGAACACTGTATACTGAAACATTTAGAAAACCAACGGCCACCAATAGCCTCCTACACTGGGGGAGTTTTCATCCGAACCCAGTAAAAAGAGGCATCCCTAAGGGCCAATATATTCAGATCAGGAGGAACTGTACTGATACCCCCACATTTATGGCACAGTCCAGGGACCTTAGGGAAAGATTTCTAAATAGAGGCTATCCTGACGTGACACTAAAAAAGGCATTTAGGCATTCCCTCACACACAACAGAGAAGATTTTCTGAACCCTAATAAAAAGGATGAAACACAGAATCAAGTTATTAGGGTTATTGGAACCTACGATGACTCTCATGAGAGGGTATTCGAAATCTTGAGAAGGCATTGGGACATCCTCCGAACAGATAGAGATCTTGTAGATGTGCTCCCACCCAAACCAGGGATCACTTTCAGGAGGGGAAAATCGATAAGGGACCATTTGGTCCATAGTTTCTACACCTCACCGAAAACCTCTGGAACCTGGTTGGATAGGAGACCGTTGGGAACATTTAAATGTAGTGGTTGCATAGCATGCCCATTCATTATTACATCAAAATCCTTTAAAAGTGTCACAACGGATAGAACTTTTGAGATAAGGGACTTTGGTAATTGTAGGAGCTGTGGAGTGGTCTATCTTATAACATGTACGTGTCCCTTAAATTATGTGGGTAAGACTAAAAGGGAGTTGAGGAGGAGAGTAGGTGAGCACCTAGGGGATATTAGACATAAACGAGACAAACCAGTGTCGAATCATGTACTTGAGTTCCATGGGGGGGATCCTAAATCCCTGGGATTTCAAATCATTGAAATCATTCCTCCCTCCCCACGTAAAGGAGATTGGGATAAAAAGATTTTACAGAAGGAATGCCAGTGGATATATAGACTAAAAACTTATAGTCCACATGGCCTCAATGAACAATTATCGTTCGGTGCATCCTCGTTAGGTGCATCCTCCGTTCCTGACTTTTCCCACATAAATATAATTATTGAGTGAGACACACTGTCCACAACTCCCACTCAGCCATGACTAGAACTCATTCTTATAATTATTGCCTGTTCAGGGCATCCACAAAATGAATTACTCTACTTTTCTTGCTCATCCGTCCACTCTGGCACGACTATTAAATCCTTGATGTCCGGCTGTATATGGGGTTCACCTCCTCGGGTTGCCCCCTTCTCTTTCCTCAACTAAACCAACTACCAATGGTGACTTTATTGTTATCATACATTCTGTCATAAATTAAAATATCGGATCAGAATTGATCCTTTAGTAATTATCATAGTGCCGGAAGGGGGTGTATTTTGTAATTCTTTTCCCCCCTGATGGCGTGTTAATATATGGTCCAGTGGAACCTTGTCAATATATAAAGTGTCCTCAATCCCCATTTAGGGTGATCCAACTCCCTCTAAGCCTCCACTCTTTGTCCCATTCTCCCCCCCTTCTTTACTGTTTGCTAAATGCTATATCATATTATCCACTTAATAATCGATTTCGGTGGAAATAATAAACGGATAGCAATGATACATTAATAAACATGCTATTTGTAATGACTTAAACATTATGATGATTGCAAACCAATTGCACAGCCTCATTTAATGTCCAATCGCCTGGTGGAACGCAATTTGCGTTCCAAAACAACTTCCGGGTATCGGGACAGCACTAGATACGTCACTTCCGGTTTCGGACACCACTTCCGGTTTCGGACATCACTTCCGGTCTGTGGAACGCATATGCGTTCCAAATCGGCGTTTTACATGCTGCCTATATGGATCATCAACTGTGAGTTGGTTTATGACTATATAATATGTTTTCTATGAAATGTGCTATTACCATGACTAGGGGGATGTTAAATAATCCAGGAGAGAACACTCTGAATATCAAATTCATCTGTCTTGGTAACTTAATTATCTAAGAGGGGAGGGACTAATTGGGGGAGGACACTTTATAAGGCGCTGTTTTTGAACAGGACCTGGGGACACTGGTCATTTTTTGCCTACATCTGGGCTTCCATTCCTGGAGGGTCTTGATTGAGAGACGCCGAATCTGAAAATCTCTATCATGAGATATTGCTGATGGAGGATTGATCTCCACTTCCCCTGACGAACCAGTCGGAAAATATTTGGACTGGGGAAACGTAGCGTTGGGATTTGTATGTTTGTATCTGTTTTTCTAGTGTGTCTTATATGCCTAGCCTTTTGGCAATTAGAATAGGGTGATAAAGGGAGAGCCAGTATAGGCACGAGGACAGGGAGCCTCTACCATTAAGGGGTGTCCCTGGGCTGAGTCTGTGTAGGGTCATGAAGGGACATTTATAGGATAGGATTATTGTTTCTACTATTGGATATCACATTTGTGAGCTGTATTATTGCCATCACGACCTTCAGACCACCTCAATCATCATTAGTGCGAAATAATCATCATAACGCTTCCTTTATCAGCACCAGATCTCCGTCTAGTTATGGAGCACTACACCCCTTGACGACCGAGCTAACCATCCTATTCCATCTGCCCTGGTATTTCAGCAATCGTGAGTAACCATCTGATTCCATCTGTTCTGGTATTTCAGCAAATCGTAAGTTACCAAGTAACCTCGGCTGTGGTTCAACAATATGTGAATATTCACGATATACAGACTCTGTATTTTCAGCTAACCGTGAACAAATTGAATGTGTATCATATTTCAGCTAACCGTGAACAATCACGGAATGTGTATTTTATTTCAGCTAACCGTGAACAATAACGGAATGTGTACCATGTGAACTTATGCAATAGGATTAATAGTGAACTACAATATATTGGTTTCCTTAACAATTTTTTCTGGTCCTCAACTGTGCCTTACACTAAGAGTACCTTGTGCAGGGGTAATCAAAATCCCCAGGATTGCTTACCAGTCGTGTATCTTTACCTTGATATAGGTGTAACTGTAGCCATTCCTTCTTTGCCATAATAGGACATTGTTTGTCGACTTTCCTTGTATGTGTAGTCCGGCTGTAGGCCAGATTGTAATAGAATATCATTAAAAGGTATATTTTAATTGGGAAGGTGTTCCAGTATATATTTCATATATTTTAGTTTCATTACACACCAACTGAAGTAGTTCAAGCCTTTTATTGTTTTAATATTGATGATTTTGGCATACAGCTCATGAAAACCCAAATTTCCTATCTCAAAAAATTAGCATATTTCATCCGACCAATAAAAGAAAAGTGTTTTTAATACAAAAAAAGTCAACCTTCAAATAATTATGTTCAGTTATGCACTCAATACTTGGTCGGGAATCCTTTTGCAGAAATGACTGCTTCAATGCGGCGTGGCATGGAGGCAATCAGCCTGTGGCACTGCTGAGGTGTTATGGAGGCCCAGGATGCTTCGATAGTGGCCTTAAGCTCATCCAGAGTGTTGGGTCTTGCGTCTCTCAACTTTCTCTTCCCAATATCCCACAGATTCTCTATGGGGTTCAGGTCAGGAGAGTTGGCAGGCCAATTGAGCACAGTAATACCATGGTCAGTAAACCATTTACCAGTGGTTTTGGCACTGTGAGCAGGTGCCAGGTCGTGCTGAAAAATGAAATCTTCATCTCCATAAAGCTTTTCAGCAGATGGAAGCATGAAGTGCTCCAAAATCTCCTGATAGCTAGCTGCATTGACCCTGCCCTTGATAAAACACAGTGGACCAACACCAGCAGCTGACATGGCACCCCAGACCATCACTGACTGTGGGTACTTGACACTGGACTTCAGGCATTTTGGCATTTCCCTCTCCCCAGTCTTCCTCCAGACTCTGGCACCTTGATTTCCGAATGACATGCAAAATTTGCTTTCATCCGAAAAAAGTACTTTGGAACACTGAGCAACAGTCCAGTGCTGCTTCTCTGTAGCCCAGGTCAGGCGCTTCTGCCGCTGTTTCTGGTTCAAAAGTGGCTTGACCTGGGGAATGCGGCACCTGTAGCCCATTTCCTGCACACGCCTGTACACGGTGGCTCTGGATGTTTCTACTCCAGACTCAGTCCACTGCTTCCGCAGGTCCCCAAGGTCTGGAATCGGTCCTTCTCCACAATCTTCCTCAGGGTCCGGTCACCTCTTCTCGTTGTGCAGCGTTTTCTGCCACACTTTTTCCTTCCCACAGACTTCCCACTGAGGTGCCTTGATACAGCACTCTGGGAACAGCCTATTCATTCAGAAATTTCTTTCTGTGTCTTACCCTCTTGCTTGAGGGTGTCAATGATGGCCTTCTGGACAGCAGTCAGGTCGGCAGTCTTACCCATGATTGCGGTTTTGAGTAATGAACCAGGCTGGGAGTTTTTAAAAGCCTCAGGAATCTTTTGCAGGTGTTTAGAGTTAATTAGTTGATTCAGATGATTAGGTTAATAGCTCGTTTAGAGAACCTTTTCATGATATGCTAATGTTTTTAGATAGGAATTTGGGGTTTTCATGAGCTGTATGCCAAAATCATCAATATTAAAACAATAAAAGGCTTGAACTACTTCAGTTGGTGTGTAATGAATCTAAAATATATGAAAGTCTAATGTTTATCAGTACATTACAGAAAATAATGAACTTTATCACAATATGCTAATTTTTTTAGAAGGACCTGTATTGCTAACATCAGGAAGGGGTACGATAAACATTCCCTATCAAAACATTATAAAGACGTACACAACCAGGATCCATCCAGTCTGATGTTTGTGGCACTGGAGAAGGTGGAGAAACACTGGAGAGGCGGTGATTTTATTAGACAAATGTCTAGGATAGAATCCAGACGCATTTATGAATTTGGATCTCTACAACCGAAAGGTCTTAATTCGGAGTTGGAGATTTTTGGATTCATGTAGGTTGGGTGTCTTGTGGCCGACGGCACGTCGCTTGCCAGGCCGTTTATCGGCGCTGCAACGTGTCCCTGGCTCCTAGATACCCACCCTTCCTTCTCTATCAAATTCCAAGAATTTTATCAAATTCCAAGAATCCTATAAATCTCCAACTTTCAAGATTCCTCAAATCCATTATAAATGTTGGGGAGTATTTATAGTTTTATATCCGGATTTTAATCTAAATAATTTGTTTAATAATATTTTATCATTAAAATGTGATTTTATAAGTGTTAGCAATTAGATATTAAGTTTATATTTCATACATCAGTATATCACACCAATTGGGACATCTGGGCAAAAAACGCATGTGTCCCCAAAAAAACGCATGGAAACTGCAAGTAAGAATTTTTTTTTTAAAAATGTCAATGCTGTATAGAATTATCCCCTGATTATGTGGGAGGATTTCCTGACCAATTGGGAACAGCATGAACAGCAGGTGTTTGAGAGTTGGGAAGTAATTAAGTAATGGATAAAAATGGAGGCCAGGCAGGCAGACACTTGACCACTGAGGAAGGGAGAGCGAGAAAGAAAGAGAAAGAAAAAATTCTTACAGTAGAGGAATAACTACTTTTATCGTCGAAAAGCTGTACCGAAGGAAATTGCGGAACAGAGTGTCAACTCCCGCGCTTTGGAACTCCCGCTAAATTTGAACCAGCTTGCTGGAAGGAGCGATCAAATAAGCCGGCAGACATTTAAAGCTCCACTTAAGCAACAGGGAGACAGCAACACAAGACGGTAAGCCAAATACTGATTTAAAGTTTACCTCGACTTTAAAAGGAAATACCATAAGAGACTTTTTATTCCAACATTATCAGGATTCCTGTGGATACTTTATGAATACATTACGTTCCCAGGGGAAATACACCTACAATATTTAAAGTGACACTCATTTTCCCAATCTGGGATTGAGTCACAGAGGAATTACCTCCCCCTTCACAATAACAGCATATATAAGACCTGGACAATACTTGAAGTTTTTGGTGTGTGATTTATATCAGTGAATTTATCGACTATATATTAATAAATAGTATTGAATATTTTATTATTGAATTTTTTTATCATTCAATACAATATCGAATATAATATCATAGTTTATGTGATTGTAGTTTTTGTATGTCATTGCTATAATACACTGTTTTTATTACTTGAATTTTATGGGGATTTAATAATAAATATTTTCTGCATATATCAATTTGGTTGCCAAGTGTATGAGCGCCCGCTCATTTTTCCATTGTTACAAAATAAAAATATATTTGCCGTTCAGCGGAGCAGTTATATGTTCTAAAGCCTTCTGTGGCGTGTATAAGTGGAAAAAAATAAGGGCCTACTTGCCGTTCAGCGGTGAAGTTATATGTTCTAAAGCCCTTTTTGTCATGTATTAGTTGCAAAATAAAAAGGAGGACACGAAGCAACATATATTCAATACTTTAAACTTTAAACCTGTAACCAGGTCCCAGCTGACACCGAAGATCCAAGGAGGGGAGCGGCAGGAAGCAGCGGAGACGGAAAGGATATACATTCGTCATATTCATCATCTTCGCTAATTCTAGATATCAAACCAATAGGAAAGTAACCTTAAGTTACAATCGCAATACCAGATTATTTAAATCGCATATTAATCGCGATAACTAGAATAATGACGAATATTCGATTTCGACGACTATGAAAAGAATATTCTAGCGAATATTCACAAATTTCGTCGAAATCGAATATGGCACCTCCCACTCATCACTATTTGACATATAAAAAATTCCAAACAAGCGCAAGGCGGCAGAGAGAAAAATGGAAGCTGTTCACAGACATGGAAATCTCTGAACAAAGCTGAAGTGATCTAGAAATTAATGGGGGTCCTGAATCCTGGATCAAGCCCTCCCCACAGTGTGATGTTATATTCTGCCATTTCCTCAACAACATGTAAAAAAAATGTAAGCTTTACCTTTCAGTGAATGCCAAATTTTGTGTCAAATGATAATAAATTAGTTACCCCTCCAATTAAGGACGGTTTCACACTACCAGTATAGTTCCAGCAGAGAACAGCCTGCCAAAACTATCCGGACATTACTGGAATGCCTGAATGTCCCAGTGTCTATAATTAGAGATGAGCGAAATTATGAAAAGTTCGATTCGGCTGATTTGAAGAATTACTTCGTCACGGAGTGCACATTTTTGTAAGTAGTGAGTGCAATGACAAGGAGCTGCAATAGCGCTGCCCCCGTCATTGCACCCCTCAGATGCAGTGTTCATACATGATCGCAGCATCTGAGTGTAAAAACAGTATCAAATTAACATTAAAAAAATTCAATCAAACTCCATTTGCTGGCCGCCACCATCTTGCTTGAAGGTCTGGCGCGAAATCTCACGTGGTGCGAGATTATGTCATCATGCCGGCCGGCGGGGTGACGTCATACGTCACCACGCACGGGATTTCGGCCAACATCTTTAATTAAGATGGTGGCCGGCGGCCCGCCGAGAGCAAGTGGAGGAGGTAAGAACTTTTTTGTTTTTTCCACTATTTCTGGTTAAATCAATTCGCTAACACGAAGCATGAGGAAATTAGGCTTCGAGGCAAATCGAATTTTTTCCTGAAATTCGGTTCGAATTCCACTTTGTGGGATTCAATTCGCTCATCTCTATCTATAATGCCAGGATTCTAATCCCAACATATTTGCTGGGCTTAAAGTCAATGGGGCTAGTGGCCAATTCCGGTAACTTCTGACAATGTTGGATACAGAGAACTCCTGATTGCAGTGTGAAGGAAGCCTTAGGTGTTAAGATTGGTGTAGAATTAAAAGAGTTGCAAAACCATTGTGCACCAAAATTTGCAACATTCTTAAGCTAAAAAGCTGTTGCAAGTTGACCCCCCCCCCCCCCCCCATACAGTTAAAATATTATTTGGATAGATTTGCTAATACTTTCTATTATTTAGCAAACTAAGAGGGTAATGTATTAGCATGCAACTTTTTATACCTTTGGAGTGTGTGTTTGGTTTAAAGCCATTTTTTTGTGACAAATTTATAAAATGGCGCACAACATTTGGTAAATTTGTCACCCAAATTACTTTACATGTTGATTTCTCTGTCTGAAGTCTAATCATGTATATTACAAAGGTTCTGTCAGTTTGTACACCACCAGGGGACTGGAGTACACGTGTAATCTTTTGAGACTTTTTGTAAAAAGTTGCAATGATAAATCTGGCTAAAATGTAGCTGGGCGTTTATTGAGTTCAATATATGACAGTATGCAGTTAGCTCCTGAGCTCCTCCTAGTGGCGGCTAAATGCAGACGGCGTGTTATCTTTTGCATTTGTGTCTTGGTGATCTGAAACGTAGAAAAGATTACAGATATTTTAAGAAATGAATCAGCACAGAACTTTAAACCTTGGGATAAAAAATAAATGGCTTTTCAAGGATGGTCATTTAGTTCAAAGCATAAAACAAACCTGTGACCATGAAGTACCAGTGAAGAGCATTAAATACTAGCAATTACATGAGGAGCAGTGTAAGGAAACCTGTCTAATCATATTGATAGATCTACAGCAGATCGCCATTAAACAGGACAGGAGTCCCTAACCACAGCTGAACATAACAGCTTGCCCCTGGAGACTATGCCGCTGTATACATATGCTTTATTCTTGTGATTTGTGATGTAATACAACACATTTTACTGCTATAAACTGGTATTTATTGTATGAGGCTGAAGTCGAAGGTTTCCTTCGCCCACACACAGTATCCGGCAAGATGTTATAAAAGAGGAATAAGCAGTTAAAAGTCTCCAGGGATGCAACAACAAATTAAAATCATACAATATTAAATGCCATAATATAAATCTAATGCCACACATCCAAAACGAAATGAATGCTAAAAGCAATTTGCAGACCAGGAAGAAGGCCGCCTCCTGTATTCAGGACAGAAAATTACTGAGAAAATCTCAGTGTCTTAAGGTCAAATGTATATCAGTTTATAACTATAAATATTCCAGTGCTACAGAGAAGTAGGGAAGGGAGGTAGGCACTCTATAACTTTTCCTCCGTCTGTGAATGTGCAATAGTCTTCTATTTATTCTTTAGAATTGTCAGATTTCATTATAGAATCCAGAACTTTAGGGAGTCGGTGTAGAGGATGGGAGTGGTAGTGGCCTTGATGCAGTGTTGTGTCATGGTGTACTCCCTAAAGGATTGGCGAATTGGAAATGTAGTATTGAAGAATGAGGCCAGAGTTAAAGGGAATATGTCATCAGAAAATAAGTTATTAACTCAACTTTTATATTTAATATGTTGTACCTAATCCCCTAAATACATTTTTTCTAATATACTTTATTTATTAATTTTCTGTTTTTACTGTACGTTTACACCCCTAAAGTGCGCCATTCAGTGTGCGCTTAACTCTGTTCTCCCTACTCCGCTGACAGCTCAGCAATGTACGGAGTAAGGAGTACTCATTTTATGAATGGGCAGCAGCAGCGCAGGGAGTACGGGCAGGAGTGCTCATTGCTGCTCCTGCCTGTGCTCCCCAGACGATTACTAACTGCTGGCATAGTACATGGGTACCCTTTATCCATGTACTAGGCCAGGATTAGCTGAGGATTAGCTAAGCTAAGAGAACTGCATATACTGTACTGTTCTTTACCTGTACTTTGTTTCTCTCTACCTGTACAACATGTACATTATTTGTTATCTATGCTAAATGTACTGTACTTCTTTCTACTTGCATTACATATACTGTACTGCTTGGTACGTGTACTGTACTGCTCTTTACTTCTACTACAGTTACTGTAATGCTCTCTAGCTGTACAACATGGACTGTACTTCAGCCTGTACTACACGTACCATACTGTCTTCTATCTATACTAAATGTACTGTACGGCCCTCTATCTGTACTATTCTGCACTGTACCTTTACTAAATGTACTGTACTGCTCTCCTCTAGTACTACACATACTGTACTGTCTTCTATCTATACTAAATGTTCTGTACGGCCCTCTATCTGTACTATTTGTACTATTCTGCACTGTACCTTTACTAAATGTACTGTACTGCTCTCCTCTAGTACTACACGTACCGTACTGTCTTCTATCTATACTAAATGTACTGTACGGCCCTCTATCTGTACTATTCTGCACTGTACCTTTACTAAATGTACTGTACTGCTCTCCTCTAGTACTACACATACTGTACTGTCTTCTATCTATACTAAATGTTCTGTACGGCCCTCTATCTGTACTATTTGTACTATTCTGCACTGTACCTTTACTAAATGTACTGTACTGCTCTCCTCTAGTACTACACGTACCGTACTGTCTTCTATCTATACTAAATGTACTGTACAGCCCTCTATCTGTACTATTTGTACTATTATGCACTGTACCTTTACTAAATGTACTGTACTGCTCTCCTCTAGTACTACACGTACTGTACTGTCTTCTATCTATACTAAATGTACTGTACGGCCCTCTATCTGTACTATTTGTACTATTCTGAACTGTACCTTTACTAAATGTACTATACTGCTCTCCTCTAGTACTATATGTACTGTACTGCTCATTACCTGTACTGAATGTACTGTACTGCTCTCCTCTAGTACTATATGTACTGTACTGCTCATTATCTTTACTACATGTGTGCTGTTCTTTACCTGTACTATGTTATGTACTGTACTGCTTTCAGCCTATGCTATATGTACTGCACTGCTCTTTACCTGAGCTATTTGTAGTGTACTGCTCTCTATCTGTATTACTGATGGGGCAGTTCTAAACTTCAGTGTGATACACGTTACAAAAGCCAATGAAAGTCAATGAAAAGTCAGCTACATAAGCTCTCTACCTGTAGTACATGTACTGTATTGCTCTCAACCTATGCTGTACCTACTGTATTGCTCTCTACCTGAACCGGATGCATGTCCGACTCCATCAGCACTGAGTCTCTCCCTTGGAGTCTGACATGCATCCTTTCAGTCATCATGCAACATTCTCTCAAGCAATTGATTATCACAATATATTCTATATCTATGTATTTTGTATAAATTACATTTCTCTACATATACCAACAAATACGTTTCAATTATTTATATTCTTATATAATCTTTTATTGTCATTAAATTTTTTATCGTATATATTCAAATGTACTATTTTATGTAATTTTTTATTAAAGCAAACAGTTGCAGCATTTATTTTTTATTGAGTAGATAAGACTCAGCATCGGATACTTTATACCCAAAAAACGCAGAAGTACATATGGAAAACAGAGCGAAATTCTGGAACATTGAATCCAGACCACACTTTGGATTTTTCTGGGCGGGTTATATAAAGCCAGACCAAAATTGGGAGATCAGCTGCCACTGAGGAAGGGGTAAGAGGTCCCCGAAACGCGTCTGGCGTAACCAGCTGATAGCTCCCACTTTGATCGAGGCCTCTTTACAGATGATAGAAAAAATCTGTGGAAACTTTTGAAAGATTGGAGCGCTCCAGTGAAAAGAATTCTTCTATACAGAAACCTCCGACATTAGTTCCCGCGATACCTCGCTACAAGTCACGAGCTAGAGGTACGTCACAGACCACGCAATCTATTGGCGTCGGCTTGAATAACGCGGGACTACGCATAGAACAGTGGAACAAAAGTCAGTTATGCGGTATTAGTCCACACTTCGAACTGCTATCTGGGTCAAGGTAAGATCCAGCCTTTTTACCTTTAGTGCATATAGCACTTTATACACCAACTTAATCGGGTCTGGACAGACTGTATATAAAAAGTTATCTTGGGATCCCATACTCATATGAAGCCCTTTTCAATTTGCGGATATTATTGACAACTGTACAATCAAGCGGTAATCTTACATGTATACTTTTTGAGAGGAACGATATCCAAAACAGTTTTTTTCTTTCACATAAAATAAACCCTATACAAAGGAACTTTTACTGGATTTACTTGATAAAAAGAACCCAATATCATCATTGTATTATCCCCACGAAGTATCATATACTATTGTTGCAGTTTTCCAGTTTGTTTCAAATTACAGATCCTTTTTTTATATTCAAGTTTTATAATCATGTATTTTGGTGATTTTATTGTAATTTGAGTTTTGTGGATTAAATTGTGTGATCACTCTATATTGTACATTTTTATTCATTTTATCCATATTATACCACACATACAGAGTGCCAGTCCAATTTGTTTATTTATTTTCAACACTTCCCTCTGTACGGGTGATACAGTTATCTGGCCTAGAGCACCTGGTCCCTGTCGCATAGGAGTGAGCTATTCCTATTACTTCTCTTTCCAATAACACAGAATTTACTTAAAAAATTCACTACTGGGTTTCTGGGAACAGTGGTGGTTATAAATCATAACCTCTGCTGGGAGGAAGGACCTCCGATAACGTTCCTTCGTGCATCTAGGATGCAGCAGTCTGTCACTGAAGGAGCTCTCCAGCTCCACAACAGCTTCGTGCATGGGGGTGGGAGACATTGTCTAACAATTATGTTAATTTTGCTAGAGTTCTTTTGTCACACACCACCAGCTCCTTGGTTTTGCCCACGTTGATCTGGAGCTGGTTCCGCTGACACCAGTCCACAAAATCCTGTGTCCCCTGTCTGTACTCTGAGTCGTCCTCACCTGTGATAAGGCCGACTATGGCAGAGTCATCACAGAACTTCTGTAGGTGGCAGCCTGGGGAGTTGATGGAGAAGTCTGCAGTGTAGAGGGTGAAGAGGAACGGTGCCAGCACAGTTCCATTTGGTGCCCCCATACTGCAGATCAGCATGTCAGAGACACAACCCTGAGATTTAACAAACTGTGGGCGTTCTGTGAGGTAGTCAAGTATCCAATGTGACATGTAGTGGTCCACTCCTGCCATCTCCAGCTTTTCCCTCAGAAGTCCAGGTTGGATGGTGTTAAAAGCACTGGAGAAATAAAAAAAACATGATCCTCACAGTGCTTCCAGGCCTCTCCAGGTGAGTTAGAGCTCAGTGTTGGAGGTAGATGATGGCATCATCCACCCCGATGCCAGGCTGGTAGGCAAACTGCTGTGGATCCAATGAAGACCTCACCAGGGGGCGAAGATAGTTGAGAACCAGCCTCTTGAGGGACTTCATCAAGTGTGAGGTCAGTGCTTCCGGCCTGTAGCTGCTGAGGTCTTTCGGGTGTGAGGTCTTTGGCACTGGTACCACACAGGAGGTCTTCCACAGCTGTGGAACCTTCTGCAGCCTCAGGCTCATGTTGAAAATGTGACCCATGATGCCACACAGTTGGTCTGAGCAGCACTTCAGGAGCCTGGAGCTGATGCAGTATGGTCTTGCAGCTTTACGCACCTTGATTTTCTGTAGTACCTTCCTCACCTAGAGTGTGCTGAAGGACAATGTGGGGAGGGGGGTGAATGTTGGAGTCCTCTGGTGTAGAGAGGGAGAGTGGTGGTAGGTTGCTAAGAGGTGAACAGGCAGTGATGGTAGTGGTGGGGGAAGAAGATGGGGGGGGGGGGTATTTGTAGCAACATGGGGTCAGGGGAGGGGTGGGTATCTGGTCAAACCTATTGAAGAACTTGTTCAACTCATTAACCCACTCAGAGTCACCTGCAGTCTAGATTTGACCCGGTTTGTGACCTGAGATGGTTTTCAGGCTCTTCCAGACCCCGCGTGTATTATTCTGCTGCAGCTGGTCCTCAATCTTCTTCCTGTAGATGGTTTTCCTCTCTCTGATCTTCCTTCTCAGCTCCTTCTGCACAGTTTTAAGCTCCTCCTTGTTTCCAGATTTAAAGGCTCTTTTCTTTTTCTTGAAGAGAGCCTTTATTTCTGGGTTAATCCAAGGCTTATTATTAGAAAAACACCCTACCTTCATGTCTGGCACGGTGTTATCCACACAGAAGTAGTGATGTCCCGAACTATTCGCCGGCGAATAGTTCCCGGCGAACATAGCTTGTTCGCGTTCGCCGCTGCGGGCGAACATATGCAATGTTCGGTCCGCCCCCTATACATCATCATTGAGTAAACTTTGACCGTGTACCTCACAGTCAGCAGACACATTCCAGCCAATCAGCAGCAGACCCTCCCTCCCAGACCCTCCCACCTCCTGTACAGCATCCATTTTAGATTCATTCGGAAGCTGCATTCACAGTGAGAGGAGGGAGAGTGTTACTGCTGCCGATTCAATAGGGAAAGCGTTAGCTAGGGCATTGTTCTGTGTCCACAGACTCATCTGCTGTAAGGACAGCGTCCTGACAGCACCCCAAAAAGCCCTTTTCAGGGCTGGTACATCAGTGTGCTTTTTTTTATTTATATATATATATATATATATATATATATAGCAGTTGCCTGGCTGCCGTGTGTGAGAGGCTGCAGGCTCAGTCACAGACAGCACTGTGTGCACTGCACACCATTCATACAGGGTGTGACAGAAAATACCTTGCAGATAAAAAAAAATTCAATTTAAAATTTTTCTGTGATATAATCACATTTGCAAGCCCGTGTGTGTCAGGCCCACACATACTGTATACTGCTAGTGGCTAGGCCTACACTCATACCGTTACAGGGTTTTATTCACTTAAATACCTTGCAGATAAAAAAAAAAAAAAAAAAATAATAATATTTAACATTTTTCTGTGATATAATCACATTTGCAAGCCCGTGTGTGTCAGGCCCACACATACTGTACTGTGCCCAGTACCCACCACTTATATAGGTTGGCATAGTACCTTGCACGCAAAGTACCCCTTCACCTAAAAAAAAATGAGGGGCAGAGGCAGGCCACCCCGCAGTGGCCGTCGTGGTCGTGGTGCTGTGATTTCCACTGGCCCTGGGATAATGCCCAGTGTTCAGAGGCCACGTACCCTGAACCCAAAAAATTAAGAGAAAATAGTTGACTGGTTTACACAAGACACCCAATCTTCAACAGCTTCCGCTAAGAACCTTGACACACCATCCTCCTCCAGCTCAGCTTTGGTCACCTGCTCTCAAGTTACCCCTCTCCCGCCCGCCGCCACCACCACCACTACCACCACAGCCACCACAGCCGCTTCACTTGATCCCTCAGAGGAGTTATTTACACATCAGTTGTATGAAATTAGTGATGCGCAACCATTATTGCCAGGGGATGTAGATAACAGGGATATGTCTCAGTCAGGCAGCATTACACACATGGACGTACAGTGTGATGATGATGATGATGATGTTGTACCCGCTGCTGCTTCATGTCAGATACAAGTGAAGTGGTTGATGATGACGATGTGTCCGTGGATGCCACGTGGGTGCCTGCTCGAAGAGAAGAAGAAGAGGGGAAAAGTTCAGAAGGGGAGACAGAGAGAAGGAGGAGACGAGTTGGAAGCAGTGGGAGGTCGTCGCAAGGAGCTAGTGGCACAGTCAGACAGCATGTATCGGCACCCGGGGTCAGCCAGACAGCACGCCAATCAATGCATGCTGTTGCCACCACCAGAATGCCGTCATTGCAAAGCTCAGCAGTGTGGCATTTTTTTTGTGTGTCTGCCTCTGACAACAGCGATGCCATTTGCAACCTGTGCCAAAAGAAACTGAGTCGTGGGAAATCCAACACCCACCTAGGTACAACTGCTTTGCGAAGGCACATGATCGCCCATCACAAACGCCTATGGGATCAACACATGATGACGAGTAGAAGCAGCACACAAGCTCAAAGCCACCATCCTCCTCCTGGTCTAGCATCTTCAGTCCCGTCAACCACTGCTGTCCTACTTGCCCCCTCTCAACCACCTGCCACTCCGCCTCTCACCTTCAGCAGTTCCATCTCATCTGCCCACAGTCAGGTGTCTGTAATGGAAATGTTTGAGCGTAAGAAGCCAATGTCACAGAGTCACCCCCTTGCCCGGCGTCTGACAGCTGGCTTGACGGAACTCTTAGCCCGCCAGCTTTTACCATACCAGCTAGTGGAGTCTGAGGCCTTCAAAAAATTTGTCGCTATTGGGACACCACAGTGGAAGGTACCCGGACAATTTTTTTTTTTTAAATAAGGCAATCCCAAACCTCTACTCAGTGATTGAAAAGGAAGTCATGGCATCTCTGGCATACAGTGTTGGGGCAAGGGTCCATCTGACCACTGATACCTGGTCTGCAAAGCACGGTCAGGGCAGGTATATCACCTACACTGCGCATTGGGTCAACCTGCTGACGGCTACCAAGCATGGAATGCGTGGCTCTGCAGTGGAGTTGGTGACACCACCACGACTTGCAGGCAGGCCTACTGCCACCTCCTCTACTCCTCCTACTCCATCCTCTTCCATAACCTCCTCGGCTGAGTCCTATTCTGCTGCGGCGTCTGGCTGCACATCAACTGAATCCCCCCAGCTCACCAGGGGCTATTCCATATCCCGGATACGACAGTGTCATGCTGTCTTGGGGTTGGCTTGCCTGAAAGCAGAAAGCCACACCGGACCAGCACTCCTGTCCGCCCTGAACGCACAGGTGGATCAGTGGCTGACCCCGCACCAACTTGAGATCGGCAAAGTGGTGTGTGACAATGGAAGCAATTTGTTGGCGGCATTGAATTTGGGCAAGTTATCACAAGTGCCGTGCATGGCACATGTGTTGAATCTCATCGTACAACGCTTTGCGTCTAAGTACCCAGGCTTACAGGATGTACTCAAACAGGCCAGGAAGGTGTGTGGCCATTTCAGGCGTTCCTACACGGCCATGGCGCACTTTTCAGACATTCAGCTCTAAAACAACATGCCAGTGAGGCGCTTGATTTGCCACAGCCCGACACGTTGGAATTCAACACTCCTAATGTTCGACCGCCTGCTCAAACAAGAAAAAGCCGTCAACGAGTATTTGTATGACCGGGGTGCTAGGACAGCCTCCGCGGAGCTGGGAATTTTTTTGCCACGTTACTGGACGCTGTGCAATGCCTGTAGGCTCATGCGTCCTTTTGAGGAGGTGACAAACCTAGTCAGTCGCACCGAAGGCACCATCAGCGACCTCATCCCATTTGTTTTCTTCCTGGAGCGTGCCCTGCGAAGAGTGCTGGATCAGGCTGTAGATGAGCGTGAAGAGGAAGAGTTGTGGTCACCATCACCACCAGAAACAGCCTTGTCATCACCTCTTGCCAGACCTGCGGCAACGCTGCAAGAGGAGTATGAGGAAGAGGAGTCAGAGGAGGAATGTGGCTTTGAGGAGGAGGAAGACCAACCATAGCAGGCATCCCAGGGTGCTCGTTGTTGTCACCTATCTGGGACGCGTAGTGTTCTACGTGGCTGGGGGGAAGAACAGACCGTCAATGACATCAGTGAGGAGGAGAAACGCGAAATTAGTAGCTCGGCATCCAACCTTGTGCAAATGGGGTCTTTCATGCTGTCATGTCTGTTGAGGGACCCTCGTATAAAAAGGATGAAGGAGAACGACCTGTACTGGGTGGCCACGCTACTAGACCCCCGGTATAAGCAGAAAGTGGCGGAAATGTTTCCAAATTACCGGAAGTCAGAAAGGATGCAGCAGTTCAAAACCAAACAAAAAAATATGCTTTACACAGCTTATAAGGGGGATGTCACAGCACAACGGGAATCTAACTGGGGAAGAGGTGAAAGTAATACTCCTCCTACCACGACCACGGCAGCAAGGACAGGACGCTTTACAGATGTGTTGTTGATGGAGGACATGCAGAGCTTTTTCAGTCCTACACATCGCCACAGCTCTTCGGGATCCAGCCTTAGAGAACGACTCGACCGACAGGTAGCAGACTACCTCGCCTTAACTGCAGATATCGACACTCTGAGGAGCAATGAACCCCTTGACTACTAGGTGTGCAGGCTTGACCTGTGGCCTGAACTATCCCAGTTTGCGATAGAACTTCTGGCCTGCCCCGCTTCAAGTGTCCTGTCAGAAAGGACCTTCAGTGCAGCAGGAGGCATTGTCACTGACAAAAGAAGTCGCCTCGGTCAAAAAAGTGTTGATTACCTCACCTTCATTAAGATGAATTAGGCATGGATCCCGAAGGGACTGACAGTAGGGGATACATTTAACTAACAAAAAGCCTGATGACATGCCTTGGCCTCAAAATGGTCCCCACGCTGCGGTATTTAATGTCTGCATACCGGATGACTTTCGTGAATTCTCTAGGGTTCAAGCCACAATGTTTTAGTCACCTTTCTGCCTTGAAAACATCAATTTTTCCGGCCGCTGCTACAACAGCGGATGCAACAATAGCATTATTTTTCAGGCATGTGCACATGCCTAATTTTTCTGGCCTCTGGTGCTGCACTGTGGCTGCAAAAACAAAACAAAAAAAAAAAGGCACATACAAGTGTCAATTCCCCTTTCATGATCGTTACCTTGTTGTGGTGAAGGGGCTTGCGTATCACAATGAAGCGATCATCACCTCTATGAGTGTGTTGGCAATGTTGCCACACCCCAGATGATAAGGCCGTTGCTTCATTATGATCAGACCAAAAGCGATCGGCTGGATGTTTTTTCATAGAAAAAACAAAAATATATATTTTTTTTTAAGTTGTATAGGTGGATTTTTAATACATAAACAAAAAAAATCATAATAAAGTCTCCTAATAGTTTATTAGAAATAATGCAGTCAATTTTAAAAATCCCCATCAATTCCAATACAAATCAAGTACAAAGCTCAGAACTAAATTATTCCAGGATGTTGTAATGGTTCGTTAATTCGACAATGGTTAATCAATTCGACACACGTCCCCGGATAGGGGATGTAACAGGGATTAAACTGATAGGAATAGTAATAGTTAAGACACCACTCATATAGGTCACAGCACATTGCTCCGTGCACGCGCAGTGCCCCAACTTGGGAGTAAGAGGACCGACCAAGCTGCTTTTTCCATCTCCCGTTTCCTAAAATCAATTCAGTTTGGTGTATCAGAGTTTGGTCTGTCACTGTGAAGGCAGTCGAAGGTAAATTTTTTTTCACAAAAGGCAATCCCACCCTGATATGGGACGTAACAGGGATTAAACTGATGAGAATAGTACTACAGAAAATAGCACTCATATCGGGTGTGACAGTAAATTGCACGGCACAGACACGGTGACCGTGGCGTGGATTCAAACAAAAGGGAGGTAGCCAGCAATTTTTTAACCATCTCCCCGTTCAAAAAGTCCATTTAATAAATGGACCCCAGATTGGGGACGTAACAGGGATTAAACTGATGAGAAGAGAGAACTATAGAAAATAGCACTCATATCGGGTGGGACAGTAAATTGCACGGCACAGACGCAGTGACCGTGGAGTCAAACAAAGGGGAGGGAGCCAGCGTTTTTTTAACCATCTCCCCGTTCGAAAAATGAATTCAATTCACCTTTCCGGGACCCTTGGTGTTGTACGTGGCTGGGTGGAGGAAGAAACCTTTAATGACATCAACGGGACATGGCTAGTTTGGTGTCCAACCTTGTACAAATGGGGAGTTTTCTGTTGGGCAAATGGACTGTTTGCGGTTGTTTGCGTTGCATTAAAAGGGGAGTTTGGTCTGTCAATGTCTGTGAAGCGGGCGTAACTGTCATGGAACCATGAACCAGACGTACAACAAGAGATAAGTGGAAATAAGAAGGCTTTATTGCAAATCAAGCTGTAAGCAAAAGTCCAAACGGATGGCTAAACCAAAGCAGGGTCTTGCGTAGACAGGGGTCAGGAACTAGAAGGGTAGTCAGACGAAGCCAGGATCAGGAACCAACAGGGTAGTCAGACGAGGCCAGGATCAGGAACCAGCAGGGTAGTCAGACGAGGCCAGGATCAGGAACCAGAAGCAGCAGCAGTCTTAGAAGCATGTGAACACAGGAGGACCAAGCAAGGAACTGAAGCCACAGACCTCCTATATATATGAGCTAGGCATCCAGCTCCTCCCAGTGGGAAGGAGAAGCCGCAGGGTGGGAGGCTACAAGAAACCCAGAAACCAAGATGGCCGCCAGCACATGTCAAACGAAGGAGAACAGTAAGAAGGTAAGACCATGACAGTACCTCCCCCTCAAGGGCCCCTCCTCCGCGGAGTAAGGAACGGTTTCTGAGGGAAGCGTGCGTGGAAGGCTCGGAGCAAAGCAGGAGCATGGACATCTGCGGAGGGAACCCAGGAACGCTCCTCTGGACCATAACCACGCCAATGGACCAAAAACTGCAACCGACCGCGGACCAGGCGTGAGTCCAGGATATTGCTCACCTCATATTCCTCACGATTGCCCACTTGGACCGGACGGGGCCGAGGAACCGAGGAAGTGAAACGATTACACACCAATGGCTTCAACAGGGAGACATGAAACACGTTGGAGATCCGCATGCCAGGAGGAAGCGCAAGGGCATAGGCTACCGGGTTTACCCTGCGAAGCACTCGGAAGGGACCAACAAAGCGAGGCGCCAGCTTGGGAGTGGGCACTCGAAGGTTGAGGTTGCGGGTGGACAACCATACACGGTCTCCGACCTGGTAGGAAGGAGCGGGCGCTCGTCTGCGATCAGCCTGGAGTCTCTGGCGCTGCGCAGAGACCTCAAGGGACCTCTGGATCTGTACCCAAGAAGCACGTAGGACGGAAAGGTGATCCTCCACAGCCGGAATATCCTGGGGAGAGAATACCTCCGGTAACACGGCAGGTTGGAACCCATAATTGGCCATGAAGGGAGACGTCCCAGAGGAAGAGTTCACCGCCGTGTTCCTGGCAAACTCAGCCCAAGGCAGGAGGTCAACCCAATTGTCTTGGTGATCGGAGACATAGCAACGAAGGAATTGCTCCAAGGCCTGATTGGATCGTTCTGCGGCCCCATTGGACTGAGGGTGGTAGGCCGAGGAGAAAGAGAGATGAATCCCCAACTGGGAGCAAAAGGCGCGCCAGAACCTGGACACAAACTGACTCCCCCGATCCGACACAATCTCCTTGGGCAAACCGTGCAACCGGAAGACCTCCCTGGCGAAAATCGTGGCCAACTCTTGTGCAGAGGGTAACTTCTTGAGAGGAACACAGTGGCACATTTTGGAAAACCGATCCACAATCATGAGAATGACCGTATGGCCTCGGGATGCAGGGAGGTCCTCAATGAAATCCATCCCCAGGTGTGACCATGGGCGCTCCCCGGTGGCTATGGGTTGCAAAAGGCCCAACGGAAGGTGCCGAGGGGACTTACTCTGGGCACAAACGGAGCATGCCGCTACATATGCGGCGATGTCGGAACGTAGAGAAGGCCACCAGAACAGACGTGAGACAGCCCAGGACAGCTGATTCTTACCAGGATGCCCCGCGGCCTTGGAGTTATGGTAGGTTCGCAACAACCGAGTGCGCAACTCCTCAGGCACAAAACACCTGCCGTTGGGTCTCCCAGAGGGAGCACCAGATTGAGCCGCCAAAATCTGCTCACCCAGGGGAGAGGTCAGGCTGGTGCGAATGGCGGCCAGGATCTGATTCGGAGGTATGACCGAAGTCGGAATCGACTCCTCCCCGGACAGCTCGGAGTACTGCCGTGATAAGGCATCCGCTCTGATGTTCTTGGAACCGGGTAGGTAGGAGACCACGTAATTAAAACGTGACAAGAACAGAGCCCATCTGGCCTGACGTGGTGTCAATCTCTTGGCCTCAGAAAGGTAGGTCAGATTCTTGTGGTCCGTCAGGATGAGAACCGGAACCACCGAACCCTCGAGCAAGTGCCTCCATTCTTTAAGGGCCTGCACGATGGCCAATAACTCCCTGTCACCAATCTGATAGTTGCACTCCGCGGAAGACAGTTTCCGGGAGTAAAACCCACAAGGAAGCAGAGGACCCTCTGGTGTTCTACGCTGAGACAGAAGGGCGCCTACTCCCGTCTCAGACGCGTCCACCTCGAGGACAAAGGGCAACCCAGGGTTGGGATGCGACAGAATCGGAGCCGACACAAAGGCGGACTTTAGAGCCTCAAAAGCTCGGATGGCCTCGAGCGGCCAGACCTGGAAATTACTGCCCTTCCTTGTCAGATCCTGTGAGAGGCTTGGCTAGCATAGAAAAGTCCCTGATGAACTTCCGATAATAATTGGCGAAGCCCAAAAAGCGCTGCAGGGCACGGAGACCACTGGGCTGGGGCCACTGTAAGACAGCCGAAACCTTCTCAGGATCCATGGAGAACCCCTCAGCGGAAATGATGTAACCTAAGAAGGTTACCTGGGATCGGTGAAATTCGCATTTCTCAAGCTTACCGAACAGCCTGTTCTCTCGTAACCGTTGCAACACTCGTCTGACATCCATAATGTGGGCCTCCATGGATTCAGAATATACCAAGATGTCATCCAAATAGACCACCACACACTGCTGCAACAGGTCACGGAAAACATCGTTGATGAATTCCTGGAAGACTGCGGGCGCATTGCACAACCCAAAGGGCATAACCAAGGATTCATAATGACCGGTCCTGGTGTTAAACGCGGTCTTCCACTCATCGCCCGCCTTGATCCTTACCAGGTTATATGCCGCCCTCAGGTCGAGTTTGGTAAAGACCGTGGCCCCTTTGAGGCGATCGAACAGCTCGGAAATCAAGGGTATCGGGTAAGCGTTCTTGATCGTGATGCGATTGAGACCCCTGTAATCGATGCAAGGCCTCAACTCACCGCCCTTCTTTTTCACAAAGAAAAATCCAGCCCCTGCCGGGGACGAGGATTTGCGAATGTGTCCGCGTGAAAGCGCCTCCCTCACGTACTCCTCCATGGCCTCATTCTCCGCTACCGACAGTGGATAGACTTTGCCACGAGGAGGAACGGCACCAGATTGTAACTCTATGGCACAATCGTATGGGCGGTGCGGAGGTAGGGCAACCGCGCGCACCTTATCGAATACATCCCGGTACTCTTCGTATTCAGGAGGCAACAGAGAGTCCGAGGAAGTACACAGCAACTTGACAGGCCCATGGATGCAACTAGCCCCACACTGCGGTGACCACGAGAGGATCTCAGCCGATCTCCAATCGAAAGTCGGATTATGCTTCTGGAGCCAGGGGTACCCCAAGACCACCGAGTAGTGTGGAGACGAAATCACCTGGAGACAGACCGACTCTCTGTGAACGGCACCAATGGCTATCCCCACTGGAAGGGTCTCATGAGTCACGTGTGGCGGCAGAAGGGGTCTGCCGTCTATCGCCTCAAGAGCCAGTGGGGAACCTCGAGGCTGCAGAGGAATGGAATTGGCGGCAGCGAACACACTATCAATGAACAAACCACCAGCACCAGAGTCCACCAACGCCTGGGTCGTCACCGAGCCCCCGACCCAGGAGAGGACAACAGTGATCAGTGGTTTGTCAACACGGGAAACCGGGGACGAGGAGACTCCACCCAAGATCTGCCCCCGACAGGATCTCAGGTGCGAGCGTTTCCCGGACGGTTCGGACATGCCAACCGAAAATGCCCACCGAGACCACAGTACATGCATCGGCCCTCGCGTCTCCGGAGTACCCTCTCCCCCTCGGACAGGCGAGCAAACCCCAGCTGCATGGGTTCACCCCCAGACAAGTCATCCCCAGGAGGCGTGGGAGGAGAGGGAGGCACGGGTGGGACAGCAAACGTAGGCGCCAATCTGTTAGAAGACCTCCGCAGGCTCTCCTTAAAGGAAGGCCTCTCCCTGAGTCTGGTGTCAATCAAAATCAGGAAAGAAATAAGAGACTCGAGCTCCACTGGTAGGTCCTTAGCTGCAACCTCATCCTTCAAGGCATCCGAGAGACCATGAGAGAAAGCAGCGACCAGAGCCTCATTATTCCAGCCCACCTCTGCTGCCAGGGTACGAAACTCAATGGCGTATTCAGCTACGGATCGTGAACCCTGTCTGATGGACATAAGGAGCTTCGCAGCAGAGGCAGCATGAGCCGGCACATCGAATACCTTCCGAAGAGAAGCAACAAAACCGGAAAACTCGGCAACCACCGGATTGTTGTTCTCCCTGCTGCTGCTTCTGGTTCCTGATCCTGGCCTCGTCTGACTACCCTGCTGGTTCCTGATCCTGGCCTCGTCTGACTACCCCGTTGGTTCCTGATCCTGGCTTCGTCTGACTACCCTTCTAGTTCCTGACCCCTGTCTACGCAAGACCCTGCTTCGGTTTAGCCATCCGTTTGGACTTTTGCTTACAGCTTGATTTGCAATAAAGCCTTCTTATTTCCACGTATCTCTTGTTGTACGTCTGGTTCATGGTTCCTTGACATTAGGACCAAGCCATGAATTCTGACGGTACAGGGCCATCCTCGCTACCTACGCTGGTTGCCAGACTTGATCAGCAGGATCACCTGTTGGGTCGGTTCGCTGTGGCGTTGAAAACCCTGCTTGAACGCACGGCTCATTTCGCTTCCGTTGCCGATGGGTCGGTTGTCGCTCCTGGGCCCGCTCCTACTGCCGCTCCGGTTGTTGCGCCAGAGTCTACCCCGACACCTGTTGCTGCGCCTGCGGTGTCTCGGGGTATGACCGGTTCTGCCCCCCTTCCACAGCGCTTTGGGGGAGAGCCAACTCAGTGCCGAGGTTTCCTTAACCAGGTGGGCATTTATTTCGAGTTGCTGCCACATGCCTTTCCTACTGAGAGATCAAAGGTGGGCTTCTTGATCTCGCTGCTCTCGGACAAGGCCTTGGCCTGGGCCAGCCCTTTATGGGAGAACAACAATCCGGTGGTTGCCGAGTTTTCCGGTTTTGTTGCTTCTCTTCAGAAGGTATTCGATGTGCCGGCTCGTGCTGCCTCTGCTGCGAAGCTCCTTATGTCCATCAGACAGGGTTCACGATCCGTAGCTGAATACGCCATTGAGTTTCGTACCCTGGCAGCAGAGGTGGGCTGGAATAATGAGGCTCTGGTCGCTGCTTTCTCTCATGGTCTCTCGGATGCCTTGAAGGATGAGGTTGCAGCTAAGGACCTACCAGTGGAGCTCGAGTCTCTTATTTCTTTCCTGATTTTGATTGACACCAGACTCAGGGAGAGACCTTC
This sequence comes from Bufo gargarizans, assembly GCF_014858855.1. Classification (NCBI taxonomy): domain Eukaryota; kingdom Metazoa; phylum Chordata; class Amphibia; order Anura; family Bufonidae; genus Bufo; species Bufo gargarizans. The sequence goes on from NC_058080.1 coordinate 71,987,234, forward strand.
CTTTAAGGAGAGCCTGCGGAGGTCTTCTAACAGATTGGCGCCTACGTTTGCTGTCCCACCCGTGCCTCCCTCTCCTCCCACGCCTCCTGGGGATGACTTGTCTGGGGGTGAACCCATGCAGCTGGGGTTTGCTCGCCTGTCCGAGGGGGAGAGGGTACTCCGGAGACGCGAGGGCCGATGCATGTACTGTGGTCTCGGTGGGCATTTTCGGTTGGCAAGTCCGAACCGTCCGGGAAACGCTCGCACCTGAGATCCTGTCAGGGGCAGATCTTGGGTGGAGTCTCCTCATCCCCGGTTTCCCGTGTTGACAAACCACTGATCACTGTTGTCCTCTCCTGGGTCGGGGGCTCGGTGACGACCCAGGCGTTGGTGGACTCTGGTGCTGGTGGTTTGTTCATTGATAGTGTGTTCGCTGCCGCCAATTCCATTCCTCTGCAGCCTCGAGGTTCCCCACTGGCTCTTGAGGCGATAGACGGCAGACCCCTTCTGCCGCCACACGTGACTCATGAGACCCTTCCAGTGGGGATAGCCATTGGTGCTGTTCACAGAGAGTCGGTCTGTCTCCAGGTTATTTCGTCTCCACACTACTCGGTGGTCTTGGGGTACCCCTGGCTCCAGAAGCATAATCCGACTTTCAATTGGAGATCGGCCGAGATCCTCTCGTGGTCACCGCAGTGTGGGGCTAGTTGCATCCATGGGCCTGTCAAGTTGCTGTGTACTTCCTCGGACTCTCTGTTGCCTCCTGAATACGAAGAGTACCGGGATGTATTCGATAAGGTGCGCGCGGTTGCCCTACCTCCGCACCGCCCATACGATTGTGCCATAGAGTTACAATCTGGTGCCGTTCCTCCTCGTGGCAAGGTCTATCCACTGTCGGTAGCGGAGAATGAGGCCATGGAGGAGTACGTGAGGGAGGCGCTTTCACGCGGACACATCCGCAAATCCTCGTCCCCGGCAGGGGCTGGATTTTTCTTTGTGAAAAAGAAGGGCGGTGAGTTGAGGCCTTGCATCGATTACAGGGGTCTCAATCGCATCACGATCAAGAACGCTTACCCGATACCCTTGATTTCCGAGCTGTTCGATCGCCTCAAAGGGGCCACGGTCTTTACCAAACTCGACCTGAGGGCGGCATATAACCTGGTAAGGATCAAGGCGGGCGATGAGTGGAAGACCGCGTTTAACACCAGGACCGGTCATTATGAATCCTTGGTTATGCCCTTTGGGTTGTGCAATGCGCCCGCAGTCTTCCAGGAATTCATCAACGATGTTTTCCGTGACCTGTTGCAGCAGTGTGTGGTGGTCTATTTGGATGACATCTTGGTATATTCTGAATCCATGGAGGCCCACATTATGGATGTCAGACGAGTGTTGCAACGGTTACGAGAGAACAGGCTGTTCGGTAAGCTTGAGAAATGCGAATTTAACCGATCCCAGGTAACCTTCTTAGGTTACATCATTCCCGCTGAGGGGTTCTCCATGGATCCTGAGAAGGTTTCGGCTGTCTTACAGTGGCCCCAGCCCAGTGGTCTTCGTGCCCTGCAGCGCTTTTTGGGCTTCGCCAATTATTATCGGAAGTTCATCAGGGACTTTTCTATGCTAGCCAAGCCTCTCACGGATCTGACCAGGAAGGGCAGTAATTTCCAGGTCTGGCCGCTCGAGGCCATCCGAGCTTTTGAGGCTCTAAAGTCCGCCTTTGTGTCGGCTCCGATTCTGTCGCATCCCAACCCTGGGTTGCCCTTTGTCCTCGAGGTGGACGCGTGTGAGACGGGAGTAGGCGCCCTTCTGTCTCAGCGTAGAACACCAGAGGGTCCTCTGCTTCCTTGTGGGTTTTACTCCCGGAAACTGTCTTCCGCGGAGTGCAACTATCAGATTGGTGACAGGGAGTTATTGGCCATCGTGCAGGCCCTTAAAGAATGGAGGCACTTGCTCGAGGGTTCGGTGGTTCCGGTTCTCATCCTGACGGACCACAAGAATCTGACCTACCTTTCTGAGGCCAAGAGATTGACACCACGTCAGGCCAGATGGGCTCTGTTCTTGTCACGTTTTAATTACGTGGTCTCCTACCTACCCGGTTCCAAGAACATCAGAGCGGATGCCTTATCACGGCAGTACTCCGAGCTGTCCGGGGAGGAGTCTATTCCGACTTCGGTCATACCTCCGAATCAGATCCTGGCCGCCATTCGCACCAGCCTGACCTCTCCCCTGGGTGAGCAGATTTTGGCGGCTCAATCTGGTGCTCCCTCTGGGAGACCCAACGGCAGATGTTTTGTGCCTGAGGAGTTGCGCACTCGGTTGTTGCGAACCTACCATAACTCCAAGGCCGCGGGGCATCCTGGAAAGAATCAGCTGTCCTGGGCTGTTTCACGTCTGTTCTGGTGGCCTTCTCTACGTTCCGACATCGCCGCATATGTAGCGGCATGCTCCGTTTGTGCCCAGAGTAAGTCCCCTCGGCACCTTCCGTTGGGCCTTTTGCAACCCATAGCCACCGGGGAGCGCCCATGGTCACACCTGGGGATGGATTTCATTGTGGACCTCCCTGCATCCCGAGGCCATACGGTCATTCTCATGATTGTGGATCGGTTTTCCAAAATGTGCCACTGTGTTCCTCTCAAGAAGTTACCCTCTGCACAAGAGTTGGCCACGATTTTCGCCAGGGAGGTCTTCCGGTTGCACGGTTTGCCCAAGGAGATTGTGTCGGATCGGGGGAGTCAGTTTGTGTCCAGGTTCTGGCGCGCCTTTTGCTCCCAGTTGGGGATTCATCTCTCTTTCTCCTCGGCCTACCACCCTCAGTCCAATGGGGCCGCAGAACGATCCAATCAGGCCTTGGAGCAATTCCTTCGTTGCTATGTCTCCGATCACCAAGACAATTGGGTTGACCTCCTGCCTTGGGCTGAGTTTGCCAGGAACACGGCGGTGAACTCTTCCTCTGGGACGTCTCCCTTCATGGCCAATTATGGGTTCCAACCTGCCGTGTTACCGGAGGTATTCTCTCCCCAGGATATTCCGGCTGTGGAGGATCACCTTTCCGTCCTACGTGCTTCTTGGGTACAGATCCAGAGGTCCCTTGAGGTCTCTGCGCAGCGCCAGAGACTCCAGGCTGATCGCAGACGAGCGCCCGCTCCTTCCTACCAGGTCGGAGACCGTGTATGGTTGTCCACCCGCAACCTCAACCTTCGAGTGCCCACTCCCAAGCTGGCGCCTCGCTTTGTTGGTCCCTTCCGAGTGCTTCGCAGGGTAAACCCGGTAGCCTATGCCCTTGCCCTTCCTCCTGGCATGCGGATCTCCAACGTGTTTCATGTCTCCCTGTTGAAGCCATTGGTGTGTAATCGTTTCACTTCCTCGGTTCCTCGGCCTCGTCCGGTCCAAGTGGGCAATCGTGAGGAGTATGAGGTGAGCAATATCCTGGACTCACGCCTGGTCCGCGGTCGGTTGCAGTTTTTGGTCCATTGGCGTGGTTATGGTCCAGAGGAGCGTTCCTGGCTTCCCTCCGCAGATGTCCATGCTCCTGCCTTGCTCCGAGCCTTCCACGCACGCTTCCCTCAGAAACCGTTCCTTACTCCGCGGAGGAGGGGCCCTTGAGGGGGAGGTACTGTCATGGTCTTACCTTCTTGCTGTCTCCTTCGTTTGACATGTGCTGGCGGCCATCTTGGTTTCTGGGTTTCTTGTAGCCTCCCACCCTGCGGCTTCTCCTTCCCACTGGGAGGAGCTGGATGCCTAGCTCATATATATAGGAGGTCTGTGGCTTCAGTTCCTTGCTTGGTCCTCCTGTGTGCACATGCTTCTAAGACTGCTGCTGCTTCTGGTTCCTGATCCTGGCCTCGTCTGACTACCCCGCTGGTTCCTGATCCTGGCTTCGTCTGACTACCCTTCTGGTTCCTGATCCTGGCTTCGTCTGACTACCCTTCTGGTTCCTGACCTCTGGCTTCGCAAGACCCTGCTCCGGTTTAGCCATCCGTTTGGACTTTTGCTTACAGCTTGATTTGCAATAAAGCCTTCTTATTTCCACGTATCTCTTGTTGTACGTCTGGTTCATGGTTCCTTGACACTTTTCCAGCACTATTGTGGCCAAAAATAGTCCCTGTTGGTTTTAAAATTCGCCTGCCTATAGAAGTCTATGGCGGTTCACCCGTTTGCGAACATTTGTAGAAATTCGCGTTCGCCGTTCGCGAACGGAAAATTTTATGTTCGCGACATCTCTACACAGAAGTTGATGTAGTCTGTGATGCCATCAGTAATGTTGTCAATGTCCTCCCCTTGAGGAGCACAGAGCTCATCCCACACAGTGCAGCTGAAACAGTCCCTCCGAGCGTCTTCAGTCTCCTCAGACCATCCTCTCACTGTGCGCCTCACAGCTGGTTCTCTGCATACAAGGGGTCTGCTAGCAGTGCTAGCAGTGGAATACTTATTTACTGAAGAATTAAGTTCAGGTACATTAGTGGCAGTTCTCAGCATGCATGGACTGGCAATTGTTAACACAATGTGCAATTTCCACAGTGCTCACAGGTTACATGGCTCAAGCAGTAGTTCACAGGCCAAGATGTCTCTCACTTTCTCCATGCAGTACAACCATTGAGCGGTGCCCTCTATATGACAGACTAAGTTCTGATCCTTGTTGTAAGTTGCTGTACAGTAGATAGCCCCCCTATGTCCTCCGCGGGATGTGGATCTTTAGCAACTTTTACAATGTGCTTGTCAGTGTATGTCAATGTACCAGAAGACTTAAAAGGATTTTCCAAGATTTTTTTACTGATGACCTATCCTCTGGATAGGCCCCTGCCAATCAGATGTTTTGAGAAGGCATCGGTGCTTCTGTGCTTGGTATCGCACTCAGCCCTATTCACTTGACTAGGGCTGAGCTGCTTCTAGGCCACGTGACACATGAATGTGTCATCACTCTGCCTAGGAAAAAATCTGAGAGAAGGTCGTGGCGCTACTGTGAGCGCCGCTGCCTTCTCAAACAGCTGATTGGAGGGGGTCTCGGGTGTCTGACCCCCGCCGATCAGATACTGATGACCTATCCTCAGGATAGGTTATCACTATAAAAATCTCGGAAAACCCCTTAAAATCTCCTATACAGGTTCGCTGTGGAGTCTATAAGCTCTTTTTAGACAAATTATCTCCACAGAGCTTCTGCACGTACCTCCTATCAACACAAGTATGATCTTCAAATGTATATTTTGCTCTTTTCTACACTGTAATTGGTTTTAAGCTTTCTCTTTCTGGCCAGTTCACTATCTAGGGTCTTCACTCTTTTCACTTCACTGTCTTGACAGTGCCTCAGTATTCTGACTTAATGCCTCCTCCCTATACAGAACATTGCAACAGCCCCACCTGGTGGAGACAATTAGGACCTATTAAATTCTTACTGCTTATTACACAGGAAAATGCATAATCACAACAGAGCACATTTGCAAACCCCTTAGCAGTGTACCAATGCCATAGCAGTGAGAAGCTGCATATGTAGTATACTTCTCTCAATCTGTGTTATATATACTGCAGTGCTCTCTACCTGAACTATAAGTAATTTACTGCTCTCTATCTGTACTACTGATGGAGCAATTCTAAACTATTAAAAAGCCATTGAAAAGTCAAGTACTGTACTGCTCCATATCTGTATTGTACATGTTGCATTATTATCTACAATACATACAGTATAACATGCACTGTGCAGTTATCTACAGTATTTGTGCTAAATGCACTGTAATTTTATCTATCTGTACTATTATCTATTTATGTTGCATATACTGTACTGCTTCCTATGTATACTACATATATTTCACTGTGGTTTACCTGCACCATGTCAATCTCCCCCTTTAGCAGCCTGTAAGGGGTGGCTCTAGTCTATATTTACTATACAATATGTGTGCTCTACAGAACCCTGAATAAACTTCCCTCCTCCATTAAGAAAGTGATTCATACATTAGTCATGGCCTAAAGTTGCAATATATTCAAGTTACACTGGTGGTCCTGAAAGTAATTAATACTGCATGGTCCCTCGCACCACAGCATCAGCTATAATAATTCATTGTACATACAGTGTAAGATGATTATATTTGTATATATAGCACCATTATTTTGTGTACAGTATATGTGTTGCAGCGGCAGCGCGAGGCCACTGCTGTTTCGCTCACCTTTCCCAGTCCTCTGCCGCTCACTCCTTTTGTCTTTTCAGTGGGTCTGGCCACTGGGCTAGCTCCATCCCTTCATGTAGACTGTGAGTAGTATAGCATCTACTGTTCTCGTCAAACTAAAAGTGACAGGTGGGCGCGCCCCTTTTCCTGCCCATAACCCCTCCCACCCCTGCCACTACCCCTCCCAATGCACCGCCAATCGCAGCCCCAAACACGCCTAAACACCTTCCTAAAGCTAAAGGACCTTTTATTCTGTTAGATCTGATAACGCGTCAGTAATTCAATTAAGTTTTAATATCTTTAAAAATAAAATGATATTAAGCTTGTCTTAACCTCTTACTAAGCCATTATAAATATTGACAATGGCTAATTGATCCGTCTATGATCCTAAAGCTAAAGGATCTTTGATGATTTCGCCACAGGTCCTGGAATGTAATTGGTGCAGTCCCTTTGTTAGTGGACCTGCGATGTTTGAAATTTGCTTTAGTTATATGCGATCATGTTTAATAAAATCGAAGGTGTCCGTGATTTAAGCAAAATATTTGATCACCACATCTAACACAGATATATAGCATTTATAAAAATTTCAATAGCTAATTGCGGCAACCAACTTTCCCAGGTGCCAATAACACGTCAGTAATTCAGATGTCCTAAGACGCTATTTAACTTTCCAGGGTGCCGATTCAGAGTCCGTTTTGTGAAATACGGCCCCCATTTTGCAAAGCGCTTCAGGGAATGTCCAAGCATGATGAAGGCATGTTCGGACATGTCCTAAGACGTTATTTAAGAACCTCAAAATCATTTTGTTTCATTAGGGAAATCCTGGGTATACTCCTGCCCATCCTGTATACATATTTGCTTTGATGTAATGGATTTTGCACTTGTGTCCTGTTCACTTTTTATCCTTTATTTTGTATGATGTAGCATGAATAAAATGCCATGAACTGCAGACAAAAGCCGTGTGCTGTGATTTTCTATTAGTTTACTACGACCGACGAGTCCTCGCTGGCACCGACAACTACGGTGGGCGGTGCTCTACTTCTATAACTCAGTAGGGTAGACACATTTGTGCATAGCTACAGCAACTTATACATAATTGTTTCATGCGCTTTGTTCCACAGGAGAGTAGTGAGTACAACATGGTCATTTTTTCTAAAATCACTCGTAAATATTTTTAATACATTTTCAAAAGACATTCCTTTATCGATACAATGTAAGATATAGATGCAGTAATGCCTGCAGAACAAGCTAGCGGCATCCTGTATTTGTCTGTTTTGATACCTTATAATCTTAGAAATTTTAGATAACAATTTCACAAATTCGCCAGGAAATATTTCATTCGCGGGCGATAATCCTTAACTATAAAAAAAAAATAGATACGTCATTCAGGTATATTATATTTAATTAAAATCCAGTGCTTTCCCCGCTGAAACGAATAGTCCGTATTTACAATATAGGCCGCCAGACGGTCAAGGATTTTATTTTCCGGTGATAACTCGCACGGAAATACACCTGTGCGGAGGGCGTGAAAGTCGGCTTTGATAACGCAGGTAATTTCATAATTATTCATTTTTATTGAAAATCATATCAAACCTCCCTTCTATTGTTTATTTCAATAATATTTTCATGAACGGAATACACAATCCTGTTAACAGTGTTTAGCACCAGCTCAGCAAATCTAATTTCAGCTCTGAGATTTCCAGTTTTTACTAGAGAGAAATGGCCTCCAGGCTCTCGATCCGGGATAAATCAAAAGCGAACAAAGTGTACCCGTTCAAAAATTCTGAACGATCCACGGAAAAAGCATTGTCAGCCTTTTGCTTCCCCGAAATGTGTACGAGTGACATATATTCACGAACAGCCGAATCGTCTTGAAAATTAGGCTGAAACGGTTTTGCGGGTATCTGTTGTCCATCTAAATATAAGGCGGCATAATTCACATTATAGTGATTGAAGCACAAAGGATTTCTTTGGTAGTTCCCGGAAAATGATTTGTTGTGCACAAACGCTAGTATTACTGTTTTTGGGATGTTTCCCAGAAAAAGATTCCTGTGGTTAGATACAGTATGCGAGTACCAGCGTGAATGCTACACACTTTTTAGCGACGCGCGATCCACTGAGTACTTTGCTTTAGCAGTTAACAGAGCGCGACTGTGTCCGATTCTCACAGCAGGTGAAACTTGAACTCTTTTGACAAACAGAGAATCGTGCTGTATTTGGACTTTAAAATGGGTCGCCTCAGCAGACATAAAAGACAGAAGGACTCTCTATCTTTAGATCTAGGCCGTTCAGTATTAACATTAGCTGATTAAATATATCGGCGTAAATAGGGCCCTTTATTTCTACACTTCTAGAGCGAGTCGTATACCGAGCTCTCTTCGCAAAACCTACATTATGGCCGTCGAGAGTCCGGTCATCATGATGTCCCGCGGTATCTTTATAGAATAAGCCAGCTGTAAATTGGGCCGCTAAAGTCTGTGAATTATAATTTATTAGGGACTCTATATACGCTCTATACGTATAAAAGTTGTCGCTTCTTGAAATCAATGTGTCGCCGAGCGTTATGTCCAATTGATTAAAAAGGCTGGCAACAGGGTAGTTACTAAGGGCGACGTGGGATCCGTCGGGTATGGGTGTTATCCGGGCTAACGATTCTGCAAACGACATGTAACAGAGTGTTATTTAGGTCGTAATAATATTCACCGCTGCCCGAGATGAAGAACTCCAAAGGCTTGTTGTCGGCAATGGCCGCTATCGGCTGTACCTCTACATAAAATGATTTTTCAATACTTGTTTACGTGGGCGGTATTTGAAAGATATCCAACTCTGATTTGGCGTACTTAGCAGATCTGTCGTGTAGAAAAGCCATAGCTGTTAATTAGAAGATTTTGCTTGGTGAACGGCTTCTTGTTTTCTGGCGGCGACATCTCTTAGTCTGCTCTACTTTATTCATAAAAGGGGGTAGGACGCCAGAGCCTTCCTGCCCTTGTGTAGGTTTATTTATTCCATAACGGCGGTCGATGCCGTAGCGACATCTTTAGCGATATTCCTTGCAGCTGTTTTTACGTGTGGTTTTGAAAGCTTCACACCTTTCTTGAATAGGGGAACGACTCGACGGAACAACCCATGAAATAACCCGGCGAGACCAGAACCGTGCATGAATTCTGCATCGTGAAATTCGGCCAAACCATGACCGACTTGCGCTATGTAATAATGTGTATACGCATCCGGGTCGCCGTACACTCTCTGGGACAACATTTTAATGTGTCGTCACAGCGCGAGGTCTAAAGTGTAATCACACGATAGTTTTCCCATATTTGAATTTAACATGTTTAGCTTGATCCGTGAGTATCAATAGTGTAATGGTATCATAGAGAGGTATATAGTCTGGCCTGTTATACTTTTGCGTGACTATTTCACCATTTTTGGCACTTAGCTTCACATTTCTTAAAAGCTGTATGTAACTATCACCAATAAGTTGATGCTGAATGATATCTGTATAAACAAACATTGTATAAAACTGCTTTAATATCAGGTTGAATTTTTCTCTTTATAGGTAAAGAATCGTTCTCTTTTGTTAAAACTAAATCAGTATCTGCAAAATGTTCTAAAACTGACAAACCAGATTCGTTGTAGCGTAAAACAATGTACTCCTAGGCTACATTCTTGTTCGCGCAAATACCCCTGAAGACCCAATATATTGCCTAACTTTTCACCAGGCATTAACTCGTTACATAAACGGTTATGTCAATATCGTTGTATCTTAGGCGCATTTGATCAGGCGGTATTTTTATAGAATCAAGTTTGTTATTAATGGCTTTGATCAGCTCGTTCATTTTAGGGTAATAACCCGATTTAACAAAAAGCTCTATTATTGGATCATCTCGATAGAATACACCATCTCCGGGCCCAAAGGTTTCCCATGTATGAGGGTACTAAATCTCTACTAACGCCACTTCATAAGGCTCGTGAAAATTGACAGCTTTTGCTAATTTAGTGGTGTAATCGGCGATGGCATTTTCGAGATAAAGTTTGGCGGAGGCGTTTCAGGGTAGCGCAATAAAAAACTATCCATCTTCCATAGCTTACACGCTCACCAACTGCTTTTCAGGTACCCATGAGTTAAACTTTTTGGGTAACCAACCCACTTTACAAAATACAGTAGCTTTCCCCTAACCTTTTTCTTGTTCCCGATTTTTTCTATCAGCAAACTCGTCGCTTATCAAGAGCTACTTTTTGGAATTCCTCCTCGTAGAACAATCCTTCAATGAGCTCGTCGGACAGGTCTTTCAACTTATAAAGGAGTCTGAGGCCCCTAGTGTTTACAGCGTAAATGGTAAATATCTCGTCCGTATAGGTTTGTTCATAGCCCTTAGTGCATGTCCGCTTATAGCATACAATTCTGACGTGGTCGCCTATTTTTAATAACGGTTTAACTTTTTAATAGCGGCGCAATCGCCATAGATATTTTTCCAAATGGTTAGAGTTCTCTTTTGTTACATCAACAGGGCAACACTTTAAGGTTCTGTCGTACGTGCTATATAACTATACAATAGGTCTTGCAACTTGTCAATGTATCTGTATGTGTTTTGTTCTCTAAGATAATGCCACATTCTTGTTTTCAGAGTTCTATTAATAAGCTCCACCAACGACACTTTGACCGTTTTTGAAGTAAAAAAATGATGTATTTTAAAGTCTTCACAAAGTTTTCTCATAGGCTTGTTTATAAACTCTCCCAAGCATATTTCGAAAGTATATCAACGACCGTTAGCAAAGTATTTTACACCATTATTTTTCTTTAGAAAAATTTATCATCGACACAAGATCGACTTTCCATTGGTCGTCTATATCAGACACCACGACTTTGTTTCTTTTAAATGATTTTTTACCGGTTTTTACAATGTGTAAGTATCTCATTGTTCAACCAATTTTTTACAGCGTCTTTTCTTATTCCAAATTTTCGTACTTCTCTGAATAAGGGTTCAACACTGCCGTAAGAACCGTCAGTTTTAGCGTGTAGTACTGTTTTCTCAATATTTCGGCATTTGCGGTCATTTAAGCAACGTTTTTAAGTACCTGCTATCACTGGTGCGCCCTTGTGGTTTATACAATTTTAACTACCGTAATCAAGATAGTGTATTTATTGTAAAAAGAAAAACGGACTACATTTTTATTTAAAAAGTCATTTTATGTAAAACATTGAGATATTACATACAAATACATTTTCATATACAAAGTAAAATTTACAACGTTAACCAAAGAGTCTGTAACAAAGTTATGTAAAAGAAATAAAGTATCTCGGTAACACGTTAGTGTATCTCTTAATTTTTTCATCATCTGAAAGGTAATTTCTGTGCAGTATTTTGCTAATTTCATCGTCTAAACGCTGCGTAGTGGTTTGGCGTATGTCTGGTGTTTCTACAGATGGTTTTCTTAGGCGGTCCAGCTTGTGTTAGGAACATTTTCTCTGCATACTCCATTATGAGCCGCCGACTCTATTAGCTATCAAGCTAGTGATTAAAGGTATCGCAAAGCCAAGCAGCGATCCTATAAAACCAACGCTCTGGTTCACAATGTGCTTCTTGTCTTTAATGGGGTGGCTTTTATCGCTTACCGTATTTTTCGCCCTATAAGACGCATTGGCCCATAAGACGCACCTAGGTTTTTGGGGAGGAAAATAAGAAAAAAAAATTTTTTAACCAAAAGGTGTGCTGTGTGTTTGGTGGGTTTGGAACTAATGGTGGTCTGTGGATGGCACTATTACTGGGGATCTGTGGATGACTGACACTGTTATGGGGGGATCTGTGGATGACAGACACTGTTATGGGGGGGATCTGTGGATGACAGACACTGTTATGGGGGGATCTGTGGATGACGGACACTGTTATGGGGGGGATCTGTGGATGACGGACACTGTTATGGGGGGATCTGTGGATGACGGACACTGTTATGGGGGGATCTGTGGATGACGGACACTGTTATGGGGGGGATCTGTGGCTGGCACTGTTACAGGGGGGGGGATCTGTGGCTGGCACTGTTACAGGGGGGGGGGTCTGTGGCTGGCACTGTTACAGGGGGGATCTGTGGATGGCACTGTTATGGGCTGGGGGGATCTGTGGGTGGCACTGTTAGAGGGGGGATCTGTGGGTGGCTCTGTTATATATGTGCCATCCACAGACCCCCCCAGCCCATAACAGTGCCATCCACAGACCCCCCAGCCCATAACAGTGCCATCCACAGACCCCCCCCAGCCCATAACTGTGCCATCCACAGATCGCCCCCGCCTCCCCCCCCCCCCCCGCCGCCGCGGCCACCAGTATACAAATATAAGATGTCATATTGAATTAAAGGTTATTAAACATGCCCCCTCAGTCCTATTACTACCTTACATCCTAAGCGCTTCTGTAGAATTCAGGCAGGCCGGCCGGCCGGGCGGCGCATCTCTCACTGACGTCACTTGCCTGCGCCGCCTGCTTCATTCATAAAGTAGGCGGCGCAGGCACGTGACAAGAGTTACGCTGCCGCCCGCCCGTCCGGCCTGAATTCTACAGATGCCATTAGGATGTAAGGTAGTAATAGGACTGAGGGGGCATGTTTAATAACCATTAATTGAATATGACATCTTATTTTAGTATACCGGAGTGGCGGGGCGGGGCTATACTACACTGACTGCACCGCCCCGCCGCTATTGCCAGCCCCCAGATCCTCCTCCCAGTCCCTCCCCGAGTCCCCGCTCGCTCCTACATCGCAGCTTGCGATGTAAAATGGCAAGCATTCGCCCCATAAGACGCAGGGGCATTTCTCCCCCATTTTGGGGGAAGAAAAAGTGCGTCTTATGGGGCGAAAAATACGGTAATTTCTTTATAGCCTTGCGCCATCTTGTCAGTATACTTTTTTGTTGCTCTCTAAGAGGTATCTTTCCTTTAAGGATGTTGTGAGCGATCTCGCCAATAGCGGATATCAAATCATTACTGGCGCTGCGAAATATTGATTTTCGGACCGTCATTTTTGTTTTGACCAACGCTTTTAAAAGATCCCAATTACGTCGGATCCTGTTTGACATCTTTACAGGAGCGGCGACGATACCAAGAATGACCGTTGAGATGCGAAATATCACATTTTAGAGCTTCTTTTTGCACACATAAGCCGCCGGAAGATCTGGCGGGAATAAACCAGTTCTTAGCCAAAGTTCCTCGGGTGTATCAGATCTTAAATCTACGAGTTAATAGCCGTAAGACGCTTGTGTAACATCTTCAAAAGCTTCTAAAAAGAAACGTGTGTTACCAGGGTACATTTGCGGAGCCAACGTAATAACTTGTAATTTATCATGTGAGTTCTTAAAAAGGACCATGTATTTAGTGTTTAAATTTATGGTCCGGCTTTTCTTACCCTAACAAAAAAACCTTTTGAACGAGATACATGATGCTCAAATTTCTGTGGTGCACGTATTTGGTGAAAGCGTTTGGTATTTCAAGATTTTCGCAAGCCGCCTCCATAAGATCATCAACAACCGCCAAATTTACCTTGTCCTGCGGGAATAGGTCATAGTCTGTAAAATTTTGCGGTATTCCCTCGATAAACCTGATATTTGTAAACAAACGGGTTAGCTGGTCGTACAATTTCTGCCAACATGCATAAAACTAAATTACATTGTCAGGTTTGTATTAACAACCATTTTACAAAAAAACTCTTTCTGGAATTTGAGGGTCCTGCTAAAATACAAGACGGGTGTTGAAATTGCACGGCCATGTTTAATGACCAAAAGGTAATTTTGTAAATTCCGTCGTCAGTTGTCTCTTTGTGTAGACGCACTTTTGCGTTTTACGTTTCTGAAAATGGCGGTTTGCTCTATATCTATTGTTTTCTGTGTCTTGTGTTGGATTACTCACGCAATCCCGATCCCAAGTTCTTTTAAGCTGTCAAAATGAACAAGTCGAGTGTTAGCGACATTGAGAGTTATACCCTTAACCTTTAATACGGTTTTCCCGTTGTTGAGTTTGCAGCCGTACGTCTTTGGACCCACAGATACAAACTCGGTAATGTGCATGTCAACGGGTATTTCACTAGTTAGTTCACCGAGAATATCGTTCAATGGCGGGTTCTAGTCGCCGTCTCTACTTACGAATATGACGAAGTCTGTGTCGTGATAAAGACAACGTTCTTGCAATCTGTCTAGGAGTATAATTCGAGTCTGGCATAGGAGGCTGTAAAACAGGCTATAAAAATGTTTGTGTTTTTGTTGAGCGTGTAGCGCTCTTTTACATACTGCCAATTGACTACGGCTGAAAGATAGATAGTTAGAATAGAACCTTAATATCATTTTATTTTTAAAGATATTAGGACGTGTCCAGGCATGTTTTGACAACTGTTTACTATTGTCACAGCTGCTCGTACATTAGGCTGACTATGTCTCGTAACACATGTATAAACATTGTGAACGTCTAAATTTGGTAGGTGTTTGTACAAATTGATGGACAGATGGCATATTAGAAGATAGATATGTGTTATCGGCACCTAGGAAAGTTGTGTGCCGCGATTAGCTATTGTTAATATTTTTAAATGCTACATATCTGTGTTAGATAGATATGTTGAATATCTGTGATAGATGCGGATATGAAATAGGACAAAATGGGAAGACAGAATCGGCACCCGGGAAAGCTGAGTTCTGCGGCTGACGCAGCTTCTGTTGTTTCTGCCGCAGCTGCTGAGTCTGTGACGGGACAAAAGACAAATCTGTATGAAGACGCTAAGGACGAATATGGCTTTAACGTATTATCGGCACCCGGGAAAGTTGGTTGCCACAATTAGCTATTGTTAATATTTAAAAAAGGTACATATCTGTGTTAGATGCGGTGATCAAATATTTTGCTTAAATCACGGACGCCTTTGATTTTATTAAACACGATCGTATATAATTAAAGCAAATTTCAAACATCTCAGGTCCACTAACCAAAGGGACTACACCAAGTTACCTTCCAGGACCTGTGGTGACATCAAAGATCCTTTAGCTTTAGGATCCTAGACGGATCAATTAGCCATTGTCAAAATTTATAATGTCTTAGTAAGAGGTTAATACAAGCTTAATATCTTTTTTTTTTTTAAGATATCAAAACTTTTTTAAATTACTGACGCATTATCAGATCTAACAGAATAAAAGTGGCATTGAATGGGCGGTAGGACATCATCAAAGGTCCTTTAGCTTTAGGAAGCTAGATGGATCAATTAGCCATGGTAAATATGTATAATGGCTTAGTAAGAGGTTAATACAAGCTTAATATCATTTTATTTTTAAAGATATTAAAACTTAATTGAATTACTGACACAATATCAGATCTAACAGAATAAGGGGCGTTGAATGGGCGGTGTTTAGGTGTGGTTTGGGGCTGAGATGGGTGGAGCTTTGGGAGGGACTGGGAGGGGTTGTGGGATGAGTGGGAGGGGTTATGCGTGGGGAAAGGGGTGTGTTCACCTGTCACTTTTAGTTTGACGATAACAGTAGAGGCTATACTACTACTGTGGCCTGCTTGCTAGCTGAGCCTCTCCTTCACAGCCTATAGGAACTAAGAACACTTCCCCAGCTCTTAGTTAATACCATGCATTTGATGTTTACCTGTCAGTTCTTAAGGTACCTTACCCAATGGGAGGTTGCCTGAGTAATAGGTTACTTAGCTTGCAAAGTTCCTGCAAAATTGTGCTGTTTTCTGTTGTCTGCCCGTGTACGGACTCTTTGCTCCTTTACTGGATTCTGATTTCTGACCCTTCTGCTGCCTGACTTGACCTGTGTCTGACTTTCATATAAACCCTTGGCTCCCTGCCCAGATCTCACACCGTTTAGCATATTGTTTTTACTCTGCCTGCTCTGAAGTTGACCTGTCCCTGACTATGATTTTTCATGAACCCTCAGTGCTCTGCACTGGTGTCTCTGACCTTCATCGATCAGTTGTCAATCACACAGAGACTATTCAAGGAGTCAGTGGCCTGGTGGTTCCGCTGCAGTGAAGTCCAGATTCATGTAAAGAGGTTGAAGGTTGAATACCAAGGTCCTGTCAGGATAAAGCCCCTAGGTGTAGCCCAAAGCCAAATCTGTTGGTAGACACGGTGGTCCCACAACCACTTCCATAAAAATATGGCTGCATTATTTATGTCTAATAGTCCCACATGCTTATGAGTCGTTACTTGTGTGATGTATACACAGTTATACAGAGGAAGAGATTTTGTTTTTGTCGTGTGTGAGTGTAGGTATAACATTTTAACCAGGATCCAAGAGCCTTT
The DNA here is from genome assembly GCF_014858855.1 of Bufo gargarizans. Classification (NCBI taxonomy): domain Eukaryota; kingdom Metazoa; phylum Chordata; class Amphibia; order Anura; family Bufonidae; genus Bufo; species Bufo gargarizans. Next base: position 72,003,637 of record NC_058080.1, read on the forward strand.
AGCTACACGTATGTGGTTATAGACCTAGCAGCGGAGCACTTGATATATTATTCTTTTTCCTTTTATCTTTAGATCCTTTTTTTTCAAGTCATATGTTATGGCTGGCTATTCATGTGAAACACATATAGAGGACATCCTTTCTATAAGTGGTAAATTCATTTACATTACACCTCAGTATCTTGCAAAAGGAAAATCCACTTGTGAGGAAAATACACATTATCCAGCGTATAATAGATGTAAGTGTTATTGAGTCCAAAGAAAATAATGGGGTCATTTATCAAACTGGTGTAAAGTAGAACTAGCTTAGTTGCCGATAGCAGATCAGATTCCACCTTTCATTTTTCACAGCTACTTTGGAAAATGCAAGGTGGAATCTGATTGGTTGCTGTGGGCAACTAAGCAAGTTCTACTTTACACCAGTTTGATAAATGACCCCATAAGTGTCCTAGATGTGAGAGGGAGGGGTATTACCCCAGTCTTTATTGTTTACAGTGTTGGGCAGTGTGGGCGAACAGTTATTTTCATCATAAGGAATGGCAATCTACATCTATATATCTATATATCACTGTGGAGAGTTATTCACAAACAGAATGGCTTAAAAATAAAAAGTAATGCTGCTGGGATCCCTCTCTGGTCTCCACTTCCTGTTCCCTCTTGACACATAAATGTGACCACTCACCCAATCACTGGATAAGGTGGAACACCACTGAGGTAAATGACTAGCTGAGCAGTCATATTCTGTCAAGAGGGACCAGAGAGAAGAGGATGGCGGAGGACCAGGGAGTGGAGATGGATTTTTATTTTTGGCCCAGCAACCCCTTTAATAGAAAATGAGGGGCCTGATAACAATAGTCAAAACAAGCAAATCTCCGATTGAATACTATATCACTATATGCAGATACAGAGATTGTGTGTCCCCTTTCCTTCCCTTGAAGAACAAAGACCACTATGATCAATGGACCTTTCCTGTCTTGTTGACCAGTTACGACCTAGGAGCCTAACTGAGATTAGAAGTCCTGTAGCAGAATTTAAATGTACAAAATCTAACATTGCACTATGGGGACCAGAATTTTCTAGTTACACCCTTTACAGTCATTATTTACATGGAAAGTGTATACTCTGGGTAGAGATGAGCGAAGTTTGAAAAATTTGGATTCAGCAACTTCGACAAAGTCCACAAAGAAATTTGATTCTGAATTAATTTGTCACGGATCATGGATCTAAATCAGGTATACACAGGACACTCTGCCTTAGGGTACGGTCACACGGGCCTTTCTGCGGGTGGGTTGTGGCCATGTAGCGGTAAAGAACCACGCAACCAATTAGCCACCATTTAATACTGAAGACTGCACTGTATAGTTCTTCTTCATTGTTAATGGCTGCGTGGCACCTATATAGTAAATTCTCATAATTTTAACCCTATTAACCAGATTTGTCCAAGTTTTCAAATTTGGAACATCTCGTTAGAACCAAACTCGACTAATTAGAAGTCTATCTAAGAACAATATTCTATTTTAAAGACTCTTCCTATACTTATTTTAATTTACCTTAGAGAGATCACTCAATATGCAACATTTAACCATAAATGGAATCAGGAGTCTCAATTTCTGATTAATAAAGTCATTAATCCCCAACCAGTATTCTTTTAATTCTGGACAGAACCAGAACATGTGTAGGTGGTCAGCCCCAAAGAGGCCACACCGTGGACACTTGAACTATCTCTTAACCAACATTTATTAAACCATAGAGGTGTGACATATAGTGTTGATCGGGCACCGTAGTGCTCGGGTGCTCGGGCCGAACACATCGTGATATTCGGGTGCTCGACAGAGCACCCGAGTATAATGGAAGTCAATGGGAGAACCCGAGCATTAAACCAGGTACCCCCTGCTCTGAAGAGGGGAGGGTGCCTGGTTCATAAGAAAAAGCACCACCGAAATTGTTCTGTAACAGTATGGAGAGGATGTATGGATGCATCTTGGACTCGCTGGTCACTGCTGGGAACTATGTTGTCCAAATAGTATGGCACTTTTACATAATGACAATAATACACACAAAACCAAGGGGGAAAAAAATCGATTTTAGAGGAAAAATTTATAAAAAAATCATTCTTTCATTAATATTTACTTGTATATAAAGTGCAAGTGCTGCCTAAAATTACAAGGAAGAGGCACTCCGATACACCCTTAGTTACACATAAAGGAGGGCATTATACACACACCCTTTAAAAATTATGATTGATGGCCTGCTGGTGACCCTCAAAAACATTAGGAGCAAGGGCCTGCTGATCTGACCATCTAAAACATTATGGGCGGTGGCCTGTTGCCGCTTTGGTGACTCTAGTTAACCTGGGATCGATGGCACATCACCCATGACGGCGACGATCCATTCGGATGTCTGGCCTATCAACTTTTGATGTAATAGTCAGCTCAAAACCATTGTAAACTACGGGGGAATCAGTGTTTGATTCCGGAGAGGGAGCCTAAGAAACGGCTACCACATCCAAGGAAGGCAAGCGGATGGTGAGCAAATCACACACTCCCGACTCGTGGAGGTAGTGATGATAAATAACAATACAGGACTCTTAAGATGTCCTGTTATTGGAATGAGTAATAAAAAATTACAGGGAATGTCACTGCAGTATTTTGGATGATGAAACGTTATACAGAAGAGGCCCTGCTGTAGATAACTTCTGCCTGATCGCACCTCCCCGTGTCGTCCACCATCCATTTGGATATCTTCCCTATCAACTTTTGATGTTCTTTTATGCACCTAACATGGTGACCACCGGTAACGGGGAATCATTGTTCAATTTCGGAGAGGGAGCCTGATAAACAGCTCCGGCTACTACTTCAAAGCAAGGCAGCATGAGTTGCGGGCCTGCAGGTTAGGCTGCTTTCACACTAGCGTTCGGGTTTCCGTTCGTGAGCTCCGTTTGAAGGAGCTCACGAGCGGACCCGAACGCAGCCGTCCAGCCCTGATGCAGTCTGAATGGAGGCGGATCCGCTCAGACTGCATCAGTCTGGCGGCGTTCAGCCTCCGCTCCGCTCGCCTCCGCACGGACAGGCGGACAGCTGAACGCTGCTTGCAGCGTTCGGGTGTCCGCCTGGCCGTGCGGAGGCGTGCGGATCCGTCCAGACTTACAATGTAAGTCAATGGGGACGGATCCGTTTGAAGATGCCACAATGTGGCTCAATCTTCAAGCGGATCCGTCCCCCATTGACTTTACATTGAAAGTCTGGACGGATCCGTCCCAGGCTATTTTCACACTTAGCTTTTTTTAGCTAATATAATGCAGACGGATCCGTTCTGAACGGAGCCTCCGTCTGCATTATAATGGGCGGATCCGTTCAGAACGGATCCGCCCGAACGCTAGTGTGAAAGTAGCCTTAGCTGACCCTGTAAAAGATTTTAGGTGCGGGCCTGCTGGTGACCTGACCCTGTAAAACATTATATGCGAGTTCATGCGGGTGAGCTGACCCTGTAAAACATTAGGTGTGAGGGCCTGCAGCTGAGCTGACCCGCTAAAAAATTATATGCGAGGGCCTGCATGTGTGCTGACTCTGTAAAATATTTGAGTCGCGGGCCTGCAGTTGAGCTGACCCTGTAAAAGATTTGAGTTGCGAACCTGCAGGTAAGCTGACCCTGTAAAAGATTTTAGGTGCGGGCCTGCTGGTGAGCTGAGGTGGAACCGACAAACCCAGCTTGATTTTGATGGCTGCATTAATCTGCAGGTGACCGTCATACAGCTATACAGATTTGTTTCCACCTGTATCTTTCTCAACAATCTGTGGCCTCAGTCTTTTATCCAGACTTTGTCATTGTGCCACTATGTGGCCTCCTCATGCTGCCATCTCCACACCATGTCACCTTGCCACTAATTTTTATCACCGTGCTGCTACTGATGCTGCCTAAAAGGCCTTAAAGTGATCACTAGGCCCACAATTTATTAAGGTTTTGGAATCGATAAACCTAACTTGCTTTTGTGGGCTGCATCAGTGGCATAGCTAGAAATGACTGGGCCCCACAGCAAATTTTTGAATGGGGCTCCATCCACAGTAATTTTTTAGTGACCCCTTGCTTTCATGCCTCCCCCATTCCTGTGGCTAGTAAGGATCGCTCTCTCAGACCAGGGTCGGCAGCTGTTTCATCCGTTTTATACACTGTATGAACTGTCACTTTATATAATTTCATTGTGTAATACTGTTGAGGGGGCCCTGACCAAATCCTTTAGTCCTCCTCCTCCTGGATGGGCCCCTTCTGGGTCAGGGCCCTAATGCTGCAGCTTCCCCTGCTTCCCCTATAGCTACGCCCCTGCTCTGCATTAATCTGCAGGTGACCGTCATACAGCTCCACAGATTGTTTCCATCTGCATCTTTCTAAACAATCTGTGGCCTTAGTCTTTTATCCAGACTCAGGCATTGTGCCACTATGTGGCCTTCTAATGCTGCCATCTCTAGACCATGTCACCTTGCCACTCATTTTTATCACCATGCTGCTGCTGATGCTGCTTAAAAGGCCTTAAAGTGATCACCAGGCCCACAATCTAATTAAGGTTTTACGCACAAAACCAAAGTAAAAAAATTATTTTATAGGAAAAATTTATTGAAAACAATCTTTCCCTTATATTTACTTGTATATAAAGTGCAAGTGCTGCCAAAAATTACAACGAAGAGGCAACCTGTATATCGCATAAAGGAGGGCCTCATTCACATTGAGTTGCGGGCCTGCAGGTAAGCTGACCCTGTAAAAGATTTGAGGTTGCGGGCCTGCAGGTGAGCTGACCCTGTAAAAGATTTTAGGTTTGGGCCTGCAGGTGAGCTGACCCTGTAAAAGATTTGAGGTTGCGGGCCTGCGGGTGAGCTGACCCTGTAAAAGATTTTAGATTTGGGCCTGCAGGTGAGCTGACCCTGTAAAAGATTTGGGTTGCGGGCCTGATAGAATTCTTATGGAAATCCATCTGACCCAGGGAAGGAATTACCGGAGCATGCTTTAATTGCAGCCTCTACTTCTTGTAGGGAAAAATCTACCTCAAGCGATTCCCTATGAATGTCTGTAACAACTAAAAGAAATAGCATCCAGATAAGAATCCATCATTTCATCCATAATATTGGTATCTGCTTTATATAAATCTGAAAAATTATTCTGAAAAATCGCCTTTATAGACTCTTGATCGTTAATAATTCTACAGTCTATTAAACGGATGCTACCTATCTATTTATTTTTGAAAATCACCCTCTACAGCAGTTTTCCCGAGCGACCTGATTCAGTAAAGTATTTCTGACCCTTAAAGAATAACCTTTGCTGAGCCTTGTCAAGCAAAAAATTGGAGTATGCTTGACGTGCATTCTGCATAGCTTTTCTATTTACTTCTATCTTGTTACTAAAAAAGTCATTCATAACTGATGTCGCTGCTTCTTTTAACGCCTTCTCCTTACTGTTATACCCTTTCCTTAAGGCTGCTTTCACACTAGCGTTCGGGTTTCCGTTCGTGAGCTCCGTTTGAAGGAGCTCACGAGCGGACCCGAACGCAGCCGTCCAGCCCTGATGCAGTCTGAATGGAGGCGGATCCGCTCAGACTGCATCAGTCTGGTGGCGTTCAGCCTCCGCTCCGCTCGCCTCCGCACGGACAGGCGGACAGCTGAACGCTGCTTGCAGCGTTCGGGTGTCCGCCTGGCCGTTCGGAGGCGTGCGGATCCGTGAGGATCCGTCCAGACTTTCAATGTAAGTCAATGGGGACGGATCCGTTTGAAGATGCCACAATGTGGCTCAATCTTCAAGCGGATCCGTCCCCCATTGACTTTACATTGAAAGTCTGGACGGATCCGTCCCAGGCTATTTTCACACTTAGCTTTTTTTAGCTAAAATAATGCAGACGGATCCGTTCTGAACGGAGCCTCCGTCTGCATTATTATGGGCGGATCCGTTCAGAACGGATCCGCCCGAACGCTAGTGTGAAAGTAGCCTAAATTAAAGATATCACTAACAAAAATCCCCCCTCATAAAGGCCTTGAATGCATCCCATACTACTTGAGTCTTAGCTGAATTATAATTAATCTCCCAAAAGCGCACAATTTCCGTCTGTATTAATTCATGATTATCCATTACCGACATCCAGTAAGGATTTAATCTAAATGGGAGTCTTACCATATCTTTATAATCAGCCATGCATAACTCAAGGGAGAAAGGTACATCGTCCGTGAGAGACCTGGCCTCATATTTAATCTGTTTTGCCTATCTCATATATTTGGCATTTATTAGGGCCAGATCTATCCTGGACATAGATTTTCCAGATTTTATTACGAAAGAGTAGGCTCTTCTCCCTTGCCCTAGGCACCCCCAAACGTCCCCAAAGCCGGATTCCTGACAGAACCGGGCTAAGGGTGACCACCGGGGAAAAGTATGGTAGCCCCTTCCCCCGTAGAGATCCTATCTGTAGTAGGATTAATGACGCAATCAAAGTCCCCAATAACTAATGAGAGACATTCGGGACATTGCTCCATAAAAGTAAGCAATAAGTTAAATATATATAGGGAGAAAGGGGGTAGAAAATAGACAAAGGCTAAAATACATAGTTTTCCAGCAAGTTTACCATATAAAAACACATATCTCCCCTGCCTGTCAACAGAGGACGCCTCATAGACATAATCAATCGCCCTATGTATGAGAACTGTTACTCCTCTAGAATATCTAGTAAAAGTAGAATTATAAGTCTGTTAGGTCCATCCCCTGCCGACACGCAGAGGTCTCCTGGGTCTCCACCAAACAGACAATAGCTGGAAGATGTCTCTGTACCAGGTCAAAAAACGCTTGTCTCTTTAATTTATCACCCAGACTACTAACATTCCAAGACTCTAACTGACATTAAATCAAACCAAAAGAGCCCCAAGCCCTGAAGGCTTCCAATAGCCTCAACCCCTCTATCCCTAGCCTATCAGACGCATTGCAAGCCCCCCATACCCTATTTTCCTCACCCCTCAAAAAAGTTTAACCCCCCAATCCACCTGATCCGCCACATTCTGCAACAGACCTCTCAACTAAGATCATCCTTCCCTTTCTCACCACTGCATAGCCCCACCACTGCTACCAATCAGGAAAAGTAAAATAAAGCCAATCAAATATTATTCCTCTGCACCGGCTGCGCGGCACCTTTAAACAAGGGCTGTTGCTGGTATAGGGTTTGGCTGATTAGGTGGGGGCACAATATGCTGGCATACCCACTTCTCCAACCCCAGCGCTCTCCTGCCCTACAGGTAGGAGCCCTTCTTTTGCCATCTGCTTTTCCTCCTTTTCCACATCATCTAATATTGAGAATATGTCATCAGGAACATCCAGCTCCTCCTCTCTCGGTATCTTGCTGACTTTTCAGCAAAAGATGAGGATGGTCATCATTAAGACCTGGCCTCTCCTAAGGGGCATATAATTAAAAATTTAGTATAGCCACTGAGTTATTCAAGAAAGTGAATCTGTATAGTGCCACTTACTGTTTGTTCTTTTCCTTATTTCTCTGTCCACCTCACCGAGATTGCCTCACATGCTCAGTTCCATCCGTCAACTTTTTCCTGAGCTGTGATATGGAGAGAGCTGCAGAAGAAAAAGCGTGTCACCTGAGAAAGGACACATCCCATGAGCTGACAGCTTGATATAAATCTAGCAGCACAATTTGAACAATGAACTAGGAGATCTGTGGATCTATGTAAGGTATGGGGCTGGTTCTAGCTTTGCTAGAAAGAGATTGCCATGTACTATATGAATTTCATTTTTTTATGTTATTCATGTTATTGCATGTTACATCTCTAGAGTCTATGCAGGACAATAACAAATAGTCATGGGGCCCCACATCAGTGTTTGGAATTTGGTCCCACGCTACTGCATCACCTTTAGAAACAAGTGAGTTATTATTACAGAGCACAGGATAATGTACAGATGTGTCCTTTCTTACCTTTGCTCTTGGAGTAACATATCCTGAGATGCGTGGTGCGAGATTGCCAGCTTTAAAAAATAAAACATTGATTTTGCAATACTCTGTCCAGAGATGCTTATTCTACATGTGTCGATGTGCGGCCACCCAGTGGTTGTGTAATGAATTGCAGTCTGCTTTTGCTAGCAATTCTAGCATTTTGCAATATTGTTGCAAATTTGTTTCCTGTAAAACTGAACCCCTTAGACAAATTCAAGCAAAACTAAGGGTGGACAAATAGTGACAGTGAAGTACAGACCGGGATCCCCTAATTGGCAATGTTATAGCTCAGGAATTGTGCAGTGATTTTGCAGTAATGGAATGATGCACATAATAATGTCATAGTACAAAGATAACAGATAATGATGTCACCGTCCAGGTGTTATGCACACAATGATGTCATAGAAAAGGAATAATGCATGCACAAGAATAATACACATAATGATGTCACAGTAAAATGATAATGCACACAGTGCAGAAATGTGCAGGAATAATGCACATGGTGATGTCATAGTAAAGGAATAATGCACATAGTGATGTTCGAATGCCAGGAATATTACACATAATATAATGTCACCACACAGAAAAAACTGTAATGCCAGAGTACAAGGGTATTTTGTTTTCATTGGTCTTCCAGTGATGTATGGGCCCTTTTGCAGCTGCTATGCTTCTTAGGGCTCATGCACACGACCGTATGTTCTTTGTGGTCTGCAAAAAACTGATCCACAAATAATACGGATGACATCCGTGTGCATTCTGTATTTTGCGGAACGGAACGGCTGGCCCTTCATAGAACAGTACTATCCTTGTCCGTAATGTGGACAATAATAGGACATGTTCTATTTTTTTGCAGAATGGAAATACGGACATGGAATGCACACTTTTTTTTTGCCGACCCATTGAAGTGAATGGTTCCGCAAATGGTCCGCAAAAAAAAACCTGAACGGATATGGAAAGAAAATACGTTCGTGTGCATTAGCCCTTACCCTGGTAGTTACACCCAGGAGTCTTTAATATCTATACACCACTAGATCACCAGGGATGTCAACTAAACTCAATTAACTTCTTTTCAGTCTACGTGAATTTTCCTGAAGCTACAGACTCCAGTTATAGCTGATATGAGAAATCTGGCAACAAATGAATGAGTCAATAGCTTTTATTAATCTTGCTGAGGTCGGTAATTTATAATATTAATACTGATGACTAGAGTTGAGCGAACACCTGGATGTTCGGGTTCGAGAAGTTCGGCCGAACTTCCCGAAAATGTTCGGGTTCGGGATCCGAACCCGATCCGAACTTCGTCCCGAACCCGAACCCCATTGAAGTCAATGGGGACCCGAACTTTTCGGCACTAAAAAGGCTGTAAAACAGCCCAGGAAAGGGCTAGAGGGCTGCAAAAGGCAGCAACATGTAGGTAAATCCCCTGCAAACAAATGTGGATAGGGAAATGAATTAAAATAAAAATTAAATAAATAAAAATTAACCAAAATCAATTGGAGAGAGGTCCCATAGCAGAGAATCTGGCTTCCCGTCACCCACCACTGGAACAGTCCATTCTCAGATATTTAGGCCCCGGAACCCAGGCAGAGGAGAGAGGTCCCGTAACAGAGAATCTGGCTTCATGTCAGCAGAGAATTAGTCTGCATGTCATAGCAGAGAATGAGGCTTCACGTCAGCCACCACTGCAACAGTCCATTGGCATATATTTAGGCCCAGCACCCAGGCAGAGGAGAGAGGTCCCGTAACAGACAATCTGGCTTCATGTCAGCAGAGAAATTTGTAAGCACCCGACTGCATAGGGAGGGTGATTAGGGACTGATGGTCACCCCATCGCCCTTTCTTCCCCCTCAGGGCATTCAATGAGCTGGCCCCGCATGTTATGGTTAAATAAGGTGGTAGATCAAGGGGCTGTTAAGGGGTTAATTCCTTAGGGGACATTCCTTAGACAGGATGGGGGCGGTGCAGGAATCCTGTTAGGCTACATATACCCCTCCCCTGTTCTGTCACTTCCTCTTGCAAGTGGAAGCAAAATTGGTAAGGTTGCTCTCCCCTTTTGCTCTGTCCACACCAAGTTTCCGCGGGAGATGCGGCCTCACGGTCCTCCTGGCGAGTTTACATGTGGAGGGTGAGGGTTGGCTGGCTCTTTGCCGGCTTTCCCTGGCACCCTCCTCCCCCCTGCTCCTATTCACGGGACTGGCCGGGAGCTGCTGCATTATGCAAGCAGCCCCAGCTCTTTAATGATGCGGCAGACTGATTCCCCCCCCCCCCCCTCCTATTCACGGTACTGGCCGGGTGCTGCTGCATTACGCAAGCGGCCCCGGCACTTTAATCATACGGCAGACGGATTCCCCCTCCCCCCCCCTGTTCACTGTACTGGCCGGGTGCTGCTGCATTATGCAAGCAGCCCCGGCGATTTAATCATACGGCCGGCGGTTCCCCCCCTCTCCCCCTCCTATTCACAGGACTGGCCGGGTGCTGCAGCATTAGGCAAGCAGCTCCAGCACTTTAGCACTGCGGCCAGTGGACCCCCCCTCCCCCTCCCCTATTCACAAGTTGGCCAGGAGCTGCCGCACCATGTGTGAAGCCTCGGTGATTAGGGGAGGGGCCGGCGGTTCGCACTGCAACCCTCCCCTTCGCCCGTCCCCATCTGCCCTATTTTACCTGCGTTTCCCTCTTGGTCGACCTTGGGGACTCGCAGCACTGCAGCCCTGCCCCCCTTTCCCTTGTAGCCCTGCACAGCGCTTGTGTGGCTGGCATGTATGATCGATGTGGAGGGGGCACAGGATAGTTCTTCACTCCAACACCGGAGCGTCCTTTACCCCCCCTCCCCCCCCCCCCCCAGTCTCTGCTGCCCCTGCTGTTCGATGTATATAATTTGCCTGTACAGGGGATTACTGGCCCCCCGTTTATTATTTCGTCCCCCCTCCTGTACCACGAGGCACTATGGGTCTCGGTTTATGCCTGTTAGGCCCCCCCCCCTCCCCTTCTAGCAGGTAGGAGCAGGGGTTCTTTGTATTTTCCTCCTTCTCGCAGGTGGCCGGGAGACAAGGCCGAAGTTGGTCCCGCATGCGCCAGTACCGTCGCCGTTCAGGGTTTCCGGTAGGAGTAGGCGCTCCAGTTCCTCCAGGCGGCGCTCACCGTCATCTTCGGATGGATTGCCGGGTGCGTCTGAGGAGTCTGGTCTGATTTGCAATCAAATCCGTGAGGGGCAGGTGCTTGTCATCTATCCAGGGTTCAGCCTGGTCGCTGTAGGGACCCTTTGGGATGGGGTCCCTGACTACACTGCGCTTGGTGAGTACCAATGTTCGGGGGCTTGGGGGAGCGGGAGGTTCTTGTATGGAGTTGGAGTCATATTGGGGCTCCACCCCCGCCGTGTTCGTTCTTATGGTTTAGCGGTAATGTGATTTCCTATGATCCCCTTTTTAGCTTGCTGCTTTATGGCAATAAGTAAATAAAAAAAAAAAATAAAAAAATCGAATAAAAAAGGGGAAAATACGTAAATGTAAACTGTATGGCTATTAGGTCATTGCTTCTAAGGTTCTAATGGGCGGGTTGTGAGTTATGTCCCTGGGGGAAAAACTTTGGGATATAAAGAACAAAAAAAAAAAAAAAAAAAAGATAAAAAAAAAAAAAAATGAATATTTGATACTAATAAATAAATTGAGCTTGTATGCTGTATGCTCCTTATATATGTATGGTGCGATAGGGGTTTTTTATGTTTGTAGTGTACAGTGTCGCTATGGTTGTGCTGTTTCCCCCGTTTAGTAAGGTATGGTTCCGCTTCGGACAGGTAGTTTCATAGTATGGTGCGACGTTTGACATTGGTGTAGTGTCCCCTTTGAGTATTGCCCTGGGTTCAGGCTCAGGAGGCAGGTAATAAAAAAAAAAAAAAAAAAGAATAAAAAAAAATAATTAAGTAGAATATATTATATTTAGGAAGAATGTCCTGGTATGGCGTCTTATTGACAGAAGCCGGCTGTATTCCAAAAAAAAAAAAAAAAATAATAAATACAAATGAATGATTAAGTAAATACAGCTTTCATGGCTGTGAGGGTAAATGCCTTACCTCTGATGTGTAAAGGTTGTGAGTTCGAATCCCAGGAAAACTTTTGGTAGATTCAGAATTAGATGCATAAATGAATGTGATTAATATAATATAACCGTAGGTTAGATAGGGGAGCGGGATATTCGGGTGCTTCCTGTGCAAGAAGTACTTTCGGTGGTGTCCCTACCTTGGGCTCTAGGCCGTGTGAATAAATAAAAAAAAATAAATAAATAAAAAAAAGGAATAAAAATAATTAAAAAAAAAAAAAAAAAAAAAAAAAATGGAAAATATATATATATCAAAATGTATTAATTTATGATTTTAATAGGTTTATTATTTGTTCTATTTGGGTTTTTCTGGACTACAATATGGCAGGGTTTTGTTCACTACACTACGTGTTTAGTGGTTATTATATTTGTTTAGTATACAAAGTGGGGGGGTTTGAATCCCGGCAGGAGCTTTCTAGCTAGAGATGACATTTGTATATTTATTATTTCCTGTAGCTCTGTGCTATGATCCGGAAGCGGTGAGTTTGTACCCCCTTCCGATACCTTTTTTCTTGTTTGTATTTCTTTGGTCTCATGCCAGGTTCAGGAGTTGCCGTTTGGTGGTTTTCTGTACGGACGAACCAAAGTTGGTCGTCCACTGTATATGCGGTACAAGTGTTTTTTGGTTAGTGGGAGGTTAAGCCGGAAGTGGATGGCCTGATCAGTTTGTTCTAGGGCAAGCTGGTGGTTCAGTTGTAATGCTGTTGCCCCATGTCCAGGTCTTCTGAGTTCAAAGCCCCTTTCAGCCTCAAAAATTTATTTAGACGGTCCATCAGGGGGGAGCCTTCGTAAGATTCGTTCACGATTTTGGTTTTCATTTTGTGGTGTTCGAATTCCCTTTCTGGGCCAGGTTTTGTAGCGGGTCGGACACACTGATTGGTCCTCTTGTGGGGCCTTCGCAGGCCGGCATGCTGTCCCTCCGAATATCATTTTGCATACATCGTTCCTTTGGCGGAAGGTGATTCTTCTGTTGTTTGGGAATATTTACTTTGGGCAGCATGTTTCCTCTTCTTCAGCCTTCTGTTCTTGCTGATTGATATTTTATCCGAGGTGTTTGTCTCTTTAAGGCAGCTATTATGGTCTTGTGGTTAAGTGATTTGCCTCTGATACCGAAGGTTGTGGGTTTGAATCCCAGTAGAAACTTTTGGATTGGGCCGTCTTTACATGTGGTCCAGAGAATTTATGGGGGGGGTACTTTCCCCCGGCCCGGTTTTGGCCCGGCGGCAATGGGGATTCGGTTGTGACTTACCTATGGGGGGTTTCAATTCTTTTTCTCACAGCGTGGTTTCCCCTCGTTGGTTTTACGTTTTACCTTGATATGTTGTAATAAATATATGAATATAATGTAAATATTAACATAAAAAAAAAAAAAAATAATATAATAAATAAAAAACTTTTTGAATAAAATAAACGTTACATAAGTACATTGATTAAACTGTCAAATGAATAAAAATACATTTGGAAAATGAGAATAATAATGACGTTTGGATGGAATATAGGTATTCTGTGGCTAGTATATGGTCCTTTATGTGTGTGGCTGCTCGGGCTGATTGTTTTTCTTTCAGGTTCGTGCCGGTCTGCGGTTTGATGGTAGGTCGAGAGGTGGAGGTCTTTTGGAACTGGATCTGGGTGTTCAGGTGGTCATACCTTCTTCCAGAGGTGGTTGGTATAGAGTTGTTTCAGGGGCGTTGTGGTGCTGGGGACTCGCGCTGGGTAGTTCCCTTGGCCTATTCCGTAGCTTTGGAGCTCATGTGTTCTTACATTTGTTGGTCCCGGCCTTTTTTCAGGAAGTTGGTGGTAATCTCCTAGGCGGGTCGTTTTTGGACCATTTATGGGAATGGCGTTGGTGATACAATTCGGAGGTATGGATTACGGAATGGTGGTTGGGTTGCCGTTGTCAGAATTCGAACCTTTTTCTTTCGAAGCAGGGGATGTTCTCTTGTCATGGTCTCAGTCCTGGGGTATATTGATGGGAGAGATCTCTGTATTGACCCCTGATTTTTATGCATAGTTTTTGCCCCCCCCCCCTCAGTCGTATATTTTAGAGGGCATAGTCGTACTTTTGATATTCTTTCAGGGTGCTGTCGTTCCCTCATTCCAGTCGTTACTTTAGTTGCCTTCTTTGAGCCCTCTCCAGCTTTGCTATGTCTGCTTGTTCAAGGTACACCAGTCCTGTACCCAGTCCTTCATGTGGTCTGGCTTGTATTTTAATTGGGGTTGGTCTATGTTCTCATCGCAGGTTTCTACCATCCCCCCCCCCCCCCTTTTTTGTTCAACCCGTTTTCTTATTGGCATTGGTTTTGTAGTGGGACCTGATGGTGTTTTGTACGGGAGTCGGGGTAATTCCTCGTCGGCCTCTTACAGGGGTTTTAACGGGCCCCTTTTCTGCTGGGTGGTGGTCGGAGCCCCGTTTGGAGAACGGTTCTCCTCCGTGGCGGCATTTTAGTACAGCGGAGATATGGTGGGAGCAGTTGGCGTACTTGCCCGCTGGGAGTCCAGCTGTGGGCATACTGCTCTGATGATTACGGTTTAACTTGCCCGCTGGGAGTCCAGCTGTGGGCATACTGCTCTGATGATTACGGTTTAACTTGCCCGCTGGGAGGCCAGCTGTGGGCATACTGCTCTGATGATTACGGTTTAACTTGCCCGCTGGGAGTCCAGCGGTGGGCATACCGCTCTGATGATTACGGTTTAACTTGCCCGCTGGGAGTCCAGCGTTTGGCATACTGCTCCGATATTATGGTTTATTATGGTTTGCCGCTTTAATAAATAAGCTGTGGCCGATCACCATCCAGCAATAAAAGTGACACATTTGTCTGTGTGGTTTGTCATGGGTCAAGGATGGGTTAAGGGGCCAGGGGTTAGTAAAGGTGTTGCCCCTTCCCAGGTTTCCCTGAATACCAGCAGTCTTGTAAGCACCCGACTGCATAGGGAGGGTGATTAGGGAATGATGGTCACCCCATCGCCCTTTCTTCCCCCTCAGGGCATTCAATGAGCTGGCCCCGCATGTTATGGTTAAATAAGGTGGTAGATCAAGGGGCTGTTAAGGGGTTAATTCCTTAGGGGACATTCCTTAGACAGGATGGGGGCGGTGCAGGAATCCTGTTAGGCTACATATACCCCTCCCCTGTTCTGTCACTTCCTCTTGCAAGTGGAAGCAAAATTGGCCCTCCCTCCCTCCCTTTGTGGTTATCTCTGAGAGGTGGGCGAGGTGCTCGGTTTTGATCAGTTATGGATACTTGGTTATTCTGTTTTGTTTTTTCTATTTTTCAGATCCCCCGCTGGGAGCCGGCAGTTTGGATATCGCTCCGTGGATTTTGGCTTTGGAGAGTCGCAAGTTCTGGTTGAGTTTATGAAGTCACAGCTGGCGGCATTTTAGTACAGCGGAGATATGGTGGGAGCAGTTGGCGTACTTGCCCGCTGGGAGTCCAGCTGTGGGCATACTGCTCTGATGATTACGGTTTAACTTGCCCGCTGGGAGTCCAGCTGTGGGCATACTGCTCTGATGATTACGGTTTAACTTGCCCGCTGGGAGGCCAGCTGTGGGCATACTGCTCTGATGATTACGGTTTAACTTGCCCGCTGGGAGTCCAGCGGTGGGCATACCGCTCTGATGATTACGGTTTAACTTGCCCGCTGGGAGTCCAGCGTTTGGCATACTGCTCCGATATTATGGTTTATTATGGTTTGCCGCTTTAATAAATAAGCTGTGGCCGATCACCATCCAGCAATAAAAGTGACACATTTGTCTGTGTGGTTTGTCATGGGTCAAGGATGGGTTAAGGGGCCAGGGGTTAGTAAAGGTGTTGCCCCTTCCCAGGTTTCCCTGAATACCAGCAGTCTCAGTCTTCATGTCATAGCAGAGAATCAGGCTTCACGTCACCCACCACTGTAAGAGTCCATTTTCATAAATTTAGGCCCAGCACCCAGGCAGAGGAGAGAGGTCCCGTAACAGAGGATCTGGCTTCATGTCAGCAGAGAATCAGTCTTCATGTCATAGCAGAGAATCAGGCTTCACGTCAACCACCACTGTAAGAGTCCATTTTCATAAGTTTAGGCCCAGCACCCAGGCAGAGGAGAGAGGTCCCGTAACAGACAATCTGGCTTCATGTCAGCAGAGAATTAGTCTGCATGTCATAGCAGAGAATGAGGCTTCACGTCACCCATCACTGCAACAGTCCATTGGCATATATTTAGGCCCAGCACCCAGGCAGAGGAGAGAGGTCCCGTAACAGACAATCTGGCTTCATGTCAGCAGAGAATCAGTCTGCATGTCATAGCAGAGAATGAGGCTTCACGTCAGCCACCACTGCAACAGTCCATTGGCATATATTTAGGCCCAGCACACAGGCAGAGGAGAGAGGTCCCGTAACAGACAATCTGGCTTCATGTCAGCAGAGAATTAGTCTGCATGTCATAGCAGAGAATGAGGCTTCACGTCAGCCACCACTGCAACAGTCCATTGGCATATATTTAGGCCCAGCACACAGGCAGAGGAGAGAGGTCCCATAACAGACAATCTGGCTTCATGTCAGTAGAGAATCAGTCTGCATGTCATAGCAGAGAATGAGGCTTCACGTCACCCACCACTGCAACAGTCCATTTTCATAAGTTTAGGCCAAGCACCCAGGCAGAGGAGAGAGGTCCCGTAACAGACAATCTGGCTTCATGTCAGCAGAGAATTAGTCTGCATGTCATAGCAGAGAATGAGGCTTCACGTCACCCACCACTGCAACAGTCCATTGGCATATATTTAGGCCCAGCACCCAGGCAGAGGAGAGAGGTCCCGTAACAGACAATCTGGCTTCATGTCAGCAGAGAATCAGTCTGCATGTCATAGCAGAGAATGAGGCTTCACGTCAGCCACCACTGCAACAGTCCATTGGCATATATTTAGGCCCAGCACACAGGCAGAGGAGAGAGGTCCCGTAACAGACAATCTGTCTTCATGTCAGTAGAGAATCAGTCTGCATGTCATAGCAGAGAATCAGGCTTCACGTCACCCACCACTGCAACAGTCCATTGTCATAAATTTAGGCCCAGCACCCAGGCAGAGGAGAGAGGTCCCGTAACAGACAATCTGGCTTCATGTCAGCAGAGAATTAGTCTGCATGTCATAGCAGAGAATGAGGCTTCACGTCACCCACCACTGCAACAGTCCATTGGCATATATTTAGGCCCAGCACCCAGGCAGAGAAGAGAGGTCCCGTAACAGACAATCTGGCTTCATGTCAGCAGAGAATCAGTCTTCATATCATAGCAGAGAATCAGGCTTCACGTCACCCAACATTGGAACAGTCCATTGGCATATATTTAGGCCCCGGCACCCAGACAGAGGAGAGGTTCATTCAACTTTGGGTAGCCTCGCAATATAATGGTAAAATGAAAATAAAAATAGGATTGAATGAGGAAGTGCCCTGGAGTCCAATAATATATGGTTAAGGGGAGGTAGTTAATGTCTAATCTGGACAAGGGACGGACAGATCCTGTGGGATCCATGCCTGGTTCATTTTTATGAACGTCAGCTTGTCCACATTGGCTGTAGACAGGCGGCTGCGTTTGTCTGTAATGACGCCCCCTGCCGTGCTGAATACACGTTCAGACAAAACGCTGGCCGCCGGGCAGGCCAGCACCTCCAAGGCATAAAAGGCTAGCTCTGGCCACGTGGACAATTTAGAGACCCAGAAGTTGAATGGGGCCGAACCATTAGTCAGTACGTGGAGGGGTGTGCACACGTACTGTTCCACCATGTTAGTGAAATGTTGCCTCCTGCTAACACGTTGCGTATCAGGTGGTGGTGCAGTTAGCTGTGGCGTGTTGACAAAAGTTTTCCACATCTCTGCCATGCTAACCCTGCCCTCAAAGGAGCTGGCATTGACACAGCTGCCTTGGCGACCTCTTGCTCCTCCTCTGCCTTGGCCTTGGGCTTCCACTTGTTCCCCTGTGACATTTGGGAATGCTCTCAGTAGCGCGTCTACCAACGTGCGCTTGTACTCGCGCATCTTCCTATCACGCTCCAGTGCAGGAAGTAAGGTGGGCACATTGTCTTTGTAGCGTGGATCCAGCAGGGTGGCAACCCAGTAGTCCGCACAGGTTAAAATGTGGGCAACTCTGCTGTCGTTGCGCAGGCACTGCAGCATGTAGTCGCTCATGTGTGCCAGGCTGCCCAGGGGTAAGGACAAGCTGTCCTCTGTGGGAGGCGTATCGTCATCGTCCTGCCTTTCCCCCCAGCCACGCACCAGTGATGGACCCGAGCTGCGTTGGGTGCCACCCCGCTGTGACCATGCTTCATCCTTATCCTCCTCCACCTCCTCCTCATCCTCGTCCTCCTCGTCCTCCAGTAGTGGGCCCTGGCTGGCCACATTTGTACCTGGCCTCTGCTGTTGCCAAAAACCTCCCTCTGAGTCACTTCGAAGAGACTGGCCTGAAAGTGCTAAAAATGACCCCTCTTCCTCCTCCTCCTCCTCCTCCTGGGCCACCTCCTCTTCCATCATCGCCCTAAGTGTTTTCTCAAGGAGACATAGAAGTGGTATTGTAAGGCTGCTTTCACACTAGCGTTCGGGTGTCCGCTCGTGAGCTCCGTTTGAAGTGGCTCACGAGCGGACCCGAACGCAGCCGTCCAGCCCTGATGCAGTCTGAATGGAGCGGATCCGCTCAGACTGCATCAGTCTGGCGGCGTTCAGCCTCCGCTCCGCTCGCCTCCGCACGGACAGGCGGACAGCTGAACGCTGCTTGCAGCGTTCGGGTGTCCGCCTGGCCGTGCGGAGGCGTGCGGATCCGTGCGGATCCGTCCAGACTTACAATGTAAGTCAATGGGGACGGATCCGTTTGAAGATGCCACAATGTGGCTCAATCTTCAAGCGGATCCGTCCCCCATTGACTTTACATTGAAAGTCTGGACGGATCCGTCCCAGGCTATTTTCACACTTAGCTTTTTTTTTTGCTAATATAATGTAGACGGATCCGTTCTGAACGGAGCCTCCGTCTGCATTATTATGAGCGGATCCGTTCAGAACGGATCCGCCCGAACGCTAGTGTGAAAGTAGCCTAACGCTGATAACGGCGTCATCGCCACTGGCCATGTTGGTGGAGTACTCAAAACAGCGCAACAGGGCACACAGGTCTCGCATGGAGGCCCAGTCATTGGTGGTGAAGTGGTGCTGTTCTGTAGTGCGACTGACCCGTGCGTGCTGCAGCTGAAACTCCACTATGGCCTGCTGCTGCTCGCACAGTCTGTCCAGCATGTGCAAGGTGGAGTTCCACCTGGTGGGCACGTCGCATATGAGGCGGTGAGCGGGAAGGCCGAAGTTACGCTGTAGCGCAGACAGGCGAGCAGCAGCAGGATGTGAACGCCGGAAGCGCGAACAGACGGCCCGCACTTTATGCAGCAGCTCTGACATGTCGGGGTAGTTGTGTATGAACTTCTGCACCACCAAATTCAGCACATGCGCCAAGCAAGGGATGTGCGTCAAATTGGCTAGTCCCAGAGCTGCAACGAGATTTCGCCCATTATCACACACCACCAGGCCGGGCTTGAGGCTCACTGGCAGCAACCACTCGTCGGTCTGTTGTTCTATACCCCGCCACAACTCCTGTGCGGTGTGGGGCCTGTCCCCCAAACATATGAGTTTCAGAATGGCCTGCTGACGTTTACCCCGGGCTGTGCTGAAGTTGGTGGTGAAGGTGTGTGGCTGACTGGATGAGCAGGTGGAAGAAGAGGAGGAGGAAGCCGAGAAGCAGGAGGTGGCAACAGGAGGCAAAGAATGTTGCCCTGCGATCCTTGGCGGCGGAAGGACGTGCGCCAAACAGCTCTCCGCCTGGGGCCCAGCTGCCACTACATTTACCCAGTGTGCAGTTAGGGAGATATAGCGTCCCTGGCCGTGCTTACTGGTCCACGTATCTGTGGTTAGGTGGACCTTGCTACAGATGGCGTTGCGCAGTGCACACTTGATTTTATCGGATACTTGGTTGTGCAGGGAAGGCACGGCTCTCTTGGAGAAGTAGTGGCGGCTGGGAACAACATACTGTGGGACAGCAAGCGACATGAGCTGTTTGAAGCTGTCTGTGTCCACCAGCCTAAATGACAGCATTTCATAGGCCAGTAGTTTAGAAATGCTGGCATTCAGGGCCAGGGATCGAGGGTGGCTAGGTGGGAATTTACGCTTTCTCTCAAATGTTTGTGAGATGGAGAGCTGAACGCTGCCGTGTGACATGGTTGAGATGCTTGGTGACGGAGGTGGTGGTGTTGGTGGTACATCCTCTGTTTGCTGGGCGGCAGGTGCCAACGTTCCTCCAGAGGCGGAGGAAGAGGCCGAGGCGGCAGCAGCAGAAGAGGCCGAGGCGGCAGCAGCAGAAGAGGTAGCAGGGGGAGCCTGAGTGACTTCCTTGGTTTTAAGGTGTTCACTCCACTGCAGTTCATGCTTTGCATGCAGGTGCCTGGTCATGCAGGTTGTGCTCAGGTTCAGAACGTTAATGCCTCGCTTCAGGCTCTGATGGCACAGCGTGCAAACCACTCGGGTCTTGTCGTCAGCACATTGTTTGAAGAAGTGCCATGCCAGGGAACTCCTTGAAGCTGCCTTTGGGGTGCTCGGTCCCAGATGGCGGCGGTCAGTAGCAGGCGGAGTCTCTTGGCGGCGGGTGTTCTGCTTTTGCCCACTGCTCCCTCTTTTGCTACGCTGTTGGCTCGGTCTCACCACTGCCTCTTCCTCCGAACTGTGAAAGTCAGTGGCACGACCTTCATTCCATGTGGGGTCTAGGACCTCATCGTCCCCTGCATCGTCTTCCACCCAGTCTTGATCCCTGACCTCCTGTTCAGTCTGCACACTGCAGAAAGACGCAGCAGTTGGCACCTGTGTTTCGTCATCATCAGAGACATGCTGAGGTGGTATTCCCATGTCCTCATCATCAGGAAACATAAGTGGTTGTGCGTCAGTGCATTCTATGTCTTTCACCGCTGGGGAAGGGCTAGGTGGATGCCCTTGGGAAACCCTGCCAGCGGAGTCTTCAAACAGCATAAGAGACTGCTGCATAACTTGAGGCTGAGACAGTTTCCCTGGTATGCATGGGGGTGATGTGACAGACTGATGGGGTTGGTTTTCAGGCGCCATCTGTGCGCTTTCTGCAGAAGACTGGGTGGGAGATAATGTGAACGTGCTGGATCCACTGTCGGCCACCCAATTGACTAATGCCTGTACCTGCTCAGGCCTTACCATCCTTAGAACGGCATTGGGCCCCACCATATATCACTGTAAATTCTGGCGGCTACTGGGACCTGAGGTAGTTGGTACACTAGGACGTGTGGATGTGGCAGAACGGCCACGTCCTCTCCCAGCACCAGAGGGTCCACTAACATCACCACGACCATGTCCACGTCCGCGTCCCTTACTAGATGTTTTCCTCATTGTTATGGTTCACCACAACAACAAAAATATTATTTGGCCCAATGTATTGTATTCAAATTCAGCGGGATATAAATTTGAGGCCTAGTATTTAGGCGCTGGGTGACCGGTTTGGATTTACTAACAGAATTGGACTTGGAAATGCACAGTAGCGTGTGTGTGAAGTTATTCTGAATGACCCTATGTGCACCTTGAATATTATATACCCTTTTAGGGATAGATTTCAAATAGCTCTGATATAGCAGAAACCACTAAATTATGAAATTGCTAAATTGGGAATTGTATTTCAACCCAGAACAAAAAATGTGCTTTGACGGACACTAAATAACTTTCCCAGCCACAACAGGACAGCGGTAACGAGAGATTTAGCGGGATATAAATTTGAGGCCTAGTATTTAGGCGCTAGGTGACCGGTATGGATTTACTAACAGAATTGGACTTGGAAATGCACAGTAGCGTGTGTGTGAAGTTATTCTGAATGACCCTATGTGCACCTTGAATATTATATACGCTTTTAGGGATAGATTTCAAATAGCTCTGATATAGCAGAAACCACTAAATTATGAAATTGCTAAATTGGGAATTGTATTTCAACCCAGAACAAAAAATGTGCTTTGACGGACACTAAATAACTTTCCCAGCCACAACAGGACAGCGGTAACGAGAGATTTAGCGGGATATAAATTTGAGGCCTAGTATTTAGGCGCTGGGTGACCGGTATGGATTTACTAACAGAATTGGACTTGGAAATGCACAGTAGCGTGTGTGTGAAGTTATTCTGAATGACCCTATGTGCACCTTCAATATGATATACCCTTTTAGGGATAGATTTCAAATAGCTCTGATATAGCAGAAACCACTAAATTATGAAATTGCTAAATTGGGAATTGTATTTCAACCCTGAACAAAAAATGTGCTTTGACGGACACTAAATAACTTGCCCAGCCACAACAGTACAGCGGTAACAACAGATTTAGCGGGATATAAATTTGAGGCCTAGTATTTAGGCGCTGGGTGACCGGTATGGATTTACTAACAGAATTGGACTTGGAAATGCACAGTAGCGTGTGTGTGAAGTTATTCTGAATGACCCTATGTGCACCTTCAATATGATATACCCTTTTAGGGATAGATTTCAAATAGCTCTGATATAGCAGAAACCACTAAATTATGAAATTGCTAAATTGGGAATTGTATTTCAACCCTGAACAAAAAATGTGCTTTGACGGACACTAAATAACTTGCCCAGCCACAACAGTACAGCGGTAACGACAGATTTAGCGGGATATAAATTTGAGGCCTAGTATTTAGGCGCTGGGTGACCGGTATGGATTTACTAACAGAATTGGACTTGGAAATGCACAGTAGCGTGTGTGTGAAGTTATTCTGAATGACCCTATGTGCACCTTCAATATGATATACCCTTTTAGGGATAGATTTCAAATAGCTCTGATATAGCAGAAACCACTAAATTATGAAATTGCTAAATTGGGAATTGTATTTCAACCCTGAACAAAAAATGTGCTTTGACGGACACTAAATAACTTGCCCAGCCACAACAGTACAGCGGTAACGACAGATTTAGCGGGATATAAATTTGAGGCCTAGTATTTAGGCGCTGGGTGACCGGTATGGATTTAGTGACAGAATTAGACTGGGATATGGCCAAAAAATAACCACGCTATTGCTGGTTAAATGCACTTGGTGACGGGCGCAGCTTGCCCCTGATGTAGTATATGGCCAAAAAATGAACAGACTATTGCTGGTTAAATGCACTTGGTGTCACAGCTTGACCAACCACACTACTGAGGGTTAAATGCACTTGGTGACGGGCGCAGCTTGCCCCTGATGTAGTATATGGCCAAAAAATGAACAGACTATTGCTGGTTAAATGCACTTGGTGAGGGGCGCAGCTTGCCCCTGATTTAGTATATGGCCAAAAAATGAACAGACTATTGCTGGTTAAATGCACTTGGTGTGATAGCTTGACCAACCACACTACTGAGGGTTAAATGCACTTGGTGACGGGCGCAGCTTGCCCCTGATGTAGTATATGGCCAAAAAATAAACAGACTATTGCTGGTTAAATGCACTTGGTGTGACAGCTTTACCCTGATGTAGGCTTTAGCCAAAAAACAACCACACCATTGAGGGTTAAATGCACTTGGTCGCAGCTTGTGCTGGCGCACCACAAGACACAAAATGGCCGCCGATCACCCCAGAAAAATGTGACTGACAAACGGTCTGGGCAGCCTAAAAACAGTGAGCAATTGAGGATCAGCAGCTCAATGATCCACAGCTGCAGATCGATCAATAATCAAGTCTTTTGGAGGAGTTAATCTGCCTAATCTCGCCCTACTGTCGCAGCCGCAACCTCTCCCTACGCTAATCAGAGCAGAGTGACGGGCGGCGCTATGTGACTCCAGCTTAAATAGAGGCTGGGTCACATGGTGCTCTGGCCAATCACAGCCATGCCAATAGTAGGCATGGCTGTGATGGCCTCTTGGGGAAAGTAGTATGACGCTTGTTGATTGGCTGCTTTGCAGCATTTCAAAAAGCGCCAAGAAAGCGTCACAAAAGCGCCAAGAAAGCGACGAACACCGAACCCGAACCCGGACTTTTACGAAAATGTCCGGGTTCGGGTCCGTGTCACGGACACCCCAAAATTCGGTACGAACCCGAACTATACAGTTCGAGTTCGCTCATCCCTACTGATGACTTATCTTCTGGATAGGTCAACATCAGTATCTGATCGGGGGCATCAGTATCTGATCTTCTGCTGTTTTAGAAGGCACTGCGCCCAACTGAGTACATTTTATTAATAATAAAATGGACAATTCCTTTGAATGAAAAGCGTATTAGATTATTATTTTTTTTTTTATCAAATCCCCCTGTAAGATAAAAATGAGAGCTGTAAATATATGGTCCAGAACGGAACCTTGAATTATATACAATTTCACATGAGACATTTTAATTTTCCATCTTATATTTTTATCAAAAAAATGACTGCAGAGATTTCTCCTTTACTTCGTCATCAACATTGTAGCCCTTGTAATCAGATGCCTAAAGATGTGTCCCTTGTAAATTATATCCCCCAGATAGATTTGTTCAAAAACATGGCCCCAGCTCTGGAAACGGGCTGCGAGCTACGTCTATGAAGCGATGGTATGACATCCTTAAAATGATGAGACAGACCTCTGTGCATGCAATCTCTGCCCTGCAGCCCCCGCTCATCAGGGAAATACTTGAGGTCTTATCTTGAGAAGAGCTGAAAGAAATATCAAACTTGTGGATAGGAAATCAATTTATTCTGCCTGTTTCTATTAGATGATAAAGCCTGGCAGCAGCATGTCCTACATCTGGTATATGTTAATTTGTCATTTATACCGCTCTATATGCATGATCCCAGCAAAGCAAAAGGGACAGACGTTTTTATCCTTAGCTGTAAAATCGGATTATGGTGCAGTTTGCTGTCATTTAGCTATCAATTTATAAATGGTGACAGCATGTGCAGTGCCCCAGACCGAGGGGTATCTGCAAATGTCTTTGTAACGTTCTATTATGTATTGTTGTTTATGTCATTCATTCCGGCAGATGATGAATGGTTGGCAATGGTTGGCCAGGAACAGAGCTAACCAACCTGTTGCTCCCCTCTTGGTAGGAGTGGGCTGGTCCTATTTCCTGCCAGGGTGGGGGGGAGGGGAGTTAGAGTCCAGACCGAGTGGGAGAAGAAAGCACATGCCAGAGCTCCCACTCCAAGGGACCGTATCCAGTTGTTCTCTGAGACCCTCACTCAAGGATGATTGCCAGATTGACAGCTTTCAAAACAGCTACAGATGATAAGGTCAGCAGAGTAACCAGCTAGATCCAGCTTTACAGACCCTGCTGCTGGTGAGGGAAAACAGGTCAGATACCCATCACCTAGATTCCTAGAACAACCACTAGGACTTACTAACAGTGGACACCTATAACAAGTCCCTGCAAGTGCTATCAAATTGCCATCCATCCAGCCACCATACTTCCTCATATGGTGCCAGAAACTGCCAGAACACATAGCACTGCACTGTACTGTAGAGAGGAGCCACTAGACAACTAGTACAGGTGTTTTACCAGAGAAATGGCCATGTTGGTTGGTTGGATCTGAGTCTGAGGTATTGTATGTTGAGTCTAGGTTCAACTTGCTGATGCCACTGTATCATGAGGGATCAATGAACACTGCTGCGGAACCCAAAATAAAAGGTGCACAACCATGTGTGAATTTTGACCAAGCACCACTATCAGTTTATACTTTTGAACACCCTATTTCTGCTATCAATACACTGATAAATCTCAAACTTACAGTTCTAAAACCTTACAGTACTTCCCTTCACATAACTATTAAACTGTCTGCCTGCCGTCACCACTAGTGGGAGCACAGTGCATTTATACAGATAACATTAAAATCAATAGAAGTTGTAAAAGAGCTTTTTGCACTAAGCTCCCCCTAGTGTCAGCTACAGGAAAAGGCAGTGGATTTAAGTCAAGAAGACAAGATTTTCAGCACTGGACCGGCCTCTACTGGGACCTACAACAGTTGCATAATCTGCCTTCATGGTAGTTATACTACTGGTCATGTTCCTTTGGAAAATAAGAACAGGTTAGTTTTGATAAATCTTCTGTTTTGGGTGATTGCGCTCAGAGATAACCTTAAAGGGGTTGTCTGGGCTTTTTCTATTGATGACCTGATCAGCTGTATGGGAAGACGGTGCACACGTGCCGTCTTCCTTCTCCCTTCCTGCAGGAAGAAAGAAGGGAGACGTCACGTCTGCCCATACAGCTGATAGGTGGGGGTGCCGGGTGTTGGACTATACTTGTGGTTGTGTATTACCACATTCCTCTATAGACATTGTGGAACAGAGTTTAGGAAAACATCCTGTACAAAGAATGGAGCATAAGTTTTTGCCTGCCGTTAGGGAGACCTAATTACAAGTAAGAAGTTAGTATATCCAATACCTGGCTGCTACAGTGTGGACATAGTGTAGACAGATATAAAAAGGAATCAGCATGTTTGCAATAAAAAAGTTCACCAATGACAGGATGATGGAATTTGGTTCATACAGTTAGGCCGGACAAGAAGCGGAGCGGTAAGGGGAGGCCGCTCATGAAGAGGGTTTTGGGTGTGAGGGGACAGGGAGGTAGGGGTTAAGGCACAGAGGAGGGATTCAGGAAAGGGCGCGTGTCGCCATGCGAATGGGGGGGGTGGCTATGGGTCAGAGCGGAGGTGGAGGCGGGGTCAGTGGCATTTGGCCAGGAGGAAGCGAACACCCACCCTCCCGACCCTAGTTATTGTGGTTGTAAAAAAAAAAAAAAGGGGGGGGGCAGGGTTGTGTGTTATGTGGTTTTGTCCCGGCAGTCGTGGAGGCGGGGGAGGTCCTTGAAGTGGAAAAATGGATGGGAGGGCCCCGCGGGAGGGGCTGGACTCTCATGGAGGAGCTGGGATTAACGAACTAGGCGTCCATCAGTTGCAGCCCCCGAGCTGGGTTCAACGGCTGGGGGCAAGATGGAGTCGCAGGTTTTTTCCCGGTGTTTATGAGGCTATTGGGGCTTCTAGGACCTCCCTCGTCATTGGTTAATTTATTGTTAAGTTAGTTATGTTATGTATTTATTCAATAAACGGCTGCTATGGCCGATTAAATCCAAGCAGTAGTGTCGTGTGTTTTAAGTTAATTTATGGGAGGTGGGGAACGAGTCAGGTAAAGTAAGAGTATAAGGGACCGAACAATTAGCCAATTCCCTCTTCAAGAAGAAAGTCTCCAATCAATTTTCCCCCCCAAAAAGCTGTTTTATATGAAAAATTTCACCACTACATAATTTGGTCCAGACCGCAAAAAGGGATTTACCACATATAACTGCACCGCTGAACGGCAAATAGGCCCTAATTTATTTCAGTTTTTACACTACACCCGGCTTTCAATCATATAACTGCACCGCTTACCGGCAAATATATGTTTGGTTTTCCATTAATACACGGCAAAATAGGCTTTAAAACAGATAACTGATGGATGGTGTGGGGCAGGGGAGAGGCGTCTCCCTTCCCCGTTCCTCTGATAGGCTGCAGGCACTAGGCCTACAGCCTATTAGAGTCCGGTGCAGTCGGACGTCATCGCGCCACCTGAGCCGTACAGCACGAGACACAGGCCATCCTTCATCCTTCTATCTTCATTCAGCAGGACCTGCGCTGACATCACCACGCTCACAACGTGGTGAGCATGATTACGTCATCAAAGGTCCTTTTGCAGGTCCTGAAAGAAATAGAAAGAAGACGATGCCGGCTGCGCAAACAATTGGAGGTGAGTTAATTTTTTTAAATTTTTTAACCCCTCAATCGTTTAGTAAGCATTCTGTATTAAGAATGCTATTATTTTCCCTTATAACCATGTTATAAGGGAAAATAATACAGTGAATTTACTTTAATGGGGTCCGGGGTTGCTCATCCCTATAGTCTCATAGCAACCATGAGTGAAAATCGCACCGCATCCGCACTTGCTTGCGGATGCTTGCAATTTTCACACAGCCCCATTCATTTCTATAGGGCCTGCATTGTGTGAAAAACGCAGAATATAGAACATGCTGCGCTTTTCACGCAACGCACAAGTGATGCGTGAAAATCACCGCTTATCTGCACAGCCCCATTGAAGTTAATGGGTCCGGATTCAATGAGGGTGCAATGCGTTCACCTCACGCATTGCACCTGTGCGGAAAACTCACCCGTGTAATAGGGGCCATACTGTTAGATCAAATAAATAAATAAAAAGAAAATTAAAACACCCCAAAAAGTCTGTAATTTTCTCACTTCACCACACAACGGCTAATACGCCCTTTTTTATCCCCACTATTGCACGACAAAAAGGGGTTTAGAACATATAACTGCACCGCTGCACGGCAAATAAGCCTTTATTTTCCACTTATACACACCACAGAAGGCTTTAGAATATATAACTGCACCGCTGAACGGCAAATACATTTTTATTTTGCCACTATTACATGCCAAAAACGGCTTCAGAACATATAACTGCACCGCTCAACGGCAAATATATATTCTTTTGCCACTATTACACTCCACAGAAGGCTTTAGAACATATAACTGCACTGCTAAACAGCATATATATTTATATTTTGCACAATTACACTCCAAAAAGGGCTTTAAAACATATAACTGCACCACTGAGCCGCAAATGCATTTTTATTTTGCCACTATCACACGCCAAAGAGCGCTTTAGAACATACATTTGCCGTTCAGCGGTACAATTATATGTTCTAAAGCCCTCTTTGGCGTGTGATAGTGGCAAAATAAAAATGCATTTGCTGTTCAGCGGTGCAGTTATTGTGTGTGGCAGCAATATCTATTTTTAGCGCATCCTGCGCTAAGTAGCATGCAATAGTGAGGCCGCTGCAGACAGCGACATTATCTGCGCTACATCTCCTGTGACACCCAGTGTACTTTTTCCGTAGATGGTGTCCGCTGTGGACAGTGACATTAGCTGCACTACATCTCCTGTGTAACGTGTGCACATCCAAAAAATATCAGTGACATCCAGTGTACTTTTTCCGTAGACGGTGCCGGCTGCGGACAGTGACATTACCTGGGATACATTTCCTGTGTAGCATTTCCACATCCCAAATGCCTGTTACATTCCCTGTAATTTTTTATTAGCCGCTGCTGACATCAGCGACATTATCTACGATATATCTCCTGTGTGGCATTGAAACTGTGCCTGCTGCCAGAGCACAAGAAAAACAATCATCCACAATACCTAGCTTCATGTCCCAGTTTGCAGGGCGGCACAGCACAACGCTCTCAAAGTCAGACCAGTGCCACGAGTTGGTCGGTTGGATTGCAGCAGGTAATGCTTCCAGTCGGTTAAGCACCACTCTGTTTTCCACCAAGTCCAGTCTCAGAAGCCAAGTGTCTGGTCAACACAATCCTCACCCTAATCCTCCTTCCTCCCACCATGGAGAGTCTTGCCAAACAAGTGACCCCACACTTGGATATTCCAAGAAGCTCTTTTCAGCACCATTCCTTCATTTGGGCCTCTCGACAAGCCCGCTTGAAGAGGCACATGAGTTCTTGTACCCTGATTCCAAAACTCTTAAGCATCCACAGTCACAAGAAGATGACGGTGGGGAACCGTAATTAGTGTTTCACGAGGTGGATGATGATGATGAGACACAGTTGTCAATAACTGAGATTGTTGTTAGGTCAACAAGTCAGGAGGATGAGAAGAGTGAGGAAGTAAAAGAGGAGATGGTGGACGATGAAGTCACTGACCCAACCTGGACAGCAGTACAGAGGGGGAGGGATCCACAGCACCGCAACAGGCTGGAAGAGGCAGTGGGGTGGCAAAAGAGAGAAGGCGGGCCACACCAAACAGGCCCACAACTGTTCCAAGGAGCACACCCTTGCGGAAATCTCACTTGCCAAGGGGTAGGTGTTCCACAGTCTGGCGCTTTTTTGAGGAAAGTGTGGATGACAAAAGAATTGTAATTTGCAACCTATGCCATACAAAAATGAGCAGGGGCGTGAACACTAGCAACCTCACCACCACCACCACCATGATCCGCCACATGGCATCAAAGCACCGTAATAGGTGGGCCGAACGCCTGGGTCCACAATCTGTGTCTGCGGGTCACACCACTGCCTCCTCTTCCCCTGTGTTACATGCTGGCCAATCCCCTGTTGAAGGCGCAGGCCCGGATGCCTCCTGCCCTGTACCTGGACCTTCGCAAGCACCATCAGCGACCACATCCACTTCAATGTCCCAGCGCAGCGTACAAATGTTCTTACCCCAGGCATTTGAACGCAAGCGCAAATACCCAGCCACCCACCCACAGGCCATAGCACTAAATGAGCAACTTTCCAAATTACTGGCCCTGGAAATGTTGCCATTTAGGCTTGTGGACACTGAGGCCTTCAGCAGCCTGATGTCGGCGGCCGTCCCTCGTTACGCAGTCCCCAGTCGCCACTATTTTTCCCTGTGTGTTGTCTCCCCCTTACACCAGCATGTTTCCCGTAACATCACCCGTGCCTTGACCAATGCAGTTACTGGGAAGGTCCACTTAACCACAGACACATGGACAAGTGCTTTCGGCCAGGGGTGCTAAATTTCCCTGACAGCACACTGGGTGAACGTTGTGGAGGCCAGGAACGAGTCGTACCCGGAGATGGCACAGGTTTTACCAACTCCAAGCATTGTGGGCCCTAATTCCATCAGGGTTTCCGCCATCACCTTCGTTAGTGGCTCCAACCCCCACTTCTCCTCCTCCTCCTCCACTTCCACCTCAGAATTATCCTCTTGCAGCACCAGTCAGCCATCAGTCGGTAGCTTGAATCAGTGTAGCACTGCAGTGGGGAAGCGTCAACAGGCCGTGCTTCAGCTGATCTGCTTAGGTGACAAACAGCACACCACCGCAGAGCTGTGGCTGGGGATAAACCAGACTGAGCTGTGGCTCTCGCCACTCAACCTAGAACCAGCCATGGTTGTGTCTGATAATGGCTGTAACTTGGTGGCGGCTTTGGAGCTCTGCAAGCTCACAAACATCCCATGCCTAGCCCACGTCTTCAACTTAGTGGTTCAGCGGTTTCTCAAAACCTACCCCAATTTGCCTGAGCTGCTGGTGAAGGTGCACCACGTATGTGCCCATTTCCGTGTCATCGACAGCTTCCGCCGGTCTGTCAACGCTGCAGCAGCGCTTACAATTGCCAGTTCTCCGACTTTTGCGCAACGTGAGCACGTGCTGGAACTCCACGTTCCACATGTTGGCCAGGCTTTGTGAGCAGCAGAGGGCAGTAGTGGAATACCAACTGCAACATGGTAATTGCTAGTTTGCTTCCGCTCTTCACAAGCAAAGAGTGGGCATGGATGTCTGACCTCTGTGAGGTTTTAAGAAACTTTAAGGAATCAACATAGATGATGAGTGGCGATAACGCTATTGTCAGCGTCACCATCCCACTTCTGTGTCTACTCAAACGCTCGCTGCTCACAATTAAGGCCGACGCTTTGCATGTGGAAGAGGTGGAAATGGGGGAAGATATTACACAGGGTGATAGCCAGACCACCCTCAGTTCGTCTTCTCAGCGCAAATTGGATGATGAGGAGGAGGAGCAGGAGACGGTTGCCTCCGCTACAGAGCGTAGTACCCATGGAAGTTTAATTCCATCTGTTCAGCAGGGATGGGCAGAAGAGGAGGAAGAGGATGAGGAGATTGAGAGTGATCCTCCTGATGATGACAGCGAAGTCTTGCCTGTTGGGACTCTGGCTGACTTTATGTTAGGCTGCCTTTCCTGTGACCCACGCGTTTTACGCATTTTGGACAACACCGATTACTGGTTGTTCACCCTTCTCGATCCCCGCTACAAAAATAACTTCTCATCTCTCATTCCTGTGGTGAAGAGGACGAGCAAAATGGTGCAATACCAGAATGTCCTTGTGGAAAAATTGCTCCAAAAATTTGCAGCTGACAACTCTGGTGGCAGAGTACATAGTTCCTTGGGCAACCGAGGAGGGGAGACAAGGGGAACACACAGCAGTTCCAACAGAGGGAGGGCAACACTCTCCAAAGCCTTGGACAGTTTCATGACACCCCGCCAGCACCCTCACCCTGATGCGTGGCCTAGTATCACAAGGAGGGAAAAAATTTGGAAGATGGTGAAGGAGTACATAGCAGACCATGTCAGCGTCCTCAATGATCCCTCTGTGTGCCTTACAACTACTGGGTGTCCAAGCTGGACACGTGGCACGAACTGGTGCTCTAAGCCTTGGAGGTGCTGGCCTGCCCTGCCGCCAGCATTTTGTCAGAGCGGGTATTTAGAGCTGCTGGGGGCATAATAACTGATAAGCGCATCTGCCTGTCAACTGAAAAAATGCTGACAGGTTGACTCTTATAAAAATGAACAAGGCCTTGATTGCCCCTGACTTCTCTACTCCACCAGAGGAAAGCGGCTGAACATAAAGGCACTTTAAATGTGTTTTTTTTTAAATGTACTGAATACACTGTATTCCCATGCACCCCTTCCACCACAAAATGGGTATGTGGTTCAATCTTCCTTTTCTCGTCCTCGGAAGAGCACCCGAGCATCCCGAGGTGTTCGACCCGAGCACCTGATCACTTTGGTGCTCGATCAACACAAATTGTTCCTATTACCTAGGCTGTAACCTCCCCTACTGAACCCCGTTCTACATAAATGCTGTGGAATGCTTCCTCCTTATCCTTTCCCTACACCTTGTATAATCTTTCCCTTTACTTGTAAATCGTTTTTTTAGCACAATGAGATTTTTCCTAGCACTATCCCTAGCGCCTGCTGACGTCTCTCCCTGCGCTAAGTACACTGGAAAATGGCAGAATCCAAGATGGCTGAGGCTATTTATAGGGCTGTGACATCACAGGGCTGGCTGGCTGCTGATTGGCTGCATGCATTGCATTATGGGTGATCCCGCCTTCCCAGAGTTCCTTTCTCTATCTCCTCACACGTGCAGCAACCATTTTACGAAGCGTGAAGAAATTCGGGTCTGGCGCAAATCGAATTTTTCCTGAAATTCGGATAGAATTTCACTTTGTCAACTTTGGTTTGCTCATCTTGAATTGTGAGCCGTACAGTGCGGGACACAAGTCGGAAGAGACCTGCATCGCATCGCTGCCAGCCTCATGGAGGTAGGTGTTTATTTTTTTATATAGCACAATGCAGGAAAGCAGCACTATGGGGGCATCTAGGGACACTTCTTATTGGCACATTATGGGGGTCACTATGGTGGCATCCACTGCTGGCACAGAGAAGGGGTATTTTATATGGGGAAGGGGGAGAGGAGCACTATGGGGGCATCTATTGGGGGCATCTATTGGGGGCACTAAAAGGGTATTTTATACTGGCACATTATGGGGGCAATATGGGGAAAAGGAAGAGGAGCACTATGGGGGCATCTATTGGGGGCACTAAAAGGGTTTTTTATACTGGCACTTTATGGGGGACTCTATGAGGCCATCTACTGGGGCTCTGTATAGGGGCATTTTATGCTGGGACAAATAATGTGGGCACTATGAAGAAGGGAGAGGGGAGCACTATGGGGTCACTAAGAAGGGCTATTTTATACTGGCAAATTATAGGGGACACTGAGGGCATCTACCTGGGCACTATATGGGGGCACTATAAGGAAGGGGGGGAGAGGAGCGCTATAGGGGCATTTACTGGGGCACTATATAGAGGTATTTTATACTGGCACATTATGGGAGCACTATGGTGAATGGGGGAATTGACTTGGGGCATTATATGAGGATATTTTATACTTGCACACATTATGGGGGCACTATGGGGACATAAGCTGAACTTGGGGCACTAAAAGGGGTCTTTTTTGTACTGGTGCATATTATTAGGGGACTTTTTGTTGCACTGGCACAGATTATAAGGGGCATTTTTTGTACTGGTGCTCATTTTAAGGGGGCATTTTTATACTGTCACATTATAAGGAGAATTATTACTACTGGGGGGCATTATGGTGGGCGTTATTACTACTGGAGGACTAGGGGGAACATGGTTACTAGTATGGGCACTATGGGAGTATTCTTACTTCTGGGGCACAGTGGGGACATTAGTACTGTTGGGGGCACTATTAATACCAAGTGTGCTCTAGCAGAGAATTATTACTATTGCTGGTACTTTGGGGATAACTTAATGTGGGGGCACCCTGGCACCGTATCAGCTTAGCAGGGTTATTTTGGGGGACATTATATTTACACTATTGGTGTCAGGAACACTATTTTCTGGACGCAGTTATTTTAGGACACTGTGTGCCAATAATTATTGAAGGGCACTATCTGCATGGTACTAGTATTATCAGGGGGTTTATCTGTTTCTGCAGTATAGTATTGGGGAGCACAGCAGCACAGTATTAGAGGTGGCAGGATGAGTTGTCCAGAAGGTGGGAGGATGGTGGAAAAGTTGGAAACTAAGATGTTTTTTGTCATACTACAGAGATGGGTGAAAAATCATCATGGCGGTCTGGTGTGAATGGAGAAGATGAGGAAGAGAACATCTACATCAAAGGAGACGTCACTAGATGTAAGAGGTATGGGGCGTTGTATTATCCTGTATGTTTTGTAGTGATACAGTGCCTTGCAAAAGTATTCACCCCTCTTGACTTTTTTTCTTCGTATTTTGGTGCCTCACAACCTGGAATTAACATGGATTGTTTGAGGATTTGCATTTTTTTTTTTTTTTTTTACAGAACATGCTCACAACTTTGAAGATGTTTTTTTTTTCTTTTTTTATTGTGAAGCAAACAACAAATAGGACAAAATAACAGAAAAAGTTAATGTGCATAACTATTCACCCGGCTAAAGTCAATACTTTGTAGAGCCACCTTTTGCGGCAATCACAGCTCCAGTTCCTTGCAAAACTGCTCCAGCGCCTTCAAGTTGAATGGTTTGCGCTTGTGAACAACAATCTTTAAGTCTGACCACAGATTTTCTATTGGATTGAGATCTGGGCTTTGACTAAGCCATTCCAATACATTTACATGTTTCCCCTTAAACCAGTCAAGTGTTGCTTTAGCAGTGTGTTTGGGGTCATTGTCCTGCTGGAAGGTGAATCTCACGTACAGAGTGGTACAGGTTTTGCTCAAGAATATCCCTGTATTCAGCACCATCAATTTTTCCTTCAACTCTGACCAGTTTACCAGTCCCGGCTACTGAATAACATCCCCACAGCATAATGCTGCCACCACCATGTTTCACGGTGGGGATGGTGTTCTTTGGGTCATGTTGTTGGGTTTGCACCAGGCATAGCGTTTTCTTTGATGGCCGAAAAGTTCAATTTTAGTCTCATCAGACGAGAGCACCTTCCTCCATATATTTTGTGAGTCTCCCACATGCCTTTTCGCAAACTCACAACGTTCCTTTTTGTTTTTTGCTGAAAGTAATGGCTTTCTTCTGGCCACTCTGCCATAAAGCCCAACTCTATGGAGCGTACGGCTTATTGTCGTCCTATGTACAGATACTCCAGTCTCTGCTGCTCTTTCAGGATTACCTTAGGTCTGCCTCTCTGATCAATGCCCTCTTTGCCCGATCCGTGAGTTTTAGTGGGTGGCCGTCTCTTGGCAGGTTTGCTGTTGTGCCATGTTCTTTCCATTTGGTTATGATAGATTTGATAGTGCTCCTGGGAATCATCAAAGATTTGGATTTTTTTTTTAACTTAACCCTGACTTATACTTCTCAACAACATTGTCCCTTACTTGTTTGGAGAGTTCCTCGGTCTTCATGGCAGTGTTTGGTTAGTGATGCTTCTTGCTTAGGTGTTGCAGCCTCTGGGGCCTTTAAAAAAAGGTGTGTATATGTAATGACAGATCATGTGACACTTAGATTGCACACAGGTGGACATCATTTCACTAATTATGTGACTTCTGAAGGTAATTTGTTGCACCAGAGCTTTTTATGGGCTTCCTAACAAAGGGGGTGAATACATACGCACATGCCAATTTTCTGTTTTCTATTTCTAAGCAATAGTTTTATTTATATTTTTATCTCATTTAACTTCACCCACTTAGACTATTGTGTTCTGATCCATCATATAAAATTCATATTAACAAAATATTGAACTTAAGGCTGTAATGTAACAAAATACCCCAAAAAGTCAAGGGGGTGAATACTTTTGCAAGGCACTGTATATGTAATGTAAGGAGGGAAGGGGTTAGGTTGATAATTTTGTAAGGTGGGGGGGGGGGGCGCTGTTTCAATGTTTGCCTCAGGCAGCCGAAAGGTTAGGTGCACCCCTGCTTTAACCCCTTAACCTCTGATGTCCTGGTACTTAAGGACACAGGGTGTACCTGTATCCTGTGACCCCCCGTATTGGCGATCACTGCAAACCGCGGGGTTCAGAAACTTCAAAATGACCAACATTTTTTTTTTTAACCCCTCCACCTGCAGCCCTCATTGTTATGTGCCGGCTGGCTGTGCAGGGGGGGAGGTGCGGGCGGTGCTGGGGGGGTGGGCACGCGCGCGATCATCCCGCACGCCCCCTTTCATTTCCAAGATGCTGACACTCTTCTTGAAACGGCTGACATCTGTGTTGTGATGTCAGCCTTTTAACCCCTTCCGTGCCACCGGACACACAGCAGCCCCGTGACTCCCGATATCTTGATCGCGCTGGGGGGCACCTTCCTCCCCAGGACATGGGAAGGTGCCCGCCATTCCTCGTCCCGCTCCCACGCCACACCCCGATGTAGAAGGAGGTGACCGAGCCCGGCCACCTTGTGGGCTCCGCCTGCATGCCGGATTCCTCCCACGTCGGGGTATGCGGGAGGAAGCCTTCCCCGCTGCCCCCCCCCGGCGTGGAGGGTCCTCAGAAGGGCTCCGTCTTCGTCGCTGAGCCGGGGGGCTTAGGACTGTGGGCTGAAGCGCGCCAGCGGTCTTGTCCGCCGTGGCTAGGTTGCCGATGGCCGAGGCGGTACTGAAGCCTCAGCTGCTCCTTTCAAAAGCTGATGCAGCTAGTCCTGAACCTAGCTGGGGGGCCCAAACCTCCGCAGCCTCCCTAAACCTCCTAATGGTGTCCTCCAGTTGCTCCATCCTGGTAAGCTTGTACCGAACAGCGTGAACTCCTTTACTCCTTTCTGCTCAATCTATAATGGGACCCTTCTTCTCCCTGTCTCCGTCTTTTAACCCCTCAACCCCCACTCCTAAACTCAAATTACCCAATCCCTGTCCCCCCATCCCCCATAATCCCCTTAAACCAGCCCCCCCGACTAACTAGTCTATCCCTAACCACTGGGGTCTCCCTGTGCCAACCCACCCATCATGCTGGCCTTTCCTAAGGCTCTGCCCCCAGTCCAACCATAACTTTAATTTAATTTCCCTCTCATATAACGCACGGTCCAAATCTACAACTGGCTCTTCTTTGTCCGCTTTCCTTATGCTGAGCCCGTTGTTAACCAAAAGCAAGGTACAGTATATCAGTAGATGCAATATGTTTTTGTTTCGATCCATAAGCAGAATCTGAAAATCCTACATAGCAGGGACTCTAGATAGCAGGGGCGATAGTACTGCAGAAAAGGTTGGATTCGGTATGCTTCTCCTATTTTGAATGGTGGTACTTTCTGCATGGTGTTTCTGGAACATCCCACAACATAGCTTTGAAGTTGTTCATTAAATAAAAAGCGGGGGTCTACTTCATTTCTTCTTACATGGTTCTATTCACTCATAAATATCCTTGGAAATGTTTAAGGAAGCTTCATTATCATGGTGTTCCTGAAAATGACACTTTAGGGTGAGCGTGTGGATAAACTTCTTCACATCTCTGAGAGCCTGATATGAATCAAACTTCTTTGTTGGAACATAAATCATACTCTTGAATAACAAATCAATCTGGTTTTGTGTCAAAATGTGTGCCGCTAAATTAATGACGGTACAATCATTTACTCGTATTTCCGTGGGTGTCTGTAGTGACGAGTGCGATTCATTTTCTTTGCAACTGGTTTTATATTTTCTTCTCTAAGGTATCTTTTTTTTTTCTTTGTAGTAAGAGATTTGTAAGTTGCAGAGTTTGCCTATCGTAACCACCGTGGGGAAGATCAGATAATCTGTGTAAATAGCATAATGTATTAGACTCAATTTCAGAACTATCAGAAAAACAGTCTGTAATGTAAATATCAGTGGAACTAAAGCTGACATGATTTTTATAGGATGTTTTCTTTAGAATGGATTTAGGTTTTCTGGATTTCTTTTTTTACCACATTATCTGAGGGGTTAAATGTCACTGGTTGGCATTATTGCAGAAAACAGACATTAGTTGCGGGTGTCTGCTGTATGAAACAGCAGGCACC
Source organism: Bufo gargarizans (assembly GCF_014858855.1). NCBI lineage: Eukaryota > Metazoa > Chordata > Amphibia > Anura > Bufonidae > Bufo > Bufo gargarizans. Next base: position 72,041,931 of record NC_058080.1, read on the forward strand.
CGGCGGCTATGGCGCTCGCTCTGTTCAAGAGCAGGCGCCATCTTTAAAGAACTGACATTCACCTTACATGTATGGTAGATGTTGTAAAGGGGTTAAAGAGAATGTGTCTTCAGAAAAGTCACCTTTTTATGTTTAACATATTTTTAAAGCTTCTTTGATGATGGTGAAATGTTATTTTTAATTTTTCATGTCATTATCTATACTTAAACTAAAAAAACATAAAATCCTGCATTTTTCGCACTGGCCACTGAGCCAAATAATAGGCTCCACTTCAGGTCTATACAGATCTCTTTACTGCAGTTACCTGCGTATCTGTCATTCTAATCCTGCCTGTAATGATATCACCTCTGTGTATAGATAAGACAGGTTCAACCATTCATAGTAGGTGATTGTCACAGCTTATCTATTCTTTCCTTGTACAATGAGCTCTGCACAAGTCACAGCATGCCTAGAAAACTCTCCCATAGAAGTCAATGAGGTCCTCTCCTGACCATTGTGTCTATGGCCCATGTGGCTGCCGTAATGCCATTTTCCTTATGCTTTCTAAATGCTGTTAAGAACAGCTCAGGCAAGATGGCCGCCCCCATAATAATACTCATAAAATAGAATAAAAAATCTGCAATCAGAAAATAAAAACAGATTAGAAAAAAAGGAGATGTGTGGCTACCAGGTTTTAACTAATGTATATAATATAGAAAACTACGCTACTTCAACTTGAGTGCAGTTCACACTGCAGGAGACAAAAGGTGTCTATTGATGTGATTCCTCAGTTTTGGTTCCCACTAAGGTCGATGCTCAAATCTCCTAAAAGTCAAAGAAGAGACATCAGGTTTTAATTGGCAGATAATTTTTGGTGACACATTTTCTTTAAAGCTCTAAAATCTCTGTTAGAAGAATATGTTTGTGCCCTGTGTTGCATTTCTGTGATTTCTATCTCTGGTTTCTATCTTATTTGAAAATGAGACCTATTAGTTTAAACAAACAGTCTGACAAAATATCTTGCCATTCCTGTATAAAGGTATCACCATACAATGTGGAGGAATTTTGCGCAGTCTTAGACATAATTTTTTTAATCCAAATTATTACATAATGCTGTGCAGTCCCAAGTTCAAATCACCCCCCTTTCCTTAAAATAAAAATAAAAATAAATAAACATCATGGGCATCACAGAGTGCGAAAATGCCTATAAAATTAAAATATTAATGGCATACAGCAAATGGCGTAACGGGGAAAAAAATAAAAACAGCCAATTTGCCATTTTTTGTCACTTCAACTACCCAATAATAGTTTTTTATAAAAAGTGATAAAAAAAGTCGCACACACTTCAAATTAGTATCACTGAAAAGAACAGATCGTCCCGCAAAAAATGAGCCCTCACACAGCCCCGTACATATAGTAACATAGTAGCATAGTTCCATCCAGTTCGGCCTGTTATCCTGCAAGTTGATCCAGAGGAAGGCAAAAAGCAAAAAAGTTATAGAGGTCAGAATATGGTTATCATTTTTTTTTTTCCTCAAAGGTTTTCAGATTTTTTTTCAGTATTAAAACACAAGAAAAATTATACAAGTGTAGTATTGTTGTAACCGTACTGACCTGGAGAATCAAGATAACAGGTAAATTTTACCACATAGTGTACAGTTCAGAATTGCATTTTTCCTAATTCTACCCCATTTGGAATTTTATTTACGCTTCCTACTACATGGCATGCAACCGTAAATGGTGCTATTAGAAAGTACAATTTTTCCCGCAAACAATAAGCCCTCACAAGGCATGTGAATGGAAAAATAAAAAAGTTAGGACGATGGGAAGACGAGGAGTGAAATACGAAAACGCAAAAAAAGAAAAATCTCAGGGTCCTCAAGGGGTTAAAGAGCAACCTTTTAATGTGTTACTACTTGTGCAACTGTAAATCCTGTAACATCTGTGAATGTGCATACTGTGTATCAAATGCTGGCAAGATAAAGCTGTCCTGATCTGTTTACATTTGAATTCAGTAAATTGCATACTACATACTACATTTGCCTAATACAAGGCACTTAATAATGTATTGTGATTGCCCATATTGCTTTCTTTGCTGGCCGGATTTATTTTTCCATCACATTATACATTGCTCGACAACCATCCTGCAATCCAGCATTGGTGGTCGTGCTTGTAAAATATAGAAAAAAATGCTGGCTTCTCTCATGGCTGGGACTGTGTAGATCTGCATAGTCCAGCACTGTTTTCTATAATGTGCAAGCACGACCAACACTGATGAATTGCAGGGTGGTCATAACCATGGAAACCAGCAGTGTATAATGTGATGGAAAAATGAATCCAGCCAGCAAAGGAAGCAATATGGACAATCACATTACATTAGTAAGTGCTTTGTATTACCGTAACTTTCTCTACATGATAAATGCCATTTGCTGAGGTGAGACGACCCCTTCTCGTCTATAGACAATGAAGAGAATAGAACTTCATTATAAGTAATTCTCAGTGATATTCTACTTTGGAAATAGTAGGAAACCAGATATATTTCTAATTGGTAATAGTACCTGGAATGTTGGCATCTAATCTTCTTTTAGAAAAATATGTGATATATGAAACATATGATTATACCATCCCCCACAGTTATTTTAAAATTGGATCCAAATTATCAAGCCAAGAAAATTTCTCTCTGGTCTCCAGAGTCCTCACGTGAAGATCACTAATCTACTTTTAACCAAAGGAAAAGAGATGATTATTAGAATTATTAAGCTTTGTGTAATATTTTTTTTTTTTTTTTTTTTTTTTTTTAGCAAAATGGAGCACAAGTATCAATGATGGGTTCCAGTCATATCTAAAAACTGTTATAATTTAGATAATGTATTCTACACCCACTGCCCGAATATAGCATCAGCAGATAGAGGGGGTACCCTTTCATAATCCACAGCATTAAAGAGGTGTTCCATTAAAAATATTCTACAGTCTTCAAACCAGCACCTGGATCTGAATACTTTTGTAATTGCATGTAATTAAAAATGTAGCATAGCCACTGAGTTATTCACTACAATGTATCTGTATAGCGCCACCTGCTGTTTGTGCAATGGGATGCCTCTCCCTAGGGCCTCTATATCGCGTTCCAGGTTTAGTAAGGAATGCCGAGGGGTGTCTCTTTATGTGTGTCACGGTGCTCCTACCTGGATACCGCTGGACCCAAGGCTTTGGTTACGAAGCAATAAAAAGGGAATAATTGAGGGATGAAAGAAAAATTACTTGAGTCCAGACCTTGTTGTGAAGTTCAACGGCAGCTTTACTTGAATAAACGTTTCTCCAAAACAGTTTCCAGGCTTTGTCTTGGTTCCAGCAGGCTTTAGCATGAACTCGCAGGCAAACTCAACTCTGCTTTATCTCTTTCTCTCTGCTGTACTGACAGGCTAGCTTAGTAACTTTGTTTTCTTCTTTATGCTGCATTACACTCTTTAATCTGACTTAGTTTCAGCCAAGGAATAGGTAAGTCTCCTGTCAGCTCCAACATGGAGTCTAAACCGGAACAATCTAGAACTGCCCCACTTCCTTCTGGTAGCAAGCAGGACTGGCCCACTTCTGCCCAAAAGGGAAGCGAATGGAATGGTGAGTTCAATTCTGTCTAAGATAGCTCTGCGATATTTACTGCCACCTGCTGGTGAACCAGGCATATTACATGTAATAAACAGTTGCATAACAATATTATAGATGCACATTGAGGTGAACCTGGAACAGAATTACACAGATGACATTTATGTTAGACCATTAAAGACAGTAGTAGGGTGCAAGAGTGGTAACACCACTCTGGGGTGTTACATACCCCCTTACTTAAACCAATCCGCCCTCAGCTTGTGCTTAGGGTGTGCTCTTAGGGTACCCAAGGAAGGTAAGAATGCTGCATGAGACTGCTTTCCTGTTACTGTATAGATAAACCAACATAACAATGGCTATCTACAGATCCAGCAGGCTTTAGCATGAACTCGCAGGCAAACTCAACTCTGCTTTATCTCTTTCTCTCTGCTGTACTGGCTGTACTGACAGGCTAAGATAGCACTGCCATAGTTGCTGCCACCTGCTGGTGAACCAGGCATATTACACCATTAAAGACAGTAGCAGGGTGCAGGAGTGGTAACACCACTTTGGGGTGTTACATTTGTTTCTTTGTCCGGCTCATGAGCTACAAGCTGCCGACATTGAAAGTAGGAAGTGGTTATAATAATGTAGCTAGACCATGTATATAGGAGGTAGCAATGATGATAGTAACCCTGGGTCTCTCTCTCTAGGTACAGTACACTTTGCAATCTTCTGAAATAACTACAGGTGTGCAATCTCTCAACATAATGCAGTTCCCAGTTGCAGAGTGCAGTCCTAAATCGGATGGCCTATCCATCTCAGAAGTGTAGCAAGCACCTAACAAAGACTGCCCATACTACCTATCTGCTTTTTTTTATATATCACCTTTTAGAATGCACAGTGCACAAATATCATCTTGGTAAACACTATGAAGTGGTGAACCTTTATCAGTAAATTACATTATTAACCCTTTAGCAGTGATCCACTGGGTCACTGCGCATTCACTGCTATGGGACTTCTAAGAATAGCCGAGAGTACTTGCTTAGCTATTTTTGGAAGTCCCATAGCAGTGAATGGATAGGAGGCAGCACATGTGCAGTATGCCCTTCATTCACTTTGGGTGCTCCGTTTTGGAGAAAGGAACAGTTCCTGAGGTGAGACCCACACCAATCAACCCCCTTAAATTCTAATTTCCAAGTTATACATGTTACCTAAAAATATGGGTGAAGGAAAATGTGTCCGACACTAAGGCCCCATTGCGTTTGGAATCTGGTAGCCTGATACAGCTATGAATCAGAGTACAGATTCCCATTGACTATAATGGGATCTGACAGAGATCTGGACGATTTCCAGCATATATGCCGGGAATTGGCCGGGACTAAAACCATTGCATGCAGAGGTTGTTGTCCATCCGAATCCCGGCATATTTGCCATGGAGCGGCCAGATAGCCACTGGATTCCATTATAGTCAGTGGGCATCTGGCGGTTCAAGGTCATATCCGGTAACGGTAAGCTCTGGTAGCCTGACCCTCAGCCAGATCAGGCTACAAGATTTCAAATGCAACTGTGATCAGGGCCTAGTACTTTCTGCTGCAGATATGCCAGCGGATCACACAAGGATTAGTCCCTGTCAGCAGGGCCGTCTTTAATATTGATTGGACCCTGGGCAAAAATTTACTTGGGCCCCCTGGATCCCGCCTTCCCACACCTTAGCAGGCATTCACGCCCTCCACCACAACACACACACAAAAAATCCACACATCTGGTAGAGTACAGTGAATGACTGTAAATACTTCAGTGCTCTGGGCAGCTGGGCTCAGGCTGGAAGTGGGCACCGCTCTGCAGGAAGGAGACCAGGGCTCGGCTCACCCTAGTGTTACAGTGCACCCCAGCACCCCACAGTATGCAGTATAGCACCCTATAGTATACAGCGCCCCACAGTATGCAGTAAAGCACCCCACACTATACAGTACCCCACAGTATATAGTAGAGCAGTATAGCAGCCCACAGTATACAGCACCCCACAGTATACAACACCTCACAGTATAGCACCTCACCATATACAGCACCCCAAACTATACACTATACAGCCCCTCACACTATACAGTACAGCAGTATAGCACTCCACACCATACAGCACCCACAGTATACAGTATACATACCCCCACAGTACAGCAGTATAGCACTCCACAATATACAGCCCCCCACACTATACAGGCCCCCCACACTATACAAGCCCCCTCACAGTATACAGGCCACCCACACTATACAGGCCCCCCACACTATACAGGCCCCCCCCCACAGTATACAGCCCCCCACAGTATACAGGCCCCCACACAGTATACAGCCCCCCACACTATACAGGCCCCCCACAGTATACAGGCCCCCCCACACTATACAGGCCCACACACAGTATACAGCTCCCCACACAGTATACAGCCCACACACAGTATACAGCCCCCCCACAGTATACAGTCCCCCACAGTAGTTTACAGTATATTAACATAACAGCCCCTGTCACCTTTTTCTGATGTAATCTTCACACAAAAAAGCTCCACAGTTAACTTCTCCTGCAACACTCCTGGTAGGACCTGTGATGACCTCATAGCCATGTGACCAGTAATATTGCTAGGTTACTGGTCACATGGTGATGATGTCATCTAAGATCCTAGATCACAGCTCTAACACAGTACGGTGCCTGGATTCAGTGCCGGGCCGGCAGGCATGGCAGCACCCCCTGTGTAGCTGACAGCCTGACACCCGGGGCAGTGGCTAGCAGGGCTCAAGAGGCAGCTGCCTTGGGCCCCCCAGGAGCAACTGGGCCCGGGGCAGCATCCCCTTTTGCCCCTTGGTAAAGACGGCCCTGCCTGTTAGTGCCTTATCCGTGTGGCCAATCACTAAAGAATCATAAGCAATTCAGATCCTTAGCAAATCTTGACCATGATGGACGGATGTGGAGAAGGACCTGTGATGATACCGTCTTCATCATGTGACCAGTGCAGGAGCCAGAGAACAGCAGTGCAGAGAAGATTGTGAAGGACCTGTGGGATGTTACGATTTGAGAGGGCAGAGTGTTGTGTGCTGTGCATGGAGGAGAGGTTACTGGTATCTTGGGATAGCCCATAACATCCTGGAAATACTGGAAGTTGTAGTTCTGTCCTATTTTATCCCTCTCCATGTAATTTAACTAATGCACTACAACAACAGTCTGGTAATGTTGGGAGTTGTAGTTCTCACCTCTTACACCCCTCTCCCTATAATGTCTACTGAGGCCCATCATAACAGTCTGGTAAAATGCTGGGATTTGTAGTTCTGTCCTATTATATCCCTCTCCATGTAATGTCAACTGATGCCCTACAATAAGAGTCTGTACCTGCTGGCAGTTGTAGTTCTAGCCTCTTATACCCCTCTCCTTGTAATGTATGCTGATGCCCCATAATAGTGTGGACATACTAGGGGTTGTAGTTCTCTCCTTTTAAGGCCCCATTTACACAACGGTGTATGTGCAAACCGTGCATCAGAAAAACACAGATACCGGTTGTGTGTACCCTGCATTGCAGTGTGGACTCATTGACTTCCATAGGTCTATGATTCTCAAGATGCAGCCAAAGATAAGACACACGGAAGCCCTCCCTATAACTCATGCAGATTTTGATGTGGATTTGTTGCAGATTTTTGCTCTACATTTTCCCATGTGAATGTGCTCCGATCATACCTTATGCTGCGTATACAGGTATTATCGGATAAAGAAGCGATCAGGACATCCAACTTCGCGTCCAGTTTTACAGAATCCCCAATGATGTGATTTTCTTCTAATAGGAACATGCTTTTCCTTTGTTACAATCTCCTCAAGGAGATAACAGGAGCTTCTAGGAACGGACATTAATATGGTTGGCAAAATGTAATAATGTGAAAAAGGAATCTGATCAGAGGGATCTGACACCTGAAATAAGATTTTGTAAGTTAAAGGGGTATTTTTTTTGTATAAGGCTACTTATGGTCAGGGCTAGGAAGACGTCGGCGTACGCAGAGACTCCCGCCCTGAGCAAGGTGGCTGAATTATGCCGGGATCCACGGCGAGGGTACACCAAGAAAGGGGGGCATACCCAGTGGAACCTGAAAAAAGGGGCGGGAGGGAGGGGCGTGATGCTCGGGTGCCTGGCTGGAAGGTAACGAGGGGTATAAATGACCAGACGCCCCTCCCACAAATGCAGGCTGATAACAGCCTTACCTATTTATGGTCAGGGCTAGGAAGACGTCGGCGTACGCAGAGACTTCTGCCCTGAGCAAGGTGGCTGAATTATGCCGGGAGCTACGGCGAGGGTACACCAAGAAAGGGGGCAAAAGCAACAATTAGGTACAATTCTTTATTATGTGGATTACAAAGCCAAGGAACAAAAGGCACGGGATATCTCTACTTGAGGATCAGGGATGTATCTAGTGTAACAAGAGGACCGCCACCGCCCCATGCTCCGAATGACGTGAACTGGCACCTGATGCCGTGATGCAGCTGAAGCCGCGCCTATGCGGAAAGAATGCCCTGATATTACTTTGGGGTCGTAACCTAGGCCTTGGGCGAGAGCACGGATATAGGATATGAACCGCGTGGCATTAAGGGGTTTGCCTGCGTGCGGCAGGAGTGGGCTGTCTGGAGAAGAGACCTGAATGTGTGATAACAATTGGTGCAGCACCTGAACTGGGCACCACTTGTTAGTAGTCGGATAAAATCTGATTGCGGTGGGGGGACCCGTCTGACTGGTTTTGGTGGAGGGTAGGAGGAGAGTGTAGCAACCTCGGCCCCATGACAGATGTTGTTTCAACGGGTGGCCCTGACGGTTTGGCCCGGCTAGGACTTCCCCGGGCCTAAGAAACCCATAAAAAATTAGATACATGGCCGCTTTCAGGATCAAGCTAGTGGAGGGCCCAAAAGGATTACCGTCCAACGATGAGGAGAGAGCCCTAAACAATTCGCTAGACACAGGTTGCCTACGGCTATGGGACCCCTTACCCTCCTTTTGAATACCCCGAAGGGTGGCCTTAATGGCCTGAACAGAGAAAAAGGACCCGCGGTGAGGATCATCCAGCATGAAGTGGTGTTGTAGTCCGGCTAAATAGAGTTTGATGGTATTGTGTGACAGAGATAGTTGGTAGTGACAATGAGCTAAGAAGGCCATGATGTGGGAAGTTTCGGAATGATGACCCCTTGGATGACTCCTGGAGAAATTATCAAACGCTCTCAAGCCGGCCTGATAATTCCTCGCCGTATTACGCGACAGAGACTTTCTGACCAGACCCTTGGCTTCGTCTATGAGGGAATCTAGTCCAGAGTGAGGGTGCTGAAATGGGGCACGGGCGCTTCTGACCGATCCGCGTCGGGCATTTCCTGGAAAAAAACCGGAAAATTAAAGCGGGAAAGAGCGTCCACGGCCCTATTCTGCTCGCCTGATATGTGAACACACCGAAAATGAAAATTGTGGCGGAGGGACAGCCAGACTAGTTTGCGCAACAAGGCCATGATCTTGAATGACTGGGCCCTGCCTTTGTTGACAATGTCCACCAAGGTCTGACTATCCGTGACAAAAGACACAGAAGAATTAGACCAATGGTGGCCCCAAACCTGAGCTGCCGCCACGACGGGATACAGTTCCAGGAGGGGAGAGGATTTGAGAGCAGCTGGATCTAAGGCCAATTCTGGCGGCCATCCGGCGGGCAGCCAATGGGACCTAAAAATGGCAGCGAACCCGAAGGACCCCGCGGCATCAGAGAAGACAAGGGGAGAAGAGGAGTCCCACTGTGGAACGAACAGCGAAATGCCATTCCAATTGGATAGGAAACTGTTCCACATGAACAGGTCCGCGATGGCCTGACCGTCGAGATGGACGACAGAATCCTGCTCTGGAGCGGAGGGCAAAAGACATAACAATCTGGCAAGAAAGGTCCTGCCTTGAGGCATGATTCTGGTGGCGAAATTAAGCATCCCCAGCAAGGATTGCAACTCGACCTTGGTCAAAGAGTGGGACCGGACTGCTTGAGCGATGGCTGAGCGAATCCTGAGCAATTTCTCGCTGGGGAGGCTAGCCTCCATCTTGATTGTATCTAGAATGATGCCCAAGAAGGTGACCTTGGTGGCCGGACCCTCAGTCTTGGCGGCAGCGACAGGGACCTGAAGACGGGAAAAAATATCCAATAGAGTGTGGGGAATGGATGGGACCTGTCTAGGTCTCTCTACCATAAGGAAGTCATCCAGGTAGTGGACGACCATGGATAACCCGCCATGATGGATGAGGATCCAGTGTAGGGCTTTGGCCAGTTGTTCGAAAAGCCACGGGCTACTTTTAGACCCGAAGGTGAGCCGGTTGGCGAAGTAGAAATTATCCGCCCACTTGAAGCCATAATACTTCCAAAGCTGTGGATGGATAGGAAGCTGCTTGAAAGCATCAGCTATATCTACCTTAGCCAACCAAGCCCCGGCCCCTGCTTGCAGAATGTACTGAATGGCCTCATCGACCGAAGAATATTGCATTGAATATTCCTCGGAAGGAATGAGTGAATTGAGACTAGGGATGGCCGACATATGAGGCGCAGAGAGATCGTAAATGAGACGCTTTTTATTGGACGAATGCTTTGTAACAAGTCCAATGGGACTGATGCGCCATGATTGGAATGGAATTTCCAAAAAAGGACCAATGACAAACCCTTTGTCGACTTCCAATTGGATGAGAGAGGTGACTGCCTCGGGATCGCTGGCAGTGGATAACAGATTAGGGCCCGTCCAGTAGCCCTGGGGGAGTGTAATGAGGCCAGTATGAAAACCTTCTCTGAACCCATCCAACAAGAAGGAGACAAAAGGCCGATCAGGGTGGTCCCGCAGAAGAGTAGCCAATAACCCCAAATTAATGTCGGCCAGTCAGGAATCCTTGGCTGTCCTCCTGGGACAGGAGGAACGGGGATGGGCCGAAAACAAAGAACAAATGTGGAGCGCACGGCAAGAATTAAAGGCACATCCCTTGGCATTAAAATTATTGCATACCTGGCTGCTACAGAGGTACACAATCGGTCTGCCCAGCTTATCTAATGAAGAGGAAGACCTGGAGGACCCGGAAGGACCTGCCGAGGGAGCTGACTGTGGGGCTTGCACCGGATTAGGACACCACTCAGTGGAATGAAAAATAGACTGGCAGATAGCACAAAGAGGGGCCTTGAGACCCGCAAAATGCCGGCAAAACAATTCCATGTCCAAGTCAGCCCAGTTAGACACGAACTGGAACTGATTCAGAGCAGCCGCGGCTTTAGCCGAAAAAGAACGATGGTAATCGTAGAAAGCCGTGCCGCCGTATTTGTGCCCTCAGTCCGTAATCCGGTACAAGTAAGTGTCCAGCTCTTCCCTGCGATCTGGCTGAGCGGAACACACCACGTCCCTGTAGAGGCTGAAGGCCAGGACAAACTCGGAAATAGATAACTTCCTATTAAGCCGAGCATCCTTAGCCTTCAACACTACGGAAACCTCTCCGCAGTTGATGACCCGATTCTCCGAAATATCCTGGGAGGCAATAAGAATGGACGCCAGATTCACGTCCTTGCCCGCCAGGATATCCTTTTTAATATGCTCTGGGACAAAGTGGGAAGGGGCGATCTCCAGCAACGTCCAGAGGAATGGCAGGGGTGACTGCCGAACCTGGAAATTGCGGTGAGACTGCGGGCCTGGTTTCCAAAACTGCTACCCTAGCCTGAATGTCCGAAACCGAGCCAGCCAGACCACTGATGGACGACTGGATCTGAGCTAGGGCCAGCTGTATGGAATCGAAGTTGAAATGGTCCGCCATCGGAACCGGGGCCGTCATCAGCAGGCGATACAACTCAGCCTTGTGGGCAGACGCCGGATGCTGTATCCCCCTGCGATTAAGTTCGGCGACCAATCTCGGCACCGTCCAACTTCTCAATGATGTGCCACTGTTGCGCCCTGAGACGGGAGTTCCTGGCATGGAGATGTTATCATCCATATCGGAGGAGACGTGAGACATACTTGACCTGAGAAAAAAGATGAATAATGTACACCTAGAAAACGAAAGGCACAGACGGATGCGGAGAGAGCGGACGGAAGAATTGTGAGAAAGAATGAAGGTGAGTAAAAATGCCCATCGGACGAAAAGACCTACCTGGTAGGACACAAATGGATTTGGAAGCACGGCTCCAAAACCCCAATTGCTTAAGTTGGGGCTAATGAAAGGAAAATGACCCTGAGTATGAACCGAAGTTTGACCCTGCTTCAATAACCATCTTTAACTGACTTACCAGAGAGCGCCTCAGAATTGCCTGGCCGAAACGTAGGAAAACGTAAAACTAAAAGCCAATCTAAAGGGAGGAACAACACAACGTCAGAATTAAAAGAAAATATACGAGCCCCCTGGAGAACCAGGAGACACAGACACCCTGGGCGATCCAGGCACATTGAGACCCTGGGCGATCCAGGAGACACAGACACCCTGGGAGATCCAGGCACATTGAGACCCTGGGCGATCCAGGAGACACAGACACCCTGGGCGATCCAGGAGACACAGACAACCTGGGCGATCCAGGAACATTGACAACCTGGGCGATCCAGGAACATTGACAACCTGGGCGATCCAGGAACATTGACAACCTGGGCGATCCAGGAACATTGACAACCTGGGCGATCCAGGAACATTGACAACCTGGGCGATCCAGGAACATTGACAACCTGGGCGATCCAGGAACATTGACCACCTGGGCGATCCAGGAACATTGACAACCTGGGCGATCCAGGAACATTGACAACCTGGGCGATCCAGGAACATTGACAACCTGGGCGATCCAGGGACATTGACAACCTGGGCGATCCAGGGACATTGACAACCTGGGCGATCCAGGGACATTGACAACCTGGGCGATCCAGGAACATTGACAACCTGTGCGATCCAGGAAGATTGACAGCCTGGGTGATCCAGGGACCAAGAAAAACGGAAAGACCAGGAGACAGAAGCAAATTGAGACAGAAAACGAAAACCCGCTGTCTTAAAACAGTAAAGTGAAATCATCCCCTGCACCTAAACCGTAAATTCTGGTATTATGATGCTGTAATATTTTAATTCTGGTATATTATTTTTTTTATATATTTTTTTTAGAACAGCCTATGTATAGCTGCTCTGAGTTCAAACGGGCACATGCATTGAGGGCCGGTGTTTTTAGCCCGCAGGTAATCTGCTGGAGGGGTTGGGGAGCACAAATGGAGCTGCGCCCCCCCTGAAAAACAGGAGTACTACCTGCATCATAAAACCAGAATTGCCAACACCTCCTGTGCTGGAAGCCCTAGGAGCATAAGTGGTTTCCGGATGGATTTAGGCATCGGTATGGCAGTATAACTAAATGAGCATTTTATTCATTCATGACACACATCCTGAGCCGGCATGTGACCGGCAGGACACGAAGCTAGGATGCCGCTCCCCCAACCCAGCCGCCTGTAATTCCGTGGGCGGAACATACTGGGGGAGAGCGGCATCTCAACCCCGCACTCGAGGGGCTAGAGACCAGGCCGGACGTGAGACACAGCTGGAGCGGGGCCAGCTGAGCCCCGATTACCTGGCAGGCTGGCGTGTGGCGATGCGGACGTCGGCGGCACGTGAGCACAGTATTACCGGAAGTAAAGACACTGGTCGGAAGAGGGAGCGCGATACCGCAGTGATGCGTGATGCTCGGGCGCCTGGCTGGAAGGTAACGAGGGGTATAAATGACCAGACGCCCCTCCCACAAATGCAGGCTGATAACAGCCTTACCTATATGTAAACAAACGTTAGGGCTCCGCAATGCATGGGCACCGCATGCGGATTGCGGACCCATTCACTTGAATGGGGTCTACCATCCGCGTCCGCAAAAGTAGTGCATGTGCTACTTTTTAGCGGTGCGGAGGCACGGCCAGAAACACCATGGAAGCACTCTGTAGTGCTTCCGTAGGTTTCCGATCCGTGCCTCCGTTCCGCATCTCCGTGAATGTGTCCGCAATCCGCGTTGTGGAATGCACATGGCCGGTGCCCGTGTACTGCGGACACGGTCGTGTGCATGTAGCCTAAGGAGGAGTTTTCAGTACACTTTCTGTATCAGTTCCTTCCAGTTTTAAAAATCTCTGCTTGCTGTCATTTATTAGGTGTATGACTGCATAGCAGCTGATGGTCAAATGCAGGGATGGCTAACCTTCGGCTCTCCAGCTGTTGCAAAACTACAACTCCCAGCATGCTCAGACTGTCTACAGCAAGGATGCTCAACCTGCGGCCCTCCAGCTGTTGTAAAACTACAACTACCATCATTCACTGCTGTAGACTGATAGCTGTAGGCTGTCCGGGCATGCTGGGAGTTGTAGTTTTGTAACAGCTGGAGGGCCGCAAGTTGGGCATCCCTGGCCTACAGCTATCAGCCTACAGCAGGGCATGGTGGGAGTTGTATTTTTACAACTGGAGAGCCGCAGGTTCGCCATCCCTGGTCTAATGTGTAAATTGGTCACTTAGGGGAAACAGAGATCAGGCATGTTAGATTTCACCTTGCATGATCTTTTGTTTCCCATGACCCTTCCAGTCCTTAGACCAGGGATCAGCAACCTTCAGCACACCAGCTGCTGTGGAACTACAACTCCCAGCATGCTCAGCTGGTCTAGTAACTCCCATGGAAGTGAAAGGAGTATTCTGGGAGTTGTAGTTTTAGAACAGCCGCAACACCGGAGGTTGCTGATCCCTGCCTTAGGGCTCATGCGCAAGACCTTATGTATTTTGAGGTCAGCAAAATGAAAAAAAAAAAAAAACTAATGACATCTGTATGACATCCGTATTGCATCCGTTTTTTTGTGGATCCATTGGAACAATGCCTGTCCTTCTCTTCACAGCGGACAAGAAAAGGACATGTTCTATTTTTTTTGCGGAACGGACATGCGGACATAAGGAAATGGAATACACACGGAGTCATTTCCGTTTTTTTTTTTAAGTGAATGGTTCCGAATATAGACCTCTAAAAAAACAGAAAGGAAATGGAAAAAAAAACACGAGCCCTTAGACTAAATGCCTTTTTCACACGTCCTTAAAAAAAAGGTCAGTGCTCAATCCATGACAATGTCCGTGAAGGGTCCCCTATTAGATCACTAAAGGCTATTACTGTAGGTTGAAAAGAGGGTTTCCAGAGCATTTCCTACTAATAGTGAAAATCACTGACAGAACACGGAGTTCTCTGCCTCCTCCCACTGTATGCATGGTCACATGCTGGAGGTTACTGGGAGATTGCTTTGAGTCAGACCTTGCGCTCCTGTAATTCGCCCACTGGTCCTGGTATGGTCCATACGGCCCAGGTAGGTTTAGCGTTAGGTCCCGAGCTACTTGAGAAACCTTGGTGCGGTGCTCGGGCTCAGACATCTCCTCCAAGCAGGACATGTTGGCTAATTCTCAATTTTGCACCAGTACGAGGGTTAGTAAGACCGCAGAGTGCACCTGTCTTTGTTTTTGTTATATTATTTTTACTGTTTATCACATCCACATATTTGCTATCCTGTGTAGGATGTCCATTGTGGTACTTGTGGTCCGCTGCGGCATCCTCCATTGTATGCATTTTTGCTGGGGATTGCCATTAGCAGTGGACCACAAGTGCAGGATCTGCCCCCCCGGTATAGATGCACCACTGTATATAGGGTTGAGCACTTCCTGCTTTTTAATACCACGCCAATTTGTAGTTTGTATTTTGAATTTTTGGAGGTGTAGAAACTCCTAGTCTGAATGTGCCTTTATTTCCATCTACAGGCAGCATTCTGGTGCACATGTGAGGCCCGGGCTATATCAGCCAGTCATGGGTTGGGTTTAGAGCTCTCTCCCTCCTCCCACTATATGCATGGTCACATGCTGGAGGTTACTGGGAGATTGCTTTGAGTCGGACCTTGTGCTTCTGTAATTCGCCCACTGGCTCCTGGTATTGCCCATACCGCCCAGGTAGGTAAGTGTTAGGTCCCGAGCTACTTGAGAAACCTTGGTGCGGTGCTTGGGCTCAGACATGTCCTCCAAGCAGGATATCTTGGCTAATTCTCAATTTTGCACCAGTACGAGGGTTAGTAATACCGCAGAGTGCACCTGTCTTTGTTTTTGTTATATTATTTTTGTCAGTGTTTTTCACAGACCCATAGGTTCCAATGGGTGTGTTTGATCTGCAACATGGACCATAGTAGTGAATGCTTCCATTGTTTTTCTACTGACCATGGAAGCAAGACTGTGACTAAACACAGTAAAATCAATGGATACATGTGCTATTCATCATTCACTGATGTGTGAATTAGGGCCCATTCACATGACCGTAAGGGCTCTGTGCCCATATTGCAGACCACAAAAGGCAGGTCTGCAATATACAGGCATCGGCCATGTGGCCCCCGTGGACCCACTGACTTGAATGGGTCTGCGAGAAACGGCCAAAGATGGGACATGTCTTATCGTTTGTAGAGCTGAAGCACGGATCGGAAACACTATGAAGCACTTTCATGGGCTTTAGGGTCCTTGCTTCCGCACTGCAAAAGATAGGACATGTCCTATCTTTTGCCATATTTTGCAGATCTTGGCCCCATTCAAGTCAATGGGCCCACATCGCAATACGGGATTCAGATGGCCGATGCCCGTGCATTGCAGACCGCAAATAACATGGCGACCATATGGTCATATGAATGAGGCCTGAGGCCGCTTTCACATTGTCTGTGTTTGGTCAGTGTTTGATCAGTGATTTTCAAAACCAGGTGAGGGTCAAAAACACAGAACAAATGCAAAGCAAATCCTTCCATTATCCCTTATCTCTGTGTAGACTTCACTCCTGGTTTTGGCTCACAATCCCCAATGGAAATCAAACACTGACTAAACAATGACTGTGAGAATGTGGCCTAAGCTCTAAGTCAGTGATGGCTTACCTCCGGCACTCCAGCTGTGGTGAAACTACGACTCCCAGCATGCTCCATTCATTTCTGTGGTGTTCTGCCAAGCAAGTGTACATCTTGAGAGTCGTAGCTTCACCACAGCTGGAGTGCCGGAGGTTAGCCATCACAGCCCTTGGTAATGGGAACCAGAATATTATTTTATATGGCAAGAATATAAAAAATTGACAATTTCTTTTTAGTTTTCACTTTATTTGTCCCTGTTTTCCAGAAATGAAGGACAGCATTTATATAGCGAGAAGTGCATTGAAATAATGCAATATAAGGCGATGGTGTCACATACAGTAACTGTAAGAGTACGGCTACATGGGGTGTATACGCTTTAACAATTTTTTGCTGTAGAATTGGGGGAATGGAGTGGCATCAAAGTGGATCTTTAAAGGAAATTGAACTGTGACAAGGATTTGAAATCCACAGAATGTTAGTTTATCCTGAAGATTTACATCACGTATTTCAGCCATTACAATGCATAGGATGAAATCTGTAGAAAATCCAGTAAAATCTGCAATAAATCCATGTGTAACTCATGCTGTGTTGCTTGTGACCTTCCTGCAGAATTGCAAAAATGTTGCTGCTAAAAATCTGCCTTGTGTGGCCGTACCCTAAGGCTCTACAGAGCTGGTGGACATTGCTCTCCACTACTCCAACTATCCGTCAGACTTGGTCCGGACGATCAGAGTTGTGATCCATCTTATATCTACGCATTTTATGCCTGACTCTTGTGTTCCATCTGCAGATTGTTGTGGTCGCTGCACGGTGAGTGAACGTCATCTTGCTCCAACTGCTCTGCAGCTTTCTCCCCAGGCGGATACGACTCAAGCTCCTTTACAGATTGAGAAAGTTTATTTATCTTTGCAAATGCCTGGTCAATCTCATTCAATGTCTTGTTTTTCGTCTCTGGCAACACAAAGTAGAGGTAGAGGGCGCCTGCCAGGCAGATTACAGCAAATACCAGGAAACAGAAGTTGCCCAAACCATCCTAATAAAACAAAGGAGAAAGATCAAAAATGGGGACACTGAAATTCCTCCAAGAATTTCCTCCCTGAAACAAATCACATGTTCTATGATTACAGATGTGTCCTTTCTTACCTGTCCTCTTGGCTTGAGGTATCCTGAGTTTTGTGGTGCTAGTTGACCAGCTTTTAAAAAGCTAAGCCTTAAAGGGGTTCTCTCATCACTAGGATATGCCACCATCAGATAGCTGCAGGTCCCACCTCTAGGACCCGCACCTATCTCTAGAACGTAGCCCCCAAAGTGAACAAAACTACTCTGCACATGCGCATCCTCCCTCCATTAATTTCTATGGGAATTCTGAAAACAGCCAAGTGCTCGGCTATTTCCTGCAGTCCCGTAGAAGGGAACATAGCTTTGGCAGCGCTTGCGCAGTGTGCTCTCCATTAATTTCTATGGGACTTCAGAAAATTGCAGAGCATTCTAACTTGGCTATTTTTGGAACTCCCATAGAAGTGAATGGAGAGCACACCATGCAGTGCACTTTCTTATTTTATTATTATTATTATTATTTATTATTTAAGCGCCATTCATTCCATAGCGCTGTACATATGATAAGCGGTGCACATACATAACAGACAATTGTACTAATCATAAACAAGATGAGTTACAAACTGGTACAGAAGGAGAGAGGGCCCTGCCCGTGAGGGCTTACAATCTACATGGTATGGGAGAAGGACACAGTAGGTGCGGGTTGGGTTGGTCATGGCGGTATAGAGGCAGCAGGGTCATTGGTTGTAGGCTTGTCTGAAGAGGTGGGTTTTCAGGTTTCTTTTGTAGGATTCCACTGTAGGTGAGAGTCTGATGTGTTGGGGTAGCGAGTTCCAGAGTATGGGGGATGCACGGGAGAAATCTTGGAGTCGATTGTGGGAAGAGGCGATAAGAGGAGAGGAGAGAAGGAGGTCTTGTGAGGATCGGAGAGTGCGTGTGGGGATGTATCGGGAAAGTAGCTCAGAGATGTAGGGAGGGGACAGGTTATGGACGGCCTTGTATGTGTTTGTCAGTACTTTGAAGTGGATTCGTTGGGCAATGGGGAGCCAGTGAAGGGATTGGCAGAGGGGAGAGGCAGAGGAGTAATAAGGTGAGAGGTGGATTAGTCGGGCAGCAGAGTTGAGGATAGATTGGAGGGGTGCGAGGGTGCTAGATGGAAGGCCACAGAGGAGAATGTTGCAGTAGTCTAGGCGGGAGATAATGAGGGCATGTACGAGCATTTTCGCAGATTCAAAGTTAAGGAAAGCACGGATGCGGGAGATGTTTTTGAGTTGGAGGCGGCAGGTGGTGGAAAGGGCTTGGATGTGCGGTCGGAAGGAAAGGGCAGAATCTAAGGTCACTCCAAGGCAGCAGGCTTTTTTGACTGGGGATAATGTGCAGCCATTGATCGTGATAGATAGGTCTGTTGGGGGGGTTGAACAAGATGGGGGAAAGATTATGAATTCTGTCTTATCCATGTTAAGTTTAAGAAAGCGAGAGGCGAAGAAGGATGATATAGAAGATAGACATTGTGGGATTCTTGATAGTAAGGTGGTGATGTCTGGACCAGAAAGGTAGATTTGTGTGTCATCAGCATAGGAGTGATACTGAAAGCCATGGGACTCTATGAGCTGTCCCAGGCCAAAAGTGTAGATTGAGAAGAGCAGGGGTCCTAGGACAGAGCCTTGCGGGACACCAACAGAGAGGGCATGAGACGAGGAGGTGGTGCGGGAGTGGGAGACGCTAAACGTCCGGTCTGTGAGGTATGATGTGATCCAGGAGAGAGCCAGGTCAGTGATGCCAAGAGATGAGAGAGTTTGCAACAGAAGGGTGTGGTCAACAGTGTCGAAGGCAGAGGACAGGTCAAGGAGAAGGAGGACAGAGTATTGTTTCTTGGTTTTGGCTGTCAGTAGGTCATTGGTGACTTTGGTAAGGGCAGTCTCGGTCGAGTGGTGGGTTCGGAAGCCGGATTGTAGGCGGTCAAAGAGGGAGCAAGAGGAGAGGTGGGAGGACAGTTCAGAATGGACATGTTGTTCAAGTAGCTTTGAGGCATACGGAAGAAGTGATATGGGGCGATAACTGGACAAGGAAGATGGGTCAAGTGAAGGCTTTTTGAGGATGGGTGTAATGGTAGCATGTTTAAAAGCAGAGGGGAAGACACCAGAGTTTAGTGATAGATTGAAGAGATGAGTTAGGGCTGGGATAAACACTGGGGTGAGGTTAGGGATGAGGTGGGATGGGATCGAGTCAAGTGCACAGGTGGTGAGATGTGATCTGGAGAGTAGAGTGGAGAGTTTTTCTTCTGTAATGGTGGAGAAGCGGGTTTTAGGGGGAGAGGACCGAGCAGATGTGTAGAGGGTCTGTGGGGACTGTGTAGTAAAGCTTTCTCTGATGTGGACTATCTTTTGTTTGAAATATTTGGCAAAGTCCTCAGCTGAGAAGAGAGGAGAGGGTGGGGGCGCTGGGGGGCGGAGAAGGGAGTTAAAAGTGCTAAAAAGTTGTTTAGGGCTGTGTGACAGGGAAGATATGAGAGATGAGAAGTAGGCCTGTTTTGCATCAGCGAGTGAGGATTTGAATATGAGAAGAGATTGCTTGTATGCAGTGAGAAGATCTATAGAAGGGGATTTTTTCCATCGTCGCTCAGCAGCCCTGGAAGCTTGTCTGAGTTTCTTGGTCAGATTGGTGTGCCAGGGTTGTCTGTTGATTTTCCGGATTTTGTTATGTGTGAGGGGGGCAACAGTGTCCAGAGCTGTACTTATTGTGGTGTTGTATAGGGTGGTAGCAGCTTCTGGGTCTTGGAGGCAACAGATGGTAGAGAGTGGGAGAAGAGAGTCAGAAAGCAAGCAAAGGTCGAGATGTTTAAGGTTCCTGCGGGGGTGTGCTGGTGTGTGGACCGGTGGGGCTACAGAAGAGACCAGTGAAGAGAAGGTGAGTAGGTTGTGGTCGGATAGAGGGAGAGGCGAGTTAGAAAGGTTAGATAGGGAGCAAAAGCGGGTAAAGATCAGATCCAGAGTGTGACCATCTCTGTGGGTGGGAGCTGAGGACCACTGTGATAGGCCGAAGGAGGAAGAGAGCGACAGGAGTTTAGAGGCGGCCGAGTGGCAGGTGTCAATAGGGATGTTGAAGTCACCCATGATGATAGTGGGGATGTCGGCAGAAAGAAAGTGTAGTAGCCAGGTGTTAAAGTGGTCAAGAAAGATGGTGGCTGGGCCTGGAGGGCGGTAAATGACAGCTACTTGAAGGTTGGAGGGAGAGTAGATGCGAACAGAGTGTACTTCAAATGAGGTGAGCGTAATGGAGGGTGGCAGTGGAGTTGGGCTGTAGGAGCAGGTGTCTGATAGGAGAAGACCAACTCCTCCACCATGTTTGCAGCCGGGGCGGGGGGTGTGAGTGAATTGAAATCCACTATAAGAGAGTGCAGCAGGGGAGGAGGTGTCTGAGGGTGTCAGCCATGTTTCTGTGAGACCCAGAAAGGAAAGGTTTTGAGAGATAAACAGTTCGTGAATGTACGACAGTTTGTTACGGACAGAGCGCGCGTTCCATAATGCTCCTGCAAGAGGAGCCAAAGGGGCAGGGGTCAGAGGAATGGTAATTAGGTTTAAGGGGTTGCAGGAATTTGTAGAAAGAGATTTGTAGTGGTACATGGAGGTGAAGGTGGGGATTTGCTGAGGGGGTCCTGGATTTGGAGAGATATCACCAGCAGTAAGGAGAAGCAGAGAAAGTGTTAATAGGTGAGAATAAGAGAGGGCATGAGGTGTCTGTGTGTGTTTGGGAAGGAAGTGTTTTATGTTTGCAAACAGGTTTGTGCAAGCTATCAGATGAGAAGGTAAGATGGAAGAAGAGATGAATAGTTCCTTGCTGGGTGAATGGATGTGGGGGTATTTCAGGAGGTTGTGGAAAGGTAGGAGGAGTAAGAGGAAAAATTTAAACATTGTTTGCATTGACTATGCCTAATTACCTGTGGTCCCCTTCTGGTCCAATTCTGGTATAATTCAGACTGTGCACTTAAGGAGTTGCACTTGAGAGATGTTGCATGTGGAAAGACCAAGATGTTGCATGTGGAAAGTGCACCATGCAGTGCACTTTCTTATTTTACTATATGGGGGCTCCATCCTATAGGGTTTCAGAGGTGGCACCTGCACATCTGACATTGATGTCACTAACGTTTGAGGTGACACAACCCCTTTAACAGACATGTAGTTGCTTACCTCATGCACATCTTTCCATGTTTTCTTTATTTTATTTTTGGACTCTTCTGACACTTTTCACTATGTACACAAATTACCCTGGCTTGTTTCCATCCTGTATGTAGCACTTCCTGTTGCCGCACCCAACCAAACCCATGATGCACTTCTCTTTCCTCTGCCACACCTCCAGCACCGCCCCTAACAATGTCTAGCTAGTTTATAGCTCCTCCCACCCAGATAGTTACATAGACACTCCCCTATCACTGCCCCTATATGGACATAACATGACAGAAAATAAAAAACGCTCCATAGTGTAAGAGCCTCATAAACTGTAAACGGTAAATCTGGTTAATATGCACTCACCCCAGAGGATGGTAAGGTCCGCATGTAATGAAATCACAGCGGGCACTTACCCGACATTCCACGTGCACTAGAAACGGCTCCTGCTCTCCCTTGGTATGGAGACTATGGAGGTCCCGTAGATTTTGTGAAGGCAATGAAGTGGGGGGAAAAACAAGGTATTGGGGCGTTGCAGGATTTTTTTGTATAGAACTGTCATGTAAAAAATAGTACAATTGGTGTGCATGTGTCTGAGGAAGGAGATGGTGCATCTCCGGAACACGTCAAAAATATTTAAAAAAATTTTCCATGACGGTTTTATGCTAATAAATCTAAATTCTAGTATTGGCAGCACCCTCTATGCCTTATTTTATTTCCCTCTTCATTGCCATCACCGTAAATAAGAAAGAGCTGCATGGACATGGTCACACAGCCACAGCTCAGAATGGAAGGTTGAAGCAATTAGGCCTTTTTCACATGAGCGTGACGGATTAGGTCCGGATGCGTTCAGTGAAACTCGCACCATTTTGCAAGCAAGTTCAGTCAGTTTTGTCTGCAATTGCGTTCAGTTTTGCGTTTGTTCCGCGTGAGTGCAATGCGTTTTGATGCGTTTTTCACGCGCTTGATAAAAAACTGAAGGTTTACAAACAACATCTCTTAGCAATAGCAACCACCAGTGAAAAACGTATTGCATCCGCACTTGCTTCTGGATGTAATGCGATTTTCAGTGAAGTCCCATTCAGCTCTATAGGGCCAGGGCTGCGTAAAAAAACGCAGAATATAGAACATGCTGCTTTTCTCACTGATGCTTGAAAAAAAACGCTCATGTATATAGACCCATTGAAATGAATGGGTCAGGATTCAGTGCAGGTGCTATGCGTTCACGTCACGCATTGCACCCGCGCGGAAAACTCGCTCGTGTGAAAGGGGCCTTAAGGTAAAAGAAAACATGACACAATTACAGCTACCTTCATAGATGATTTTAAAATGATGTGGCAGAAAACCCTTTTAAGCTAGCCAGACACATGAGATACAGTAGTTGTCAGCCGAATGCTCATTCAGCTGACAACTACCTTTCCTGATCACCTCATACATGTGCGTACATACAAAATGAGATGGAAGAGGAGAAGCAGCGCTGTCAGACACCTCTGACAGTGGCTTATCTTCAAAGGCTAGTTTCTGGATCAGCCTGCTGGAGATGTCTGGATCCGGCACTGCCGGACACTACTCAATATCTGCTGGCCCTATTTTTTATGATGGGGAACGGCGGAGATCCAGCCGCAACCTGGCAAACATGCCGATAATCGGCCGGACTAAAACTGTTGCGCGCAGCGGTCTTAATCCAGACGAATTTCTGCATATTTGCCAGGTTGTGGCCGGATCTCAGCCAGTCCCCATTATAGATAATGCACAAAGAAAAGTAATAGAGCAGCACAACCGAACCTCTTGACCAAAACCGGAATGCAACAGCCGCAATGGGACCGCAGATCCACAGCAGTCCAAGGAACAGTAATAATAGCAGACGTCACAGCAGCATGTCCGGTGCGTCTTTTATTGGAAGCCTTGAATGCACACACAAGCAAGGTACGACGTTTCGGCTAAGCAGTAGCCTTTATCAAGCATACAAATAATAAAAACTGGTAACCATAAATACATATATGTGACCACTCCTATAATATGTTAGAGCCAATCGCTTGGAGGCTCAACCCAATCAACACATGTGTATAATTAAAAGCAGCCCAATCATCAGTCAGGCCGTCTGTGACTCATAAAAGTATAAATGTGTACCTGATCCATGTTAGAAACCATCCGACATCTTCAAATAGGATCGCGCTCATAAGCCGGCATCTAGCTGATAGTATTGCGCATGTCCATGATGTCACCGCTCAGCTGCCCTGGCGTGTCATCGTCGATCACATGCGTCATGCATCATCCAATCACCTGATCATCAGATGACGAGCTCAAGGTCCTTTACACACCGTGCAACTACAGCAACATGAAAGACCTTATAGGCGGAAAGGACCGCTAGCCCTTGATGCATCAATGGGGACAATACCATGTCTCACACACAAATATATGCATCGCAAGGCAAAAATCGACCATCTAATCGACAATGTATGTAGCTGAATGCACGTTGTGTAATAAACAATGCAAAATCAATACATCAGTGGACACCGACATGGAGCACAATTCAGTAAAAGTCGGATGGAACAACATGTTAGATAACCATCATCATAATTATATAATGTGAATAAGTATAGAAAAGTGCCATGAAAGGGACATGTGAAGTGAAACAAATATAATAATGTACCATAAAATACTATATAAAAACAATACTTATACTGTATCGGACACAAATACCTGAAATATTCTGCCTATCTACACTGTTCACATTAAATTCGATATGGAGTCCCTGGGGTTGTGAAGATTGTAATGTGAAAATCCATTTAAGCTCTTTTTTTCTTAAAATGTGCTCCCTGTCACCACCTCTCTTGGGAACGTCAACAGAGTCAATGACCCGAAACCTCCATTGGCTGACAGAGTGACCACAACCATTTAAATGCTTAGCTACAGGCTTATCCATCATTTTTTTTCCTTATTGTGCTTTTATGTTTGTTTGTTAATACGTTCCCTAATTTCCATGGTTGTTTCTCCCACGTAGATTAAGCTACAGGGACAAACAATCATGTAAATAACAAATTTGGACCGACATGTATAATATCCTGCAATGTATTTCTTACCGCTATATGGGTGGACAAAGGTGTTCCCCTTTAGCATCTTCCCACAGTTGCAGCATCCCAGACATGGGAAATTCCCCATCTTTCTGGGTTTGAAGTAGCTCTGACCCCCTTTGATAACATTACCTATGTCAGTTTTAATCAATTTGTCATGGAAATTGGTGCCCTGCTTATATGCCATCAATGGCGGGCTATCAAATTCACAGATTGTGGGAAAACCTCTGTGTAAAATGGGCTATTCTCTTCTCAAAATCGGTGCCATTTATGGCTGCCATAGGTAGACACAAACGGAATGCGTCCTGTGTCCCCTCTCTTAGGGGAAGCCTGAAATGTGGACACTCTGTCAACCAAGGAGACTCCAGTCCTAGATTTATGTAGCAACCTACCTGGATATTTCCTGTTGGAAAATGTATTACACATCTCTTTGATGCGGTTGGTGAATACATCATCATCTGATACAACTGGTCTCACACGCAGCATCTGACTCCAAGGTAAGGAATCAAGCATGCGGCGCGGGTGACAACTGTCATGTCTCAGGAGGTTATTCCTGTCTGTGGGTTTCCTATACGGGTCTGTTTTCAACTTGCCACCTTCAATATAAACCCTAACGTCAAGAAACTGTAACTCCTCACAAGAGGAAGTCACAGTAAATTGAAGACCGTGTACACCACTATTAAGATGTTGATGGAATTCATTCAAAGAGTTCCATAGGGACACTCCAAATCATAAAGATGTCGTCGATGTAGCGCCACCAGCACAGGACCCACTGATAGAAAGATGATGCATAAACCAGCTTGTCCTCAACCTCCGCCATAAACATGTTGGCATAAGTTGGTGCTACGTTGGAACTTATGGCCACACCGCATGTCTGTTGGTAAAAGGTGTTGCCAAAGAGAAAGTAATTCCTCTTCAGGACCAACTCAAGAAGATCGAGGACAAACCGGCGTGCATCAAGAGTGAGTCCCGTGCTGGCCAGGGCCACATCAACGACATTTAATCCATAGTCATGTGTGATAGACGTGTACAGTGATACCACATCAAAACTGACCAAATAAAAATGAGCAGGTAAGGTAATCTCACTCAATTTCGTCAAAAAATGTCCAGTATCCCTGAGGAGAGAGCTGAGGTTGAAGGACACGGGGCGGTCTGTCCAAAAAGACAGCTATTGTGCTGAAGATAGATCCCTTGCCAGACACAATGGGTCTGCCAGGAGGATCAATCAGACACTTATGTATCTTGGGGAGAACATAAATCAACGGGGTGATGGGGTGCGGTACCTTGAAAAACTGACATAAGTCTGAGTCGATAATGCCCCGTGCATGGGCTGTATCAACTATATCTGCCACCACCCTGGCAATCTCACATTTGGGGTCCTGTCTCAAAATTTCATATACCGTATATTCCAGCGTATAAGACGACTGGGCGTATAAGATGACCCCCAACTTTTCCAGTTGAAATATAGGGTTTGGGCTATACTCGCCGTATAAGACTACCCCTCCAACAACATTTACTTTGGCATCAAGATCTGCAGGTAATTGTTGTGCAATTTTCGTCTTTTGCCTCAGTACCATACTATGCCTTTCCAAGAATCTAGTACACCAGGATGCAGTGGCCTTAAATCTGTTGCTGTGATCTGGGTTAGATTTGGCCACTGAAGTGCAAACAAACGTATTTTATTTTGTGTCACTACATAACCGTTTTGGCGATGCTCATTCACCGTGTCTGCTACATGTTTTTCGAGTTCTGGCCAATGTGGGGTGCCTCTCCTTAATGCACACTTACCCCTTGGCATACTCTTTAATGCTTTTAATTTGCTTTCCAGTCGCAAACTATCTTTTCTGTTACTCCATATTATCTTGCAGCAGCGCAGTTATTATGTCCCATGGCTTTACAACTTTAAATTTGAAACTGGCTTCATATTTCTTTCTTCTTGCTGGTAGAGCCATGATGGGGTCTTGACTGTTAGCCATTTGTATACTGTACTCTATGTACTGGTGCTATACTGTATGAACCGATGCAGATACTGGTGCTGTACTGTATGTACAGGTACAGATACTGGTGTTGTACTGTATTCACCACCACATGTATCTGCTCCCCAGATAGACTCAGTTTTTTCACCACAGATAAGATGCACACCAAACTTCATTAGAGATCCGCCAACATTAGAATTGGCTGAAGTGCAGATGCTCCTGCTCCCCCCCTGCCTTCCCTCAGAATCGCCAATCCAACCCAGTATACAACAACCAGCCATTTTCTGTGCACACTGCATACAAAGCCTGCTTGGATTGGGTGGGTCAGCTCTCCCTGCCTGCCCAGCCCTCCCTGTCTTCAAGACGATCTGAGCAGTAGTACGCAATGTGATACTGCCGGCATGAGAAAACCACTGAGAGCAGGAAGAGGGGTCTGCTTCAGGAGCGGCTGGCCGGGATGCAGCACACGGTGGCTCAGCTAGAGGGCGCCTGTCCCTGAAGCTGGAGAAGGACAGCTTCTCCAGTCTTGCTAGGAAGTAAGTTTCAGCACGCTGTATACCGGCATATAAGACGACACCTGGCGTATAAGACGACCCCCGACTTTTGAGAAGATTTTCATGTGTTAAAAAGTAGTCTTATACGCAGGAATATACAGTACCTCCCCATCACCCAGCTGCCTGCGTATCTCGCCAATATATCTGTCCGTGTCCATAACAACCACAGCGTCCCCCTTGTCGGCTGGTTTGATAGTGATATCTCTGTTTTGTGTCAATTCTTTAAGGGCTTCCCTCTCATCATGTGTCATATTAGATTTGTAATGTAACTGCCCGCTCTGTTTCTGCAGTGTTCTGATCTGTTTAGTAACTAATTGGACATATGATTGAACAATGTGATTGTCATGTGGAGGCATAAAACAACTCTTATTCCTCAACACGTATTTGGCTAAAGACAATTCAGCAACATCACTATTAGGTGAACCTCTAATGGCAACATTTGTATCAAAAAAAGCTTTTAATCTAAGACGCCTAAAAAAGCGTTGTAGAAGTAGATCAATTCCAGTCTCAAACCAATCCGTATCTGCCGTAGGGCAGAAGGAAAGTCCATGTCCCAAGACATTAACCTGATCCATGCTCAGTTCAATGAATGATATATTAACCACCAGCTGATTTACTTCTTGTGTGTACGTCTTGTCACTCTCTCCCGTACACCCTGGTTGTAACTCCAGTATGTAGGTGGATGTTGGTCTTTTCTGGACCCTGTGGTGTTTTCTACCGCCACGTCAGAGCTTCCTCCCACTGTGTGTGATGGTCTTCATAAAAAAGCTGACTTAGTAGATTCATTCGTTGACTCCGAATCACATGTTGTAAAACCAAAATGTCTTTGATCAAATCTCCTCCCCTTGCCACTTTGCCTTGGGGGTCTATTGCGTGGTTGTTGACTCTGCCAATTATATACCCGTCCGGATTGGTAGTCCTCCAAATCATGGTGCCACTTATCCCTTTTGGTTTTTTTTACCTCGGTTTTGTGGCGTTGCACATGTTGGGTTGTTCTATCCTTGTGAGCCGCAAAATCATCAGCAGCTAACAGCCCCTGTATCTGCCCATCCAGAGTAGTAAGGATTTGTTTGATAATATCAATCTCTTTGTGCAAATATTCGATGTTTAGTAGCATCAGTTCAAAGGAATATTTGTTGTTGACAGATTCAAACTTTTTACAAAATTCCTCATTATTGGGGAAGAGGTTTGGGCGGAGGTGAGTTCTCAATCCCCTAGGGACTCTCTGTGCTTTGTAATACTCCCTCAGTGTGCTGAGGTTCAATTCAATGGTAGTGAGTCTCTTGGACTCCTGTTTAAATTTTCTTTTCAACAGGTCAATAGAAGGAGTACTGAGGAATGTCACATCACTGGCATCCTCATTAATT